>NC_081420.1:75553168-75897747 GCF_949786415.1 Peromyscus eremicus | reverse complement strand
ATGTCTTCAGAGACAAAAATGGTCATTCTGTAATGACGGAAGGATTAAAGACACAGTAATCGTGATACACATGCAGCCAACATCAGGGCACTTTCATGGCTCTAGTCCCGAAGTGAGAGACTGATCTAATACAGTAGGGTTGGGAGTTCCAGTACCCAGTTCCAGTAATAGAGTATCCAGAAAGAAAACCAGTAACACCACCGGGCTGACAGGATGGATCAGTGGGTAAAGGTGCTTGAGGCCCAACTTGATGACCTGCTATCAAATCCCAATACCCACATAATGTGTGCCCATTAGTTTTTCTCAACTTGACACGGACTAGAGTCACCTTGGAAGAGGGAACCTCAGTTGAGAATTTGCTTCCATGCAGTTGGCCTGTGAGCACGTCTGTGGGGCATTTTCTTGGTTGCTGATTGATATAGAAGACTCAGTCCATGGTGGGCAGTACCCTACCTCAGTCCATGGTGGGCAGTACCCTTCCTGAGTAGGTGGCCCTGGGTTGCATAAGCAAGCAAGCTGAGCCAAGTGAGCCGGTAAGCAGTGTTCTCTGTGGTTTCTGCTTCAAGGTCTTGCCTTGAACTCTTGCTGTGGCTTCCTCTGACGGTAGACTGTAACCTATCGGCCAAATAATAAAGCTTGTTCTCCCCCAAACTGGTTTGGGTCCATGTTTGATCACAGCTAACTAGGACATGGTGGCAGGAGAACAGATTCCAGGACGGATCGCAGGGCGGATCACACAGAAAGCAGGCCTTCGTGCGCTGTGGAAGATCAAAGACCTCTGAGCACCTTTGAAGAACATGATGGAGACACCAATAAATGACAGCAAGAAAACGGGAAATTTACAACTGCACGGAACCGAGCGGCACACTCTTGATAGCCATCACTTCAAAGAAGAAATCAAAAGGAATTTTAAAATACCTTCAGACAAACACAATGAAAATACAACACACGAAAGCTTAGGATGCCACTAAAACAGGATACAGAGACTAAAAACGATTTCAAATAAACAACCAACTTTACACCTCAAATAACTCAGGGAAAAAGGGACAAATTGAGCCAAAAGTTACTGGAAGGAAATAATAAAAAGTAGAGCAGATGTAAATCAAGTGGAGAATAGGATAACAGAGGAATCAACTCGGCTAAGCGTTCGTTTGTTGGAAAAAAATGTTAGGTTACAGCCTGCTCAGATTTCAGTTTAGCTTATTCATCACTTTCCAGGAGAAACTGCTAAGCCAAGCTTAAAAGATACATGGAAGTAATTGTATGCCAAATGTAATTAAATTAAATGAAGGTTTTCTATAAAAAATTAAATCCACAAAGTAGATAGCACAGAAGAAATAGACAAATTCTGAGAAATGGACAGCCTATTGTGGCCAAATCCTGAAGATACAAAAAGCCTCATTCGTCAACAATAAAGAAATGTAGTCAGTAATGCGCAGTCTCCCAGCAACAAAAGGCTGTTTGTGATAGCTTCACCTGTGAATCCAATCAAACATCCAAAGCAGAAACATAGATACAGGAATCCTAAGGCTGACAAACAAAACCCACTAACAAATTCACCCACACATCAAAAAAGAGCACGCCACAACCATGTGGGATTTATCTCTGAGAGACATGGTTGGGTCAGCATATACAAATCTATTAGATACACCATATTAACAGAATGAGAAGAGAATATGACAATTTTAACATTTATAAAAAAGGACATTTAACAAAGTTCAATTTCTGTTTATGGTAAAAATTCTGAAAGTGGATACCGAATGAGCTGATCTCAATACATACAATTTATGTATACATACATTTATGCAAAATTGGTCGCTCACATCAATGGGGAAAATCTGGAAGCTCTCCTGTAAGATCTGGTACAAGGCCAGAATGTCTGCCCCCACTGCTTCTGTCCAGCATAGTGCTAGAAATCCTAGACAGGGTGATTAGACAAGAAAATTCAACCAAAGGCATCAAAATCAGAATGGAAGACTTGATCTCTGTTTCCAGGTGTCATGATTCTATGTAGAAAACTCCAAAGACTCCATTTTAAAACATAAACACTTGGAACTATGTTTACAGTAAGGTCACAGACTACAAAAGCAGAATCCCAGAGGCAACAGAGCTCCTTATACCAACAATGAATAAAAAAGCAAATCAAGTAAATTGTCCCATTTATAGTAGAAGCTAAAAATTAATTCAGGAATACATTTAACCGAGAAGATGAAAATTTTTATTTCACTGCCAAATATAAGATGTTGAAAAGGAAAGAAAGAGGTGTAATTAAATAAAAGGATCAGGGGTAGGGAGAGGGTTCAGTGGGCATGAGGGCCTGAGTTTGAATCTTTAGCATCTACACAAAAGACTAGGCATGTCTGTGAGTGCCTGCAACCCCAGCATTTGCAAGGGTGGGAACAGGTGGATCCTGGGAGTTCACTAGAGCTAGCCAGCCTAGCCAAAATGGAGAGCTTCCGGCTCACTGAGAGATCTTGTCTCAAGGCAATGTAGCACAGGGTGACAGAGGAAGACACCCAGTTTTGTCCTCTGACTTCTAGACACCTACACACTCAAATCCATGTACCACACCCATATACACAGCATAGACCACACATTCCACACACCCATATAAAAGAAATTTTAAAAAGATACCTCTATTCATTGGAAGAACTAACATTGTCAAGTGTCCACACAACACAAGGCAATACATAGTTAATGTAATCCCTGTCTATCGCTTGGTTTCAGTTTTCAAAGAAATAGAAAAAAATAACCCTGGAATTTATGGAGAACTGCAGAAGATCCTGCTTAGTCACAGCTGTCTTGACAAGACAGAGACCTGTTGTCATCACGGTCCCTGATTTCAAACCATATTCTGAAGCTACAGAAAATGTAATCAGTGTCTTGGAGAGATATCTACAGCTTGGGTTCATTGTAGCATTGTCCACACGAGTCAAAACGTGAAAACAACCTGTGTCTGTCAACAGAAAAAAGAATAGGATAAGAAAACAGAATAAGAAAATTAATAGACTAACAGATAAAATGTGATATATGCAAACATGTGCATATACACACACATGTATGACAGACGGAATATTACACAGCCTTAACTAAGAAGGGAATCCTTCAACTTGGAGCATCATGGGTGAACCTGGAGTACATTATGCTAAGTGAAATGAGGCAGACACTGAAAGACATATTCTCACATGTGGATTCTAGAGTCAAGCATATGGAAGCAGATACTAGAAGAGCTGCGGCCAGGGGCTGAGGAGATACTGGCCAAAGGACATCAACTTTCAATTGTGTAGGATCTATAAGTTCTAGATCCACTGTACACTGTAGCGACTATGGCTAATAATACTGAATTTTATGCCTGAAATTTTCTAGGAGTGTAGCATGTATTTTCACCACATTGAAGATAGTAAACATGAAGCAACAGACCATTAATTAGCTTGAGTTCCATATCATTTCATTGTACATACATATATAAAAACACTAAATCCTTTCTCAAAGGGATGTTATTTAAACTTTGAAATATAAATTTTAGAAGAATGCAAACATTTAGCCCATTGCAATTACTCATTAATTTTTTAAAGGATCTTGCAGATGGGTGATTCGCCTGGATTACTCCAATAGAGTTTAAATATAGAAAGGAAGCAGGAAGGACAGACACAGACAGAAAACAAGGCAGTGTGACCATGGCGACAAAGACTGGATTCAATGAACCAAGTCAGCAGCTGCCAGACGTTAGTCTGGGGCCTGAGTGACCCCAGAGTCCCCTCCCCCCTCCCCCATCTCAGCCTGCCCTACAGACAGACACCGTCCTGGTGAAGCTAGTTTTGGACTCCCTACCACTAGGACTGTTAGAAACATGAGTAAAGCAGGCCTCTTTACTACCGTGTCTTACTTGTCAATCTGAACCAAAAGGCCATGACCCTCCTGTGTGAGCAGCTCTGGACCTGTGCTGTAGCAACAGTCCCCTGCCCATGCCAACTTCTTCCTGCCTCCTTTGCCATATTCTTTCCATGACAGGACTTTGAAGAGCCTAGGAAGTGTTGCTAGCACTCCCTGAAACAGTGGCTTTGCATAGCAGTGCCAAAACTCCCCGGGAGAACAATTTGAAGGAGGAAAGATTTGATTCAGCTCCCAGTTTTGGAGGGCTTTGTACATTTGTCATGATGGTAGCAGCGTGTGATGGACAAAGTCCTTCACTTCATGGGGAACAGGAAGCAGAGGGGAAGGGGTCAGAATGGGGACTGAGAAGGAGTAACTTGCACAGGCCACTTCCCTCAGACAAGCCCCATTTCCCAAAGTTTCAACACATCCAATAAAAGTGTTAGTGACTGAGGAGAAGCAGTCAGTAGTGAGCCTGTGGGGCACAAGGCATAATCAAACCATAGCAACCCCTACCCATGCTCTTTGGTCAGCCTGGTGCTCACATATCCTTGAAATGGCTCACTGTAGTAGAGACCAAGAAGGTGGGAGGCAAAGGCTCTTTCTTTGTACATTCCTCTGGTTACAACTCCATCCTTGCCTGCACACAGCTGGGTATTTCCTTAATAACTCATCAGAGCCAACCTAAGACTCACACAGCAAAACTCCAAACCTTCCCAGGAGAACATAGTTTGTATTCATTTACTCATTTTTGTCTGCCCACAACAAGATGCAGAAGATGGATTGTTGATTCTAGAAGCGACTGAGTCGAGGATGCCTCCAAAAGTTAATGGATGACTATGTGCATGCAGTGAGCTCGGGAGGATTCCAAAGATGGGTGAGACATGACTGCTTCCTCCCAAGGACTTTGCAGAGCTGGTCAAGGGAGAAGGTGACAGGCTCCACAGTGAGTCAGAGTACAATGGCCAAGTGTGACCATGCTGAGAGATCACACTGAAACAGGAACCAGCAAAAGCATGCTTGCTTGAGGAGGGGCTCCTTGAGAAGGGGTTCGAAGAATGGACTCACCAGAGCCCAGAGTTGATTAGGGCAAGCCGAGGCACTGCAGCACCAACGCCCAGGGTAGTAAGAGGAGCTGCAACCATATTATAGAGCAGAGGCCAGCAAATGTGTTCTGTAAAGGACCAAATAGAAGCCTTTTTAAATGATTATTATATTTGTTTGTGTGGGGGAGCTTGCATGTGCACATGCATGTGCATGGTGTGTGTGTGTGTGTGTGTGTGTGTGTGTGTGTGTGTGTGTGTGTGTACATATGTGCTGAAGTCAGAGAACAACTTCGTGAAGCAGGTTCTCTTCTTTACCATGTTGCTCCCAGGGATCACACTTAGATCTTCAGGCTTAGCAGGAAGAGCCTTTACCCACCCAGTCATCTTGCTGGCCTCCAAATGGAAAATAGTCAGGCTTTGCAAGCCTGTGGACTCTGTCACAGTGACTTCACTCTGGCACAAGGTGGCCATTAATAATCCAGACATGACTACATATGACTGTGTTTCAATAAAACTTTATTTAAAGGAACAAGCAGTGGCCAGAGCACTAACTGAGGAAGTTCTAGTCCATGAAAAATGGTCCTGGAGATCTGCGAGAACTTTATATGATATTACCCATGCTCTGTGTTAAGGAATCTGATCACAGGCTGATGGAAGAATGAAAGAAGAGCTGGGCAGTGTTGGCACACGCCTTTAATCCCAGCACTCAGGAGGCAGAGCAAGGCGGATCTCTGTGAGTTCAAGGCCAGCCTGGTCTACAGAGCGAGATCCAGGACAGGCACTGAAACTATACTGAGAAACCCTGTCTCGATGAAAAACAAAACAAAACAAAACAAAAAAATAGAATGAGAGAAGAACAGTGGAGTTCACAAGTCAAGAGTGTGGGAAAGGGCCCAAGATGGAGTATGGAGAGCAGGACTAGAAAGGTCAACTTTTGGGATGAAGAGAGAGGTGCAGGGGGTTGAATTAAAGATGCCTTCCATGTAGGAATCAGGATTTGGGAATGCAGAGGGCTCAAGAACAGAGGCTGGATTTTGAGTCTGCTTCCCTGTGCCTTCTGAACTCTAGGCACTGAGTAAAGATCAAAGAAGCCATCCAGCAGTGCAGCCAGCTTGTCAAGTCCCTCTGTCCATCTCTTTTGTGCTGGGTGTCACAGCACTGGGACTCAGGGCTGCCACAGGCTCCAGTGTGACCCCCAGGCTTCCATGCAGACAGCACCTGACACTCTCTGAGTCTAGCCAAAGCGGGGCCCCAGGCAGAGGAGATGGAACATCACTGAGCTGCTAGACACCCCGGCACATAGCCAAGGCAGAACAAAACCAGCCGGGTGAGAACCACAGAGGTTGTGTGGGGGCCAAATGGCTTTCTAATCACGCTGCTCTCCAGACAGGACAAAACCCGTCTCTCCAACAGCATGCACACGGAGCCAGGAAAATGAGAGGAGGCCAGGCATCCAGCAAGCCCAGAGCAAAGAATCTTGTTTCAAAGCTCATAGATTCCCCTGGCCTGGGTCAGTGGAGCACGGAAAGCAGAGAGGGAGGGGCCTGTTATTCCTGGAACTTTAGGGACCTGCTCTGCAGAACTGAACACTTTGAGATGGAGCAGGTGGATCTGAGAGAAAATATACCATTTCCTCGTGAATGTCCCACCAGCTCTCCCTGGAACTTAACACAACACCCTCCTGGAAATATGATAGAAAGGCTGGAGAGATTTTTGTTGTTGTTACCTGTGTCCTTTTGCAAGAGTGGTCCCTGCTGCTGCACGTGCTGAGGCAATTTGCCTGAAGAGGAGCCAGCTTAGAATTTGTCATGTTTATGTTCCACAAAGAGGAAATTTACTAGCTGGTTGCATTTCTCTTGCTACAGTGCAAGTGTTTAGGGCTGGCAGGTACTGAGGATGTTCCTTTGATATTCTGTGCCCTTCGTTGTGACTCTCAGAAGCGTGTTAATGAGGGAAATATTCCTGATGTAAAAATATAATTGGAATGCTGTCATTCAATTAATCAGGAAATGTTAGGAAATACATCCAGAGTTGTTCCAAACATGACTGTAGTCATCAGGCAAGCTTTTTATTCTCTTTGCATGGTGTTATGATTTTTTAAATAGTAGAATTATAGGCACCCAAATCCAGATCATAAATATGAAATAAGAACACCACTATTAGTTTTTATTATTTATTTTTAGAGATTTGTTGTTGTTGACTTTTGTTTATTTCATTGCATGTATGCATAAGTACCAAGTGCATGCCTGATGCTTTGGAGGTAATAAGAGGGTGTTGAATCCCTTGGAACTGGAGTTATAGACAGTTGTGAGCTGCCATGTGGGTA
Source organism: Peromyscus eremicus (assembly GCF_949786415.1). Taxonomy (NCBI): domain Eukaryota; kingdom Metazoa; phylum Chordata; class Mammalia; order Rodentia; family Cricetidae; genus Peromyscus; species Peromyscus eremicus. Next base: position 75,890,502 of record NC_081420.1, on the reverse strand, counting down.
TTGGGAACTGAACCCAGCTCCCCTGCAGAAATAGTACACTACTTTTACCTGCTCAGCCGTCTCTCCAGCATCCCCCATACTGTCAAATTTTAAAGGAATTAAATAACTTTAGTTGTGCTGAAATAAACCAATAATGAAACCACACTGTCCATGAGTTAGTATGTATAGCAGTTAAAATACAACATTTATTTCACAAACTGTGAGGAGGTGGATCTGAGGTTAGAGGTGTAGTTCTTCTGAAATAGCGAGAGTGATTTTTCTGAGACAGGGTCTCACTATGTAACACAGGCTGGCCTCAAACCTTCCCTGTAGCTCAGGCTGCTCTTGAACTCTCACCATGTTCTGGCCTCTGCCCTCCAGGAGCTGGGATTGCAGGCATGTACCCCAACACCCAGCTAATTCTGGGATATTTTGACAATTCTTCTATTTTAATCAAAATGGAAAATGAGCCTGCAGATGTCCAATCTTCTGCGTGGATCCACACAGCTCCAGAGAAAGAGCATCCCAGCCATTTCAAGTTGCCAGGATATTTACACACTGAGATCTCTGCCCTTGTGAATCCCTCGTGTTTCCTTCCCTGTTGAGAAGGCAAGTGGTGGAGGAGGGAAGCAAGCAGAGTTGGTCTTCATGCAGCATTCCTTTTTTCTAAGAACAAACTCTAGTTTCTTTCTACTTCCTGGATGCTTTTTCGAAGTCCGTTTGGTCTTGGGAGGACCTGAGGAAGGCTTGGCTGGACCAAGAGCAGCCATACTGAGTCTTGTGTTTGCCACGGGCTTGGGATTCCTGTATTGAGAGGGGAAGATTGACTGTGCAAGGCTGAGTCACTGCACCTGCCCCAGGAGAACGGGAACTGGACCTCACAACCGTGTTGACCACTGTGGCATTGTGCCAAGGGTGCCAGCACAGTGCAGGGTGAGCCCAGCTTTGTGCATTGCTGACCTTGGTGCCCAGAGAAGCTTCTGTTAGCACGGTCTAAGAGAGAAAGGGGTAGTTACGCCCCTTCCAAGCAACCTCCATCATAGACCTGCACAACCAGTGACTGGAGAATCATCAATCCATAGACCAGGAAAGAGGGAGCATGGCTGATGTCTTTGTTGTCTGTACATGAATCCTTTCGTGTGCTTTCAGATACCTTCATCCACATTAAGGACCAACAACCTCCAGTTCCAAAGCACCCTCCCCTGTCCCACCACTAGCTGCCTAGAAAGCTTTATCTTGGGCAAGAGCCCATGATGAATTGAAGCCTTAATGGGAAGTTTCCATGAACACCCTGCCCATCATGTTGACATAGAGTCTTTATAGCCTGTGATAAAATTCGAAGTGTAGTTCCCTGTTTAAGGAAACAATAAAGAGAAGTGAACAGATGAGGGGCCTGTCTTTGTGCCGATGCTCCCCGACTCAGCCCAACTGTAATCACATCGTGGGCACAAAGCTGCCAGATAAGAACACACCGATTTGGGGCTAGAAAACGCTGAGAATACATGGAGAGGTGGCAGAGAGCTAAAGAGCACAGGGTGCTCTTCCAGAGGATCTGGGTTCGATTCCCAGCATCACAGGGGATTCTGATGCCCTCTTCTGGCCTCCTTGGGCATTGCACACATGTGGTACACAGGCATTCATGCAGGTAAAGCAACTATTCAAAAAAAAAAATACAGTTCTTAGAGAAGGGAGTTGTACAGGCAACTCTCATTCCTCTGGGTTCATCTGGTACTTTTCATACTTTGCACCACAGAAGCAGAAGAGGAACGGAGATAATTCCAAAGTTTCCCTCAATCCTTGGGGAGGTTGCAGAAACTTCTAAACCAGCTCTAATTCTCTTCTCCAGCCAGTCCTGCATGGGTCTCCTTTCCCTAGCCCTACTTTCCTGAGAAAGGAAATGTCATGCTGTGATGGAAGGTTTTCCCTGGTGACATTCATCCATCTGGCCACAGTAGGGGCTCATCTGGGGCCCATACAGACAGCATGTGCCAAGATCAGCAAAGATAAGATCTCAGCACAGAACTCTCTCATCCTGGGGTGTGGGGGCTGAGTGAGGAGTCTAAGCTTAGCTTTTGAGACCTTTGCCCAGTGGAGACATTCTGCTCTTAGGAAAGAGACCTGGTTGATAGGACAAGAAGAAACAAGCCAAGGTCACAGCAGAAAACCTTTGAAGCGGTCCCATCTGCCGCCCCAGAAGGCCAGTACGTTCACAAAATATGGCTTTCTACAGGAGCCCTGCACTGTGGCCTGTGAGAGGTGGCTTCCCTCTGCGTAGCCACACACACAAGCTTTATTCCCAACTAGCTGGTCTTAAATAAACAATTCTGAATGGAAAGCCCAAAACCATCATACTGGCTTTGATAAAATGCTGCTCCTGACCACATATAGAACTGGATCTAGTGCTGCCTAGGTTCTTCCAATCCCCCAGGAGCTGCAAGGGGACATTCCCATCAAGGACACCCTGGTGCACTCTGGGCTCCCCCAAACGGACAGTAAAGACCGGAGGTGGTAATCCAGACAGCTGAGTCTCCCCTTGGCATCTCTGTCTCGTGTCTGGTCAGTTTTAACAAATGCATGTCCCTGGTGTTTGGCCAGGGTATAGAGTTGTGGAAAGACAGTAGGTACCCCCCAAAACACAGGCTATTGCCACTACCTTTAACTCGATGGTAAGACCTGTGTTTGAAGCCTTCACACACATATTTGGTTGTAGAATATTGGCAAATCAATCTGAACGGACAGAGAAACTTCCTCCCTGCTGGCTAGTGTTCCTACTGCCAAAAGATGCCGTGCGAACCCCGGGAGCAGGTTTCTCGCCAGTGATCCTTCCCCGGGGCTGAATCTTGCACGCTACAATACCAACCTGCCAGGCAAAATGTGCTCATTGGTACAGTAGTGACGTGGCTATTATAGAGGTAGCCAAAAACACTTTCTGATCAGATTTGAGGCGTGCTACAGGAGGGAATTCATGCCCGGTACTGTATGTAAATTTGGTTAAAAACCCATGGTTGGGGAAGCCATAGGCTCTGGGGAAGGGGTGTAGGGCGCTACTACTGTTTGCTTGCTAAATGGTCATGTTGTTATGACTTCCTTCTAAACATGTATGTTTACACCCATAAATTAGTGCTGCTCTAAGCCTTAGTCACAGAAGCTTCTTTTTGTAGCAGACAGGTTGTTTCAAAGACTCATGATTAGTCAACGAGCTGAGAGTAAGTTACCGTGAGTGCTCACCCTTGAGTGGGACATTTTATTAACCTCCCCCTATCTGTGCCCAATCTCAGGGAGTATCTCTGAAGAAGAGGCTACTACAAGAGTGTGGAAGCTGGAATATGGGACGGAGTATGTGAAACTGTGACAGGGACATGGTGCCCGTGAGCTCACTGCGACTGTGCTGTGACAGCAAGCCAGTCAAAGTGCCGTCATGGGATGCGGGGAGCTCACAAGTTTCTGCCACTAACTGAGGGGCCACTGGCAGTTGACGGCGGCTTGGGGGTGGGCGGGGTCAGTTCTCTTTGGATGCACAGTCACTGATACATTTCCCCTGCTCCGGTGCATGGCCTCACATCCATTCACATTCAGGCAGCAAAGTCTGGACTCAGCGAGTTATAAAAAAAAAAAAAAACAAAAAAGAAGACATGAGGTTGGAGGGGGGTGCTGGAGGAAGTGGGAGAGGTCAAGGTAGATGTGCCAAAATACGCTGTATACACGTATGAAAATCTCGAATGAATACATGGAAACATTGTGTTTTTTATGGGAAAGATTCCTGCTCCTTTGGAGACCCAGCTGTGCCTTTTTCTTTGTTAGTCTTGCAGAGCACAAGTTAATGGGCTCCTCTGGTGAGAGGGTGGCCTTAGACTGCTAAGACCCAGTTCCGTTATCAGAGGGCCTCTTCCTGTCTTCTTCTAGAAGACAACTGGCCGGCTTCTTTCTTCCTTATCGGCCATCCCCATGGCGTGTTGGACTAGGCGCTGTGGGTTAGGCTCTGTGTGCCGTAACCTCCTTCCTATCTGACTGCCAAAAGAAGCAGCTGAGGAATCGAGGCTACACCTTAACCTTCCCAGCAGATGCTTCTGTGTTTATCACCCGCCCCCCCCCCCACACACACACCTCAGGAGAGCTATAAATGGAAATTGTTCATTTGAGCACTCTCCATCCCTTTTGGAAGGTCTCAATCCTCTTGCTGTGAAATGTGCTCAGCTCTTCAACCAAATTGCAGGGGATGGCTGTGAAGGGAGAAGCCTAGTTTGCATACTTCAAATTAGAAGAATGCAGTAAAGCATGCAGAGTCAGAGACTTAACACCCCCCAAGTGGCGTCAGGCTTGGGGCCCTCAGGGAGGCCGCTGCATGAGGCTTAGCGATGCTGACGCCTCAGAGAGGCACCTGTAAAGATTGTCTAAATTAGTATCCAATGTGAACATTTTCAAGGGAGCATCTTTTTTATCTGGTGTGCTAGAGGCAGCCACCTCGCCTCGGGCCAGCTCCTGCCAGCCCTCGGTTAACAGAAAAGGAGGACTCCTAAGCTAAGCTCTCTCTTCCCCATGCTGAACCACCTCTGCAGCAGGATTCTGCCTGCCGCCCACTTCCTCAGCGAGCTCAGCTTCCTTGGAACTCCTAGGCAAGCAGAAAACTCCGGAAACTGAAACCATGGAAGTTACCAAGTTCCCAGAGGAGCTTGGACCACCCAGAACCTAAACCCACTGATAACTGACCAAATGACAAGTCAGGAAAAATGGTCTTTGGTGAGCAAGCATTTCTGAGGTCGAGGCGTGTTTTCGCTTGACCGAGGACACTTGCAGTTCAGTTTGGTGGGGGAGTAAGTAGCATTTGGAATGGGAGGGAAAAGTGGTACAATTTTCTCCCCAGGAGGACCCTGCAAAAAGACAGTGGCTGTCGGAAGCTTCAGGGAAGATGGATCAAGGACACTGCCCTGCCCTGCCCTGTTCCCCTCAGGCGGTTTGAGGTCCCCAGGGACTCACCCCTTCGGCAGCCATGCCACTGGACAGCTAAGTCACAATATTTTCCACATGCTTTGTCTTTCAGAAGCTCAATCTCAGACTTGTGGTGACAGGGATTTTTAATTGGGCTAGCAAAGTTTCATTGTTTTTCAAAAGTCCTGATGGCCCCTGTTTCTAATTAAAAACACATGGGCAGAAGATGGCCAGCTCCTTCACTTCACCTCTTTGTAAAAGGACGGTGGCTCAAAGACTCAGTTTGCCTGTCTCTCTCTCTCTCTCTCTCTCTCTCTCTCTCTCTCTCTCTCTCTCTCTCTCTCTCTCTCTCTCTCTCTCTCTGTGTGTGTGTGTGTGTGTGTGTTTGCTGTTGGTTTTTTTTCATTTTCTTGTCTGTGTATGGGGGTGGTATTTGTGTTTATGGGTACATGCATATGAGTGTGTGTCTACAAGCCCAAGATTAAAGAATTATCTTTAATGGCATTTCTACTGTTTAACAAGGCAGGGTCTCTCAGTTAAACCCAGAGCTCACTAACTGATAAGCTCTAGTCTTCCTAGCCATCCTGCTCTGAGGACCCTGATGTCCACCTTCTGAGGCTGGAATTACAGGTAGGCCACCATGGCCATCTGACTTTGTGTGTGTGTGTGTGTGTGTGTGTGTGTGTGTGTGTGTGTGTGTGTGCGCGCGCGCGCATGTTTCTGAAGATTCCCAATTCTGGTCCTCAAGTTAGGCAGGAAGAATTTTCACCTCTCAGCCATCTCCCTGGCCTTGCTGGGCAGTTTTAAAGTGGCCACCTCATCTCTCTGCAACCCGAGAGGAGTGCTCACATCCCTGTGACCTGTGCAGGTTTGCTGTTTGGTGAAATCCAGGGGTAATAAAAATGCTGGCAGAGCAAAGCTCTGGGCTGTCGGAAGCCCCATCCATCACCATATGCAAATGTATCCCATAGCCCTTCAAGTCTTCAGCACTAAATTAAGTAACTGCATAAAGTCTCATGAAATAAAAAGGAGGAGGGTCAAGGAATGGCTTGATCTAAATCATGGCTTAACTACCTCATAGGGATTGTTTTTCTACTTGGGGTGGGGGGGCTATAGCTGTAAGTAAGTGTGCCCCAAAGAGCACATACTCACCTCCAAATATGTCCCCCAAAGGCAAACAGTTTGTTTCATGGGCAGTGCTTTGTGCCTTTCCTTCTCTGCCCCAAATGTCCAAATATGTGCACACACGGGGTTATTTCACCTGACCAGATAAGTCAAGGTGTTCAGCCAGGACAAGATGCTTTCTGATCTACAGAGGAGGAGGTGGCATTTACTGAGCACCTTCCAAGGACCTGAAAGTTATAATGTTCATTAGATCCACTGAGGCCCACGAGTAGGAGAGTCACCCCCATCACACTGTAGAAATGAAACTGAGTTGCAAAGAGATTAATTTACCTGAAATCGTGCCATTTGCAAGTGACAGTTCTGAGACATGAACCTCAGCAGTGTGATTTCAGATAAGTTTTATCCATATGTCATCCTGTCTCTGGGCTTCCTAGAGAAACACTTCCAGGCTAGAATTCCACTCCACATGGTACTTGGCCTGGCATCTGTAGCCACTCAAATAATAACAATTCTGTCTTCCTCCCTGTCCAGCAATCCCATTTCACATCTGTAATAGAGGATGTGCTTTTCAGACAGACTCTTTTCCAGGGCAAGGAGGAGATGGGGATGCTGCCTGAAGAATGCTCTGAATGGAATAAGGATCTGAAGTGGTAGAACATCTCTTCGGGTATCCTCAAATATGGAGGACAGCAGCACGAGGTGTTTTGGTAATGATCTCTGAGACTCTAGAACATGAGTTACCCCTGTAAGTGTGACTCACCAGAAATATGCTCAGAGCTTCATACATTCAAGGTAAGTTGCTTAGCCAGCCTGCTAATGGAAGGCCCTGAGCTATTTCCTGGGGATCCAGAAGTGACTATGTCATCATCTCTTCCTCTTCCTTGGATTAGCTTTAATCCTCCCCCCCCCCCCCCCCCCCCCCGCCCCACACACACCCAGGAAATGATCAGAAACAAGGAGGACATAGCATTCCCATCGCAGAACCCACTGGATGGAGATCGACTTCTGTTGGAATTCTAGTACCTTGTATCCTGAGACAGAACTGGTCCAACTCACAGTAGCAGAGCTGCTGGATAGGCAGACAGAAGGGACACTGGCACAGAAGGTACAACAAGACACTTGGAGGACAGTCACATATATCTGCTTGCCCAGGTTATGGGGGAATCATCAGAAACAGGCTATAACTCCGGATTTTGTCTACCCAATCATAAATTTATGTGGTAAGTACTGTGTTTCTAATGGTCTTGGTCATGGTTGTACATCTCTGAAAACCTTGCCTCCAGAGCAGATGGCTGCCCCATAGGAAAGTCATCCTAACCCCAAGATTCCTCTGGATACTTAGGGCTGTCTGGGTTCTCTCTCTCTCTCTCTCTCTCTCTCTCTCTCTCTCTCTCTCTCTCTCTCTCTCTCTGTGTGTGTGTGTGTGCTAGGGTGTGGTACGGTGTGGTGTGGTGTGGTGCAGTGTGTGTGTGTGTGTGTGTGTGTGTGTGTGTGTGTGAGAGAGAGAGAGAGAGAGAGAGAGAGAGAGAGAGAGAGAGAGAGAGGGAGAGAGAGAGAGTTCAGCTGCTTAGCATAGCCATAACAAAATCTTTAGGAGGAGTTTTGCTCTGGGCCTCTGCCCTCCAAGCAGCACACAGGCCATCCACCACATCCTGCCTCCCCACTTCCTCCTCTCCTTTCCCAGCTCAAGAAGGCAAGATGGGAAGTCTCTCACGACCCTGTGGCTTGGCTGGGAGGAAGCCTGAATTTGATATAGCTGCTTTCATGGGGCCTGGTAGGAGCATTTATCCCGGGTCTGTACTTCTCTGCTCATCTATTTTTAGTCTGGTCCTGCAGACCTCTCTAGGGGCTCAGACGGATGTCTCCAGTGAGGATGGTTTGAACCAGCGATGAGATGTGACTGCTGTGTGTCTCCCTGAGCAGGCCCAGGGAGCAGTCCAACGAAGCTTTTGCTTCCAAGTCAAGAGGAAGAGAAATAAACAGAATGCGACAACCTGTCCACCCTGCAAGAACAAGAGTGTAGGTCCAGATTCTTTCCTCCAGCTTGGCAGCGAGCCCTGGAGGGTGGCTGAGGGCCTGTGGTCTGGGAACGTGCGAAGAGTGTCACACTCAGTAGTCAGATCTTTCAACAGCCAATCAGAGAACTTAGGCCAGGACTGGCCAGACCGCCTGCCTGTTGGGTCTGCATTCCTACCACGGACTCCCCACTTAGAGATCACATCTGCCTTGCCACCCTGATCTCTGGACTCCAGAGTTGTGCACCAGCCACCTCTGGGGAGTCTCCTTGCCTGCTTGCTCTGTGTCCCCCAAGATGTAGGTCTAATGCCACCATAGCCTTTACCACCTCAATATGATCACCATCTAGCTGTCACCCTTGTTGGACTAGGAGGAGTTGAGGGACAAGAACCACATCTTAGTCATCCAGCTCTACTACAGGTATGCTGCAGCATGTGTGTGTGAGGAGCATGGCGGGGAGCAGTGAGGCTGGACCAGCTTAAGTAGCAAGTAAAAGCTGAATCACCAAGAAAGGGCAAGTGACAGAAAGATGGTATAATCAAAGCCAAGAAACAGGAAACAGCTCTAAGGAGGAAAGACTAAAACTATAAAACTAGCGATTCCATGTTCCTAGTTTTATATGTACTTAGAAAGCCTGTTAATTTTGGAAGACTTCATGAATTGACTATCAGTTCAAGAGACTAATCTGAATTGGTTGAGCCAAATGTTATCTATGTGAAATTAAAACATCGTCCAGTATTGAAAATATCTTCTCTGACTTGTCATCTATATCAGTCATATTCAGGAAAATATCATATCTGAAGTAAACAGACTTGACACTTAATTCAAAAGAACCAGAATCCACAAGTTGGTCACAGGCACTGTATGAGGCAAGCCACTCCCTGTCACTCAGATGCTCTTCTGGTGATGATGCTTCCACAGATGCCTGCATGGCTCACTAGAGCTTAGTCACTCCCCATCGCAGAGCCCAGCAGGATGGGTCTGGACCCAGAGCTGGAGGAGGAGAGCAGTGAGTCACCTGGTGGTCAGGATGGAGAAGCAGGTACAGGGAAGGCAGACATTTAACTTCTCTGTTATGCCATTCTCATGCTTGAGGATGCTTGATGACAATGCCCCTCACCCCCCCACACACACACCCATACACACACACACACCCATACACACACACACACACACACACACACCCATACACACACACACACACACACACACACACACACACACACACACATACACACACACACCAATTGGAACCTTCTCCTGCAATAGGGAATGAGGTTGGTTCTGTCTTTGGGGCACCAGCCCACATTTGTCCTCTCTCTAGCCTCTTACCCATCTCCCCTTTAGGATTCAATGCTCCCTATGAGCACTTCTCTGGCTGCTTTGTCAACTACACACACCCCAGGTGACAGGAGAGTGACCAAGCTCATCCAAGGTGCTCAGGGGTCCCCACCCTCTGTACCCTGAGTATCTATTTGGAGCATCTTCACAGAAGGGAAAATAGACAGGCATGAGATGTGACTATGGCTACAGTACTCACAGCTTAGAAGCCAGTGAAAAAACAAGGCAAGCTTAGAGTGCAAGTATTCAGGCAAGGGACTCAGGGCAGTGCAGTAAAGATGTGTCTGCTGTCAGCTGACATGGGGAGATGGCCATGGAGGCCTGAGGAGCAGTCCTTTAGAGGTGAGCAGGTGGTCTTTGGCATGAGCCCAGAACTACTATTGGCTTGGCAGAAGAGGGCCCCAGAGCTGTGACGGCCAGTACAAAGGACTTGAGTTCTAGGAGGACCCCAGAACAGTGGCCCATAACAATCTTACCAGAATGGGTACACTTTCATTGTTGCTTGGTCTACATGCTACCTTCCTCTGAATCTGAGGATTTGGCCATGGAGTGCACAGGCACATGTGACTTTGGAATGCTTCCCAGCTGATTCAGATATAACCACCTGACAGTGTGTGCCTCGAAATGGGTCCTAGCTAGGCTGCATGTATGATTCTAAGGTCAGAAAGCAGGTTTTCTGCTTCATACTTAGCATTGTTCATCATGTAGAATGGAAATAAACATAAATTAAACAATTTATTAACATGAAAATATGCATCTATATTACATACCAAATATAAATAATATATGTAAACATTTAAATTATAAATACATACAAGTTTTTTGTTTGTTTGTTTTTTGGTTTTGGTTTTTCGAGACAGGGTTTCTCTGTGTAGCTTTGCCCCTTTCCTGGAACTCGCTTTGGAGACCAGGCTGGCCTCGAGCTCACAGAGATCCGCCTGGCTCTGCCTCCCGAGTGCTGGGATTAAAGGCGTGCGCCACCACCGCCCGGCTAAGATATTTATAATAAATATAAATTATTACTGAATGAATTAACAGACTTTCTGTGTATTGATTGATTGAGTTAAATAAGGTTGACTTAATTAATTAATCAGTTAGTGGGCAAAAAAATATGATTGTTCAAGACTAAAAGAATTGGGGACCATGTATAGAAAGTATTTTATCAACTAGTGTGGCTGGGTACAATTTGGTGTTACTAAGTGAAACAAGGATTTGTGTTAAACGTTGAAGATGAAAGTATAAAGCAAGCCAAGAACTCCATGTAACTCACAATTAATTATATAATCTGAGGCTTAACTGTGGCTTTGGAAACAATGCAAACCATAATTACATGTTCAAAGCCCAAAATGGAATCCCACAAGTGTTTGACATGTGGAACATAAGGATGATGGAGTGGCTCAGTCATCAGCGTGACCATGGGGCAACTCTGGTGCGTCACGATTCCACCTCATGGAGTTTTCATTACTCCCTTTTCCTGTGCGGTGAGTACCCTGGGCTGGGGGCACTTGGTGGATGCAGATTGGTGTCTGAATTCAGGCTGGCCTTCTGTCTTCAAGACTCAGATCTGTGTATAGAATAGCCATGCAAATGAGCATGGGCCGAGGGCCAGACAGAATTAATCCAGGTCTAAAAAGCAATCAAGTCACAGGTGGCAAAGGGCAAAAGAAGAGGAAAACATGGCTGGGAGGAGTGACAATGTGCGTTTGAAGCTTCTGTAACTCACGGCTCTGTGATGTGCTCTTTTCTAAGGAAACTTGCAAATGTAGGAAGATGTGGCGGAAACATTTCCAAATATTTATATAATGGGAGGGGATTCGTGTCAGAAGCTGGATTAAGGTGTTCAGCGAGCTCTTCTTGACACTGGATCTGGAGAGGGTCTCCACACTCACCCAGCTCTCAGCGTTCCTTTGTGCCTGGGCACCACTTGCCGCCTGGCTCATTTATCTGAAGGTGTTTGCCCATTTTCTCTATTGGAGTAGAAGGTCTCCAAGCTAAGAATAATGCCTGTCTTGCCCACTTCCGAGTCTCAACACGTGACCCCATGTTCAGTAACTGCTCACTGGTGCAATGGGTGGACAATACATGATGGTTTACCAGCAGCCGTCCTGCGGGGAAAGCATCCGTAGGGCTGCTGTGAGTTTCGGCCTACAACAGAAAGCAAGCCGCCCTTCCCAGAGCCATCTGCTAGTTACACAGCTCTCCCTGCCCTCCCCTTCTCCCAGACTCTACAATGTTATTTCCAAACAAAATGATGTGCCAGGAGCTAATTCCTTTATTACGCATAGAATTCATACAAATTAATTCAAAGAAACATCCCCAAAGAAATAAATATTTAAAAAACAGTGTATTTATAAAAGAACAATGAATATATTAAAAGCTATTAACTTTCAATAATAAACATACAAATAAATTAATCAAGTGTGTGTTTGTGTACCATGCCCATGTACAAGAATAAAGAAAACGTGCTGGTTATTTTAGAAAGTGAGCCTTCTCATGAGCAGATAGCTGGGATGTAAACTGCCAAGCTTGGAAACAGAAGCAACCCTTAAGATGCGCATACAAGCTCTTCACCCAGTAAGTCTAACTCAGATAGCTTAGATGTGTACTTTTAGGGTGGTGAGACTTTTAATTTTCCTCTGAAATTGACTCTTTTAGCAGGTAGGCATATATGCTTTTATTCCACCTTTCCATGTGTGTGCATATACATACAATTATGCCACTTACTTCTGTTCTTAATCAGTTAACAGTTTTTACTCTTACATGCTCAAAATATAAGCCCATTAACATGCTCATCACTTTAAGAGTGCAGTTGGGTCGCATCAAGTCAATTCACTTTGTTGTTCAGCCATCACTGCCACCCATCTCCAGAATTTTTATCATCTCCCCTAGCTGAATTTCTGTCCCCATTGAACACAAACTCCCCAGATTCCGGCCTCTGCCTAACCTCCGCAAAGCACTAGTCTATTTCTGCCTCTACGAAGTCAACTATTCCAAATATTTATTTTAAGGAGATAAGAGCACAAGAGTAAAACATATATGCACAAAAGAAATATTCATTCACTGAAACACCTTTCCTGAGGCCCTACTATGTACCATGTCATAAAGAAGAGACATGAGGTCACTTGACTTATACACAAGTAATAAGGAGAGCTGAAAACAAGCATGCAGACAGTGAGGAATGAGGTAGGGATAAGTGTCATGGTGTGTGTGTGTGTGTGTGTGTGTGTGTGTGTGTGTGTGTGTGTGTGTATGTGGGTGCCTGTTGCCATGCCACAGCTTGCATATAGAGGTCAGCAGACAACCTCCTGTGTCAGTATTTGTCTTCCACGTTGTTTGAAATGGGGTCTCTTTATTGTTGTTGTTGTTCACTGCTGATTATGTAAGCTTAACTGGCCCCCAAACTTGCAGGATTTCCCATCTCTACCCGCCACCCCACTAGAGGGGCTCTGGGGCTACAGATGTACACTACTGCATTGAACTTTCTGTGGGTTTTGGGGGTTGGAACTCAGGTCCCTCACTCAAACACAGCCAGAGCTTTACCCCCGAAGCCAGCCCCCCAGCCCAGGATAAGGCTTATGCAGAAAGTAAGGTGAGCAGTGGGAGTGACTTCAGGGGTCTCTTTAGACTGAGTAGTAAGAGAAGGGTCTCCCAGGCACCGGTTGCAAATTAGAACAAAGCTCAACACCCTTGCTAAGGCAGAGCCTACCTGGATGGTGGGAGACAGTTCACTGCAGAGTAAAACCCTTCTCAGAACCGACTCCATCAATTTGCTGTGCCTTTTGTGGGGTGTTTTCCTGGAGAAAAAGTCACTCTAACCTTTTCCGGGTAGAAAGTACTTTGGCAGGGGCACATGCCAATGCTCCTTTATTCTGAGAAGGAATGTACAGATGACAGTTGGGAGTGTTTGATGTCCAACCCTCCCGAACAGTAAGAGAGCAGCAGTGTGATCAAGGGGCTGATCTAAATCTTCTTGTTGTGGTTTTATTTTTGTTCTGGCAGGGCTGAGAAGCACTGGAGGAAAATTATAATGTATGCATGGGAAACATATTCGCCTCTAACTGACACAGCAAGGGACAGACTGAAGTGCGGGCGGTGGCCCTGCTGTGATAGAGTTGAAATACATGGAAACATTGAAATAGCATCAAGGGCCTGGCCTGCCCTCAGCCTAGGCAGGAAATTCAAGGGTAATATAACACTCTGCTGTTAAGTAATGGCATTGGAAGAAAAGCATGTTCAGGATGACTTTTGGCTTAAACTGGGAATTTCTGTTTCATTTGCTTCCAAAAAGGACTTTTTTCCCCGTCCCTAAAGTTCTTAACTTGTATTTCAAAAGTCCTTGTAGCTACATAAACATGATATATACACAATCTGGCTTTAAATAAAAGCTGTACGTTGTAGAATGTGCTGAAAAGCAAATTTGGGACCTCGATTTTAGCCACTGAGCTCCATGGCAGCAGCTTTTATTACACAGAGACCTGAAGCACATTAGAGACCGCTCTGCTGCCTGTGGCTGTGTGCCCTTGTATGGGTCAGTTGACCTCAGAGATTATAAAACGGAATAATAATAGTACCTACTCAGCAGAGGTTTGTGGGGGTAAAATTGAAGACCAGGAAAGGCTAGCAGCACGGGGTAGCATTTTCTTCTTATTTTCTATGGTTCATGGCTGGGTTTGTTCCTCCTGACTCAGAGTAGAAAGCCAAAACTGAGATCTGTCTGAGTAAATAGCTGGTCCGTGAACCCACCCACTTCTCCTTTGGTTTTAAGCGCCTTTCGCCAGGAAGCTGAGTGTTAGCATGAACTGAGTGACTGCCTTCAGTTTCAAAGGCACTTCTGCAAGCTGGAACATCTCTAGATAACCCAGGGGAGGACCCGGAGACAGATGCAAGGAAAACAGCTGAAGGATGGGAGGACGCTGCAGGACATGGAACTGTCTCCAAATATTTGAAGGATAATGTCATGTGGAAGAGAAATTAGATTTATTCTGTATGACTCTATAAGTGGAGACAGATTCCACTTTTATAGACAGAAAACTTCCATCAAAATACAAGACAGCCATGGGATGATGCTGTTTTCCAAGGCAGGGGCTTCTTATCTTTAAGGATTCCATCCAGAAACAGTTGTTCCCTCCTGGGGAAACAGTACAGAAAATTCTGTGCCAGAAGATGGCTACAAGAAGTAGCCTCTGGGGTCCGTCCCCTGCCCGCCCCCACTTAGGTCAGGGAGGCTGCATTTCAGGTGACTATAAAATGAAATGTTTTGCTGACAGAAAAACAGCCGTGAAGAGGTGCAAGGCACATGCATAGGAGCATACAGGTTGTGCTAATGTGGTCATTTTAACCTTTGATAACAACCCAGCGTCATGCCACATTTGGGGGGGGGGAGGAGGCTACAAATGAAAGTGCTCATACTTTACTGAATGTGTTTTATGGGTGCCTGCAGACACGGGGGCCACGTGAAACTGAGCCAAGATCATGGGCATTAGGTTACATTTCAATTTTACTTTCTTCCTTCTCTGATTTTGACATAAGCAATTTGAACTTGCACCCCTGACCTGCTCTCTCCTCCTGCTCCCCCCCTCCTCCTCCTGCACCTCAGTTTGGGTCAACTGCTTTTGAAGTCTAATGTTAAAGCTGCTCAACACATAAACAGGAAGCTGATATTTAGGTGGGAGTTCCCAGGAATTTTATACCACTGACCACGAAGGCCAAGACAGAAAGGAAATAGGAAAAACAGCGTAAATACCTGAATGACTAATGGTTGCACAGCTCAGCTGGCTTTTCTGAGCACTTAATGGGAAGTCTCTTGCAGGGGGAAACATCCTTAAATGTTTGGGGACACCATGTGGCACTGAAGGGCCAGATTGCAATGTTTATGGCACGGACTGGGTTTCCTGCAGCGGCCACCGCGAGGCAGAAAGCTTTTCTGGTGGTCTAGAGAATGCATTTGCATGCGTGCTGCAGACCTTGTCCTTGGCACTGCGGTTTCTAGGCCTCTTCAAGCTTCGGATTGTTCGGGATTGTAAAGCCACCCCTCTTCTCGTTCACACGGAGAGTGCCTAAGAGGATTTAGAATCGAGTGTGCGTATTTGCACTGCCTTGTTCTGAAGAGGCAGCTGGAGCGCGGGCTGCCCGGCACAGCCTACTGCGGGTCCCCGAGGACCCCATTGTCCTCTGAGGGGCCGCGGCGGGGCTCCATTGTGCACGCAGCGGCCTTTCTCTCCTGCCCTCCGGCTCCCCGGCCTGCTGGCTGCCCCCGCTCCAGACAGCTTTCTGCAGCTCGGGATCTCCCCGCCACCGCATTTCCAATGCAGAGGGGCTCCCGGGTCCTGGCTGGCCATCTGCACGCTGAGATTGACAGCAGCCCCCGAGGTCAGTGCCTCCACCACTCTGCTCTGAACAGCAGGCCACCCAGGCCTCGCGAGCAAAACAGGGACATCTGCTCCCCTTAATTTAGAGCACCGGTTCTAATTTCACCAGAGCCCCTTGCTGAACGCTGTCCTGGGGTTCCAGGAGCTGCCCCCACCCGCAGCAGAAGGCTGCCCGCCCCTGGCACTCCAGCCGGGGGAGAGCAGCTGAGAAGGCGGAGCCGGGTCACTCACTCACTGGAGCAGGATGACGTCGTGGGGTGGGGGCAGAGTGGGCGAGCCAGACCCCTGAGTAAACAGGCAGCCAACTAGGAAGCATCATGGCTGGAGGAAAGTCCTGTTCTGCTGAGGAGGCTGGGCTGTAGAATGGATTGCGGTCTCTCTACCTTTGAGGGAAAGAGCAAATGAATGGGCAGAAATGTAGAGCCCAGAGAGCCCATTCTGCTCTCTCAAGTGAAGGTCCTTGGGCTGGTAGTTGTAAAGAGAGCGTTGGTGGTCAAAGCTAAACTTCTGTCTGGACAATTGGCATCAAAGTTGAAAGCTGGGAAGCACTTTTACATCTATCTCACCCCAGTCAGAAGAGCTATTATCAAAATACCAAAGAACAGCAAATGCTGGTTGGGATGGGGGACACTTACACACTGCTGGTGGGAACGTAAGTTAGCCTAGCCACAGTGGAAATCGGTATGGCGATTCCGCCAGCAACGAAAACCCAGGTACCATACAATCCAACGTTATATGATCCAGCTTTATACCATGCTTGGATATGTAGCAGAAGGTCTCCAAATCAGCATGCCACAGGCTTTATTGCATATTCTGCTTGTTATTTATTTATTTGGGTTTTTCAAGGCAGGATTTTTTTGTGTAGCCCTGGCTGTCCTAGAACTCACTCTTTTAAAACAGGCTGGTCTCAGACTCACAGAGATCCAACTGCTTCTGCCTCCAGAGTGCTGGGATTGAAGGTGTGTGCAGCCACCACCACCACCACCACCCGATGCATATCCTGTTTATTGCAGCACTGGTCACAACACCCAAGACATGGAATCAGCCTAGATGCCCACCAGCACCCGAGGGGTGGATAAATTGATATATATGCACAATGGGTTTTACATTTTAAGGAAAATGGATAGAACTGGAGACCAGCATGTGAAGCCGAACAAGCTACACTTAGACAACTGTAGCATGCTTGCTCTTCTGCACAGACTCTGCAGGCACCTGAATGTATGTGGTGCACATGTGGACAAGCAAGAACACACACATACCTTTTTTTTTTGGGGGGGGGGCTCCAAACAGTTGGAGTCTGTCCTGGAACTCCATCTATAGACCAAGCTGGCCTCGAACTCACAGAGATCCACCTGTCTCTGCCTTCTGAGTGCTGGAATTGAAGGTGTGCATCACCATTGCCTGGCTACATTTTTAAAATAACCTTTAAAAAAAAAAGACTTAGAACCGGGAGGAATATTTGGTAAGTAGATGGGAACAGAAAGGAGAGCAGGGTGCGTGAGATGCCGAAAAGGTCACAACGAAACTCCTCAATTTGAGTCACACTAATAAAAGGATCCTGGGGGGCTGGGGAGAGGTTTGGGGGTAAAGCGCGGATGCACTGGTATGAGGTCTGAGGGTGAATCCCCGGAACTCAAGCAAAAAATGACATGGCAACACGCAGCTGACATCCAAGAGCTCCTGTGTGGAGACGGGAGGCAAAGCAGGAGGATCCTGGGAAATTTGTGGGCCAGCTAGTCTAGAGAACACAGGTGGACAACAAGACCCTGTTTCAAACAAGGCGGAGAGTGAGGACCAACTCCTAGTGTTTCTCTCTGTCCCCTACCAGTGTGCAGTGGCTTGTGTGTCTGCAGTCACACACACACACACACACACACACACACACACACACACACACACACACGGGTTTGGGGAGAAAGGCAAACACGAAATTTAGGCAGGGATGGATGTGTGGCTCGGTGGAAGAATGTTTGTTTAGCATGTGCAAGGCTCCCTCCTGGTTTTATCCCCAGTACTGAAAAACAAAATCTGCCAATCTATCCCATTTCATAGATGAGCGAAAGCGGGAGAGATCTGTCCTTCTGCTGAGTATCCACCCTAAACTGTAAGATCATTGGAAACAGACTGGCATCTTAGTCATCCTTGTGTCGGTGGCACCTAGTGCACCTATTTGAAACTAAATTAACAAGTGAATGAAGAGAGGCTGTGACCACTGATGGTCATGGTCTCCTTTTCTGTGTGATGACAAGACACCTGGGAGAAGAATCCCGGAGTTAGACACTATTCACACGGTTCTCACTTTTTCTTTCTTTCCTCCCTGTATTCCTTCCAGACACTACTGTGTGCCCCTGCAAACCAGATAGCAGGCAAAGTGCCAAGGCAGGGGCTCTTGCCTTCCCATGCTCTTCCTGTGAGAGGTGTTGTTCACCAGCTCGCTGGGCCTCAGCATGATGCCGACATGTCACAGATGCCAATAGGAGGGTCTTAAATTAGCTGCTAGGAGAAAGAATGCCTGAGTGTGACTGCGGGGTGAGGGAAAACTTGGCACACAGGTCCCTCTGCCTGCACCTCACCCCGCCCACTGTATCTTACTCCCTTGTATGCTCTCCCTTCACCTCCTGCCCATTTCCAGGCCGCAGGTAAGGCACGCTTCCTTGCTGCCTTGCCTAGATAAGGTTTCTATTAAGTGACCCTATAGTTCATTGTGCTTATCCGATGTAACAGTCACCAAGCATACAGGTTCATCCCTGGTTTCTCCGCAAACATTCTGTTTATAGGAAGAGTCACCACACGCTTGCCCAGGGCCTTACCCACCAAGTTTCCTAACGTTTGTTGAGTTGATGAATAACAGGACTTTCCTTCAGCTAATGAGAGTCGTTTGTGCTGTGAGGCTAGACCTCGACTGCTCTACTCTGGGTACCAGCAGGGACTTCGTGGATGAAAATGGACACCATTTAAACTTTCTCATTTCACAGTATCCTGCAGCTTGGAGACTTGTCTTCCACAGAAGGAACATGAGCCGGGTACTCCTTGTAAAGGGACACCCTGGCAGACAAGTTTCTCAGCTGCAGATGTCACCTAGCCTACAATGTGCTCAGGCAATGCAGTGTCCTGCACAGATTGATTGTGTCCAAGAAGCACGGTTAACATCCTGCAGCTGGGGATAAGGGTAATAATGCACTCCTTACCCCACCCCTCCAGCCCCTGAAAGGTGGGGGAAGCTGCTGGAGGAGAGCTGGGCAAAAATCAACTTGTCAGTAGGAGGGTTAGCTCTTGGTTTGGTTTGGTTTGGTTGTTGTTTGTTTTTACACCATACAACAAATTTGTTTCTGTGTTTTCAACGGTGAGAAGAAAACTGAGGATATAG
The DNA here is from genome assembly GCF_949786415.1 of Peromyscus eremicus. Lineage (NCBI taxonomy): Eukaryota > Metazoa > Chordata > Mammalia > Rodentia > Cricetidae > Peromyscus > Peromyscus eremicus. The sequence continues at coordinate 75,871,380 of NC_081420.1, read as the reverse complement.
AGTAAAGAAATATGGTTGACATAGCAGTCCCCCTTAATCCCCATGGAATGCATGCCACACCCTCCGCCTCCAGTGGATGTACGAAGCCTTAGAGAGCGCCAAATCCCAGTCATACCAGGATGTTCCCATACATTGTGTCATAGTTAGCTTCAGCTGTCATCTTGACACACCTGGGAAAAGGGGAGACTTCAACTGAAGAACTGCCCAGATTATATTGGTCTGGTGCCATGGTGTTGAGGCATTTCCTTAAATGCTAGTTGATACAGGAGGGCCCAGGTGACTGTAACTGCTGCTATCCCTGGGTAGGCGGCCCTGGGCCGTGTAAGAAAGGTAGCTGAGCCAGCCTATAAGCAGCTTTTCTCCATGGTTTTTGCCACTGTTCCTACTTGAGCCCCTACCCCGACTTCACGAAATGGTGATCTGTGATCAGGAAGTGTAAGCCACATAAACTTCCTTCCCCTGAGTTGTTTTTTGGTGTTTATCACAGTGTTCTAGTGTATTTCCTGTTGCTATGGTAAGTACCAAGACTAAAGCAACTCAGGGAGGAAAGTGTGTACTTTAGTTTACAGAGTCCATCATCGGAGAAGCCAAAGCAGGAACACGGAGGCAGGAACTGAAGCAGAGACCACGAAGGAGTGCTGATTACTGGCCTGCTTCCTCTGCTTGTGCACATCCAGTTCTCTTAAACAGTACAGGGTCAAACCCACAGGGGCGGCATTGCCCACAGTGGGCTGGGCCCTTCCGGAGTCAATTATCAATCAAGACTGTGCTCCACAGATATGCCCACAGGCCATTCTGATGGAGGCAATTCTTGAATTGATGTTCTCTCTTCCTAGGTGTATCAAGTTGACAACCAAGATCAGATGTCACACACAGCAACAGAAATCACACTAATACCTTTATATGTGATGATTCATCAACTGGGCACAGTAAGAGATTACCAATAACTTACAGCAACATACAATACGTATAACATTATCCTGTAATAAAACCGTTTTTTTTAAAACACATGAGCTGGCCTGGGAAGATGTCTCAGTCCATAAAATACTTGAGGGCAAACCTGGAACTCAATGAGTGTGACCTTTAAAATCTATGTTTAAAAAATGGCCACACTTACAATCCTAGCACCGGAAGACAGAGACAATTATTCCTGGGACTCAAGTCTATGAGCCCCATGTCTCAGTGAGATATCCTGCCTCAAAAAACAAGGTGGGAAGCTCCTGAGGAGCAACATCCAAGGCTAACTTCTGGCCTCCACACACATGCACACACATGTGCACATCTACACACGAAAAAAGGACTCATGAACTGATTGCTTCAGGAATCTTCTATTTAGTATATTGAGACCGCTGTTAACAGCATCTTTGACTACAGCTGAAGTACAGTGATATGGAGCTTGCCTAACATGGGTTTGGGTTCTGTCCCCAGTACAGAAAAAAGGTAATGAGAGATAACGGGGTCTAACATTGTTCAGATTGTTTTAAAGCTCTCATACCTACTTAGAATTCTTGTGGTTTTTATACATTCTGTTTAAATGCTAATATTTGTTACAGTTACATGCTCAACTTCCAGGAGGTTCGTTTATCTCGTTACCCCTGGCAGTGATGGTGAGGAACCCCCAAAGGGCTGTTGATCTGGGGACCAGCTTTTCTTCACTAGTTACCTCTGAACTCCAGTGAGGTGGTGCTGCCCCAATAGTTTCCCCAGCTAGAGGGGTTCTGCCTCTTTCACAGCACTTCTGAGCTCTTTCTTCAAGTGTAGGTCGGGATTTCATTATAGCTTCTTCTCAAAGTGAGGACAATGTAGCTATAGATCGGGGTCTTCCAGGACTGCTGAGTAGCCGGTGGCCATCTCCCCAGCAATGGGTTTATGATCTGGACCATGTTCTGTTCAACAGTGGAGACCTGCATTCAGTGAAAGATTAAATGGAATTCTTCCTGGTTAATGTGACTTAGTTTGATCATGAAAGATTCAGTACTAGATTCTTATAGGGAAAAAAATTTTTTAAGAGTTCCAGTCAGAGAACAATATGAAAATTCACACTGCTTAAAATTGCACATAAAAGCCTTCACCTAGATGGAACTAGTTCTAGGAATCCAAAAAGTGCCTTGAAAATGAGGGTGGAATGGCTTCTTAACCATGGGTTTAGAACAAAGGGCTTTATTCCTTGGACTCTTTATTTCTTGTGCAATGGGTTATCTTGGGCTGAGTTTACTGTACTAGATGCTTGGAGCAAATCTCTTTTCAGGCATAGTCACTGATTCAAACTTTAACATACGAACCAAATAACATCCTTATCAAATGTTGACTGTGCTCTTAAGTAAACTCAGTGTTGAACACAGTGCTGGCTACAAGTATTGTGACATCATTTAACTCTTACGAGAGGGTTGCTACCAAGAGACCACTAATTTACTAATGTTCTAAAGATTCTAAGGGATGCTTTCAGAACAAGGAGTACACGTACTGAAAACCTCTTGGGTACCACCTTGGTGTGTTGTTTTTTAATCTCCCCTCTCTCTCAGCAGCTTCCTGTACGCACAACCCTCCGGGACCCCACCCTGTGCCCCAGTATGTCAGAGGCTTCCAGAATCTTCCCTATAGTTACCCTGAACCTTACGGGCTGGTGCATTGTCCATCTTAGTAAACATTTCAGAGGCAAACCGTTTGGTGGATGCTTCGCGAGTGCTCCTGGATACAAGCTGTCCTTTCCTCCCTGAGGCAGACAGTTCTGAAGCATCTTTCACATAGTCCCTCAGGCAGCTCTTAGAGAGCCAGGAACCCTCCGCCAGGGGCTTTGTCCAACTCCATAACTCATCCTCATATTGGTTTTCCAGCCTTCTGTGCTTCGTCCTCTTCTTCCTACTCCCACTCTCTGGATCATCCTTCCCAATAAATATTTGCACTGGGGCTTTTGTCTCAGCTTCTGCCATCTAGGAGGAAGCCAGGATAAGCTTGTTATTTTTCTTTTTTAACCAAAAAGGGAGTCATAGTGTCTGTCTTCACACTTCCTCATCTAAGTCAGTTCAATAAATGCCAATAAAATAAAAGTTTGCCCTTCATTTTGCGGTGCGAGTCTCTATCCAGTTATGTGTATTAAACAATTCACAGGTGGAGGAAGCTTCCGGACACTGTAACACAATGTCAGAGACAATTAAAAGAGGAGAAGGATAAGGCTGGGGAGAACATGGAAGAACATGCCCAGTGGCATTGAGACCCTGCCTCTTAGACATTTTGCCATGTCCCCATAGTGCCCTGAGATCCAGGTAGCTCTAGGAATACTAGGATGGTGCCATTTTTCTCTTCCCCTGCTCTCAAGGACCCTCTCAAATCAGCTCCATGGGCTTGCCTGGTGATTGACAGCTAACCTGGTCAGCCTTAATTGTCAACTTGATAAAGCTCAGATCCATCTGAGAAGAAAAGCCCCAGCTGAGGAGTTGTCTAGAAGAGATTGGTCTGTGGCCATATCTGTGGGGGATCATCATAATGGTTAATTGGCTGTTCCCAATTAATGGGCTCCTCTCTGGGCCTGGGGGAAGGGGCACCCTATGGTCTGTGGAAGGCACAAGGTCAGGAATGGGGGAACCTCGAAGGCTTATTTGAGGCCTACCAGGGACTAAGCAGCACTATCAGAGTAACCCCCCTTCACTTGGGTGGTCCAACACACACAGGGCACCAATAATGGGGTGCAGGGCAGAACTGAGAAGAATAGCCAGGAGCTCAATCTTGCCACCCACTAGGAAGGTTTTCAGAGGAGAGAGCCACATTGAACAGCTGGAATCAAGGTCATTGTGTTTGACCTTCCAAACCCATGAAGAAAGAAGCATTCATTTTTCCAGCTACTGAGAAAGCTGCAGGAAAACCGTCCTCAATATTGGTCCTTTTAAGTTAATGCCTTGACTTGAGGGAAATTTTCTTCCTCTACCTAGCCACATCAGTAACTTCATATGGATGCAGCAGTCAGGGGGATGTTTGTAGCCATGTTCCCCGCCATGATGGTAATGGACTGACTGACCCTCTGAAACTGTAAGCAAGCTTCAATTAAATGTTTTCTTTTATAAGAGTTGCAGTGGTCATGGTGTCTCTTCACAGCAACAGAGCAGTGAGGAAGACACCGGCCTTAGCATTTAGGTCAGAACCCACAATCTGAGGACTTCTATGACATTAAACCCACTTTCATGAGCTCCATAGACTATTGCATAAGGATAAGGAACCCACTTTTCATCAAAGAGGCTGTTGGCACACAGAAGGAGTGGCACATGCCAGTGAACTCCGCTGCTTCAGTCACACACTAGGCCTTTGATCAGCTCTCAGTCAGAGGACAAGGGCACAGACATGCCTCACGAAGGTTTTCACTAATAATGCAGCTCGTGGGTGATTCTTTGTGAGCTCGCCTTAAATCAAAACCTCTATATGGTGGTTAGGGCCCAAGAGTCTAGGAATAGAAGAGTGGAAACAGGAGCGGTCCTCCCAAACTTCCCCAGTTGAAAATCCTCAATACTGAGCTGTGTGGCTTCCAAGGCCCTCATTCTTAAGACAGGAATGCTTCTGGTGGGATATCAAGTGGCAGTCCAATGAATTATACCTTTAGCTGATCTCTGAGTGCTCCTTGTTCCAAGGGACCAACTGGCAAAGAAGAGGAATGGCCATACTGGAAAGGATCATTGAATCTGATCATCAGGCAGAGGGCCGGCTGCCGTTACAGACAGGGGAGAAAGAATGGATACAAAACCCAAGGGATCTGCTTAGAACCTTTGGTATGTCCTCAATTTTGGAAGAAAAGAAACAACGATAGCTTGAGAAGGACGGAAAGGCAAGTGACCCACTCTCAGGAATTAGCTGCTCTTGTCCCTGGGAAAACCACGATCTGAAGTGGTGTTTGCTCCCACACGTGAGGGAAAGTCCTCATCGGATAAGGATGAAGGTGAGTATCTGTTGGCACCTTGGAGTCTGTCACATCACTCTAGCCTTGCTCTTCTGTCCCCAGTGGGGGCACAGGCTCACTGCTTGAGAAGCTTTGATTAAACACCCACAGAAGAGGCATGTCCAGTGCTGCAAAGGGTGGGCTGGAGCTGTGCTTTGATGCACTGCCCAGATTCCTACTCAGGAGGATTCCTGTCTAGGAACGAAGGCCTTTTCCCCCACATGCTGAGAGTACAGGCAGAACATGGCCCTTGGCTGTTAGTCTACGGGCTTTACCTCATCTAAAGTATAACATCTGTTGTGGAGGTCACATCTGCCAGGAGGAACCTGCTCCAAGTGACTGATATTAAAGGGGGAGGCCATGACCTGCTAGAACGGATCAGGAGCAGCTCTCAAAGACGCCCTATGGATTGGCTGGATCTTTTCACTGGGAACACATTACATGTTAATGCCCCCCCCATTCATTCTGCTTATCAATCTCCCTTCATCGTATATTGATACAAAGAACACTTTTTTTTTCATTTTAATGGCATTTATTTATTTATTTTGTTTTTGTGGGGTTAGGAGGAGCATGCATGCCATGATGCATGTGCGGATATCAGAGGACACCTTGCAGCAGTCAGTTTCTCCTTTTACCACGTGGGTTCTCAGGATCAAATTCAGGTTGACATGTTTGGTGCAGGCTTCTTTACACACTGATACCACACTGGTCCCCCAAGAGCACTTCCTGGGAACATGACTCACAACAGCCTATAAAATGTGGGTCAATAACAAATTAGATGATTTATGTTTCCAGGCTGATAAAAACCAAGAAAAATGTTGGTTACAAAAACAATCCATTTAATTAATACCAAACTATATGCTTAATGAGGGCCTTATTGGCTGTTTTGACCAAGTACACATACATGTAAGCAAAACACATTCTTCCTGAGAGCTCCTGCATGCATTCATCCTGGGCACATCCTTGTCAGATCCCAGACTTCCAAGCCTGATTTTCACCCTCCATCATTTCGTACAAGAGAAGGCACTGTCTCGGAGCCTAGCAGATGCAAAGACTCCTCTGTGTTTTGACTCATGGTCAGAATTTTTATGAGAATTTTTGGATTCATCATTTCATTTCCAGAATCTTAAAGTTTTGTCCTTTCTTTATATGCCTGGCATGCTTTTTGGCCAAATCAGTTTGTAACTGAGCTGCACTGAAACATCAGATATTTAATAGTTCAGATATAGGCTGAGCTCCACCTTCCACAGGCAACTGTAAAAACTTACAGTCGTAGTTTGAATTTACCCAACTTGATGGATCTTTCCTAAATTGGGATTTCATATCTATTCAACAGTAGCTTCATAAAGTCAGAAATTGATTTATGAGGAAATGTTATGGAAACCACTAGTTTGATAGTTAATTAAAATTATAATATATAAAAAAAGGAGTTTGAACAGAAGTATCCTGCAGAGGTGGGCAGTGTTGTTCCCAGAAGATGGGTTATTAAATGAAAATCTCAATGCCGGGCATGGGATGCCGCTCTACAAATAAGGGGTCATGGAAGCCCCAGCGGCACCCAAAAAACACAGGCTATTGCCATTCCTTTGTTTATCGACTGTAACTAACAGTAAGACTACTCCTGAGGACAACATTCACTTTGGATAAAGGACAGAGAAAAATCAACCTCAACTAACCAAGAAGCTCTCTCCCTGCTGGTTAGCTTCTGTAGTAGTGCTATGCAGGCTTCTGGGGAAGAAAAGTCACCAACAGTTTTGCCCAGCACCGAACTTTGCATGCTACAGTTCTGACCTACCTGGCAAGATGTGCCCACTGGTGACATGAGTATTATGGTATGTACTGACCTCTTTCTGATTGGATATGAGGCCTTCTCCACAGGAGGGAATTTCACGCCTGGTACTATAAACCTGGTCAGAAGCCCATGACTGAACAGATCACAGGCCCTTGGGGCAGGGAGGAGAAACCTACTATTGTTTTGATATATGTTCATGCTGTAAAACTGCCTTCTAAATACTTATATTTATACCCATAGATTCCTGCTTTCCTCAGCTTTGGTTAGAGATGCTTCTTTTCACAATGGGTATTTCTTAATGCAGGGAATCATAACTAGTCCAAGGCATGAGTGTAAGAAACTGTGAGTGGTCAGCTGTGAATGAATCATCTCCAGCAATCAAGGCTCAGGATCATTGTGAAAAAGAGGACAGAAAGCATGTAAGAGCTAGTGGGTGTGGAGGACAGCTGTGAGTGCTGACTTCTGGACATGTCCTGGTTGTTGCATGTGTCAACTCACTGAAAACATGGTTACCTTCACAAGATCTACATAGGATCAAGCCAGTCAAAGTTCCAGATTAGTTGGGGGTGGGGGTGCTCGATAGTTGGTGGCTGCTGAAGGAGGGGGCTCACTCTCCCATTGTACTCTTTTACTCTTTTACTCTTTTGGGAGTCTGCCACCCAGCTCCCAAATAAATCACACACACACACACACACACACACACACACACACACACACACACGGAAGTTTATTCTTAATTATAAATACCCAACCTTAGCTTGGCTTGTTGCTAGCCAGCTTTTCTTAAATTATCTCATCTACCTTTTGCCTCTGGGCTTTTTCCTTTTCTTACTTCTGTATATCTAACTTTCACTCTTACTCCATGGCTGGCTGTGCGGCTGTGTGGCTGGCCCCTAGCATCCTCTTCTCCTTGTTCTCTTGATCCTTCTTCTTTCTAGATTTCTCCTTCTATTTATTCTCTCTGCCTGCCAGCCCCACCTATCCTTTCTCCTGCCTTGCTATTGGCCATTCAGTTCTTTATTAGACCATCAGGTGTTTTAGACAGGCACAGTAACACAGCTTCACAGAGTTAAACAAACACAACGTAAACAAAAGTAACACACCTTAAAATACTATTCCACAACACTCTCCCTTAGGGATATGGTCACTTGTAGATTACCCACAGCCCAGGGGTCAGCCCCACACTCATGCACGTATGTATGGGCAGCACTAACTGTACTCAGGATTATTAGTAGGAAAAAGAAAAGAGAAAAGTAGAGAGATGGCTCAGTGGTTAAGAGCACTTGATACTTTTGCAGGTGACCCAAGTTCTGGTTCCAGCACCCACATCAGGCAGCTCACAATTGTTTATAATTCCAGCTCCAGGGGACCTGACACCCCACCCCTGCACCTCTTTAGGCCCCAGAAGGCACACTGCACACACATATGCAAACGCATATACAGACACATACATGACAATAAAAACAAAATAATCCTAACCAATAAAGAACATGAAGTAGAGAGGGAGACAAGTGGAGGCACTAGGGGCAGTTGGAGGGAGGTACTAGTCGGTGGATATGATCGAAACACATTGTATAAATGTATGAAAATTTCAAATAATAAATAAAAATATTATTTTTTAAAAGGAATGGTTACATACCCTGTTACCATCTGCTTGGTCATATGTCTGCTTAGTTGGGCAGGGGTTCCTGCACAAATTGGATGTGTAGTCTGCTTCTACTCCCATGTATGAGGCTACATCCTGAGCTGCTGGGAAAAGAATTCTTTTCTGGGCAGGCTTAGCAGATAAAGGCACTCAATGCCAAGGCTGTTGACCTGAGTTTTATTCCTAGACCCATATGAAAGGAGTGTCGTGCTTCCCACAGGTTCCTCTCTTCACACACAGATAAATAAACGTTCATTTCTAAGAGAATCTTCTTCATGACTTAAAGTTACTGATGTGAGGAGGTAGTTCAGGAAGCTTCTCCAGTGGGTTCATACAAATCCCCCAGGTACACAGTGCAGTGGAAGCTGGGTAGATACACCTTGACTTTGACTTATGTGAAGAATGCAGGACCTTTGTTTACATATAGGTCATCTGAGACATGTGACCTTGCCTTTCTTTCTACCTTAGCTCAAACCCCTCAGCTGTTTTACTAGAAGAGCATGTAAGCTAACCGATTCTATGATGCTGTCATTGTGTGTGGCCCCCAGAAGGGCCACACCTCAAACACACTAAAGGCTTCTCCCTTTTTCCTCCCACTTCCAACTCCATCCTTCCTAGTTGGTTGCTCTTGTCAGTTTCATTAGTCTCTGATTTCAAAAACCAGCCAGACAAACCCCTTGCTTTCTAGTCATGTTCAGGCCTTACTCGTGGAGGGCCACCGAGGCGGGAGCACTGGCATTTGGCATGAAGGCATGGAGAACCAGACAGCGTGAGCGAGTGATTCAGCCCAGACCCTGTGACAGCCTGAGTCAGCACACATGTTCTCTGGGCTATGCGCTTTCTCAGTCAGGTTAGGTTGTCTCCTCAGGCTGCCTTCACAGTTGATCTAGCCCATGCCAGTTGGTCTATGAGGCTGTTGCTTACCCCTTGTGTTTGTCTTATCAACACATGGTTGGATGTCAGAGTACTTGCAGAAGTATTTTTTCCTCTTCCCTTTGAAAACATTTAAATTACCCCTGAGTTTTTCCATTAAAAAAGCTACTCTTCAGAACATTTTAAGCCAATGTCTCCAGTCCTGGGCAACTGCCACAGTCCGTTTTCTGTTGTAACAGAAGGCCTGTAGCTGAATAACTTGGAGCAGAGATTTAGTTCTCATAGCTCTGGTTGCTGAGGAGTCTAAGAGCCTGGCGCTGGACTGTGGAGGAGGTCCTTCCTTAGTGTCACGATGTGGTGGAGGGCATCATGGTGAGGAAGCACGCAAGGCAGGAAGAAGAATTGAGCTGAGCTCGTGATTTTATCAGGAGTTCAATCCTGAGATAAGCAACCTAACAGCCTTAAGCCATTCAAGCTCCTACTTCTTACATTTCAGTCTGGGGGTTGGGGAGACAGGAAGGGGGCATCCACACCACAGTAGTAACTTTGTGGCTCTGACTAGCCATTTAGCGGCCAGTGGCTGCCTTCTTGGGCCCCCTTCTCTTATCATACCAGATTTAGCTACTTGAGTGTTTGTAGGGGGAATAACAAGTGGCCCCATGCTGAAAGTCAAATTTGGATTTGAGGCTTTTCTCTTTATGTGGGTCACGAGAATCTTCCTCAATCCTTCACGTATGGTCTCTGTAATAATTTAGAATGGATCTCCTTCTAGTGCAAGAGCCATGTGACCAGAACATGTTCTTTCTTTTGACTGCTGTTTCTGTGCCTCTAGGACAGTGGTGTCATGAGGCTGACTCCCTGTTTCTGTTGGCAGAGTCAATGGTCACTGCCTCAGGCTCCACGCAAGACTCTACACACACAAGAAGACATTGTGCTAGGCAAACATGTTTGCCTTGCAGAGCACTAGAGTCAAGGATGCAGGGCAATGTGGGATTATTGTCCAATCTCGTCATTTCAGGAGTATAGGGTGTGTGCTATTGAGTGAGGGTCTTGGGGTGGGTGTCAGCACCAAGGAAAGCAACCAGAAGATGGTTGTGTAGCCTTGAAGATAGAAGGAATTTATCGATACATCTGCATTTTAAGCTAACAGTAAGGCCATTTGCCATCTGGTCCCCTTCCTGCTCATATCATTTTAACCTAAGTTCTCTGCACTTAGAAGCCAGGCCTCCTGTTCCAGGGAAGCTAGTCCACTTTCTGTAACCCCAAGGACCTATTGGATATTATCTAGACCCTTTGGGTCCATGGTAGCTCATCTCTGTGGCTATATACATATGATCACTGCATCTCAAGCTCTTGCTCAAACCCACAGGATCCAGTCAGTTTCCCTGATGAATTCTCTTCTGGTCCCTTTATTTCCTCTTACTCATAACATGAGCTTTCAGTGTGTGATGCTAATGACCTATATAAATCACACTGGCATAAAGTATGATTTGGCTGTCTATAGGTAAAAATAACACAAAGAAAAAGTGTCAGGGTTCTCTCCTGTGTGCCTCCCTAAGGACAGAAACCGGTGTGTCAACAGGGAAGTCAGTCCAGCAATGTCCATCTGCTTTAACCAACGTCCTTTCCGTTTCCACTGCCACTATGCCAGTGTGGCCCTGTCACAACTATGTCAAGACTTGGTTCTTTATGTGAGCTTAGTGCTGCTTAGAGATATGTGTGCTTGGATGCGAGGAGTATAGAATGAGCTTAAAAATTACTGTGAGATTTTCTATTTTAATCCTGTGGGAATATGCCCATCTTTGTACTTCAATAAAAAATTAGTTAAGGAGGGTTGGGGAGATGGATCTGTGGGTAAGAGTACTTGCTCTACAAACACAAGGACCTGAGTTTAAGTCTCCAGTACCTACATAAGAACCATGTATGTCTCTAACCCCAGTGTTGAGGATGGAGATGGGAGGATCTCAGGAGCTGCCTGGCCAGCCAGTCTAGCCAGAACAGCAAGCTTCAGGTCCAGTGAGAGATCCTGTCTCAGGGGAATAAGGTGGAAAGAGAGAGGAAGACATTGTCTTTGTCTGGCCTCTGGTGCATGCACACACACACATGTGCATACACATGCAGAGATCTCTCTCTCTCACACACACACACACTCATAGGCACAGGTACACATGGACACACACACACACACACACATGTGCATACACATGCAGAGATCTCTCTCACACACACACACTCACAGGCACAGGTACACATGGACACACACATACACACACACACACACACACACACACAAATGAAGAAAAAAATACCTAAGTAAGCAAGATAGTATTAATATTATACTTGTGTATTATACTGTAGGGTTCACATAGAAAATAAATGCCATTTCTTTGGAGACACCTTCCTGAATCCTTAGAGTTGCTGTGGCCATGGTTTGCCTCAGTGCCTCTCCTCATACCTCTAGCACAGCATATGTAATGGGGGATTGTGGCAAAGCTTATATCTCTGACTCCTAGGCAGGCTTCTTCATTTGCATGCTTCTGTGATCTCCCTCGTCATAGAGCTCAACTCACTTCAAAGATACTCAGACGAATGGATGGCGTTTCTGTATTATTTGATGAAACCTGTGGTATTACTCTTTTACTATGGTAAAGAAACATAAAGCCAATAACTAAAAAAAAAATATTTACAGAAGAGTGTTTAAAACTCTGGATGACATTTTCTAAGATTTTCCTCCAAAATCTTTTATCCCTAGAATAGATGCCGACAAATAGAAGAAGTTAGTCACATATACTTGGGCCAGCATTTTTGCAGTGATGTGAAATTAATGGATTCCGGCCTTTCCATAAGAGTTTGAAAAGAAGTGGTGTCCCAAGCTCAGAAACATGTGGAGCAAATAGTTGTTCTGTGAATTATGGAGTATTAGGTAATTCTCTGGGCATATTCTTCCTCATCCTTAAAAGTTAATCTCTGAGCTATGCACTGTAATAATAGATCCGATTGAAAAAGTATTTCTGGCACTAATGCATAATGCATAAAATATGTGCATACAATCTGAAGGCTGAAAAATAGATCATTCTTTAGGGTCAAAGAATGATATGAGAGTGCCTGCCACTTCAGGGAATGGAGTGTGGGCATCTATGGTCTTAGCTGATTTTAAAGACTGGTTGCTAAACTGTTCAATGAAATATGAACACTTACTATGGCAATCCACATCCTGTTTCAGGGGCGAGAGGTAGCTTCTTAAAGAAACACACTCACCAGGTGATGTCAAGCATTATACAGTGAGTGGAAATTGAGGTTGAAGGGCCCCTTCCCTATTGGTTACTAAACCGGACTTTAATCTCTAAGAAAAGGCTGAAATGATAAACAAAACTCGGTATCCATGGCAACATGCATAAGAAGGTAATTATTTTTCTTTACATTTTCAAATCTCAGAGTTTAATAGCATTGTATATGCATTGCCTCAGGCCCACAGTTCCTGCAGTTGGTCATTAAGAACCAGAAAAATGCCCTCTCTACCAGTCATTGTTACTAATAAAACGCAACGTACAAGGCCTATGAACAAAAGAGCTCCAGTGTCAGTAGAAGGCAGGGAGGCATACCTTGACGATGTGGGGTCTTAGCATAGACAGCAGGGACCCTGGAGCACCTGGCCCAAAAGCCAGGCGTGGGTCCTGCGAGCCATGTTCACCAGGAAGTCCTTTCACTAATGGTTAATTAGACTCAAGAGAAATCACTCTGTTCTTTAGGTGAGCAGACCAGAAGGCTAAGCCCATGTCCTCACAGAGCTCCTCAGCTTCTGTAGGAATTTTACATGAGCAAAGAGTTCTAAGTGAACCCTACACCCATCAATGCCATTTTACTGTAGAGCAGTGGTTCTCAACCTGTGGATCACGAGTCCTTTGGGGTTGCATAGCAGATATTTACACTAAGGTTCATAACAGTAGCACAATGACAGTTATGAAGTAGCAACAAAACTAATTTTATGGTTGAGGGGCCACCAGAACATGAGGAACTGTATTAAAGGGTCACAGCATTAGGAAGGTTGAGGACCACTGCCTTTGAGGCTCGCTCTCCAATATACCAACTTGGAAATCTGGGCCTGTGGCATTGTTTCTTTTCCCGAGAAAGACAACAAATTGGATCATTGTGAAGGCCCAGAGGGAGAATTTACTTACAAATCTATCTGAGGTTCTCTCTGCATCCGCAGAGCATTGACAGCATTTAAGAACATCTGAGAAAATTCAGCCCAGTTGAAACCAAAACCTTTTCTCTGGCCGTAAAAGTCCCTTTCCCACCCCTGGTACACCTGCGTGGCTTACACCAGACAGGTACCAGCCTTGGGGTTTCACCCGGCTGCTTCAGTGACACTGTCCCCAGACGACTCGTGTCAACGGAAGACAGAATCTGTACCGAAAACAAGAGCAGATCTAGGAGGCTCTAAATTTAGACTAGCTTTTCCTTCCAAGAGAGAATTTGTTTGTAAATTAGTTTTGGGAAGCGAAAGCAAACATTTTCCCATGGAAACACCGTAATGTGGCTGTGCAACTCTAACCTCAACAACCAAACTCTACACGGGCAAAAGACGTTTGCATTGGATCTGCTTCTCTGCCATCGTTCCGCTGCATACATGATACGAGATGTACCTCTGTGGGACGGTCAGCACCTGGACCACCACGTACAACCGTTTCCTAGGAAAATAGTCAGTCACACTTGTTCCTGACGGGAAGAACTGCCCAGTTGCTAAAGCTTGGTGGCAAAGAGAGATTGCCTTGACAGTTCTGACAATGCCACCCAGAAGCCGAAAGGATCAGCTTCTCCTGTGCAAAGAACATTCTTAAATCTGGTGTTTGTACTTTGGAAACTGCCAGCTCTTAATTTAGAAAGTATGACAGCTTACTCAGGCTAACAGTGAACTCTGCAGAGTTTAGACCAGGAAGTTGAATAAGACAACATAAACAGTAATGCGAACTCAGAACACAGATTTACACAGAGATAGCCCCTGGAACTAAGTGCTTCTTAGCAGTGCTCTCAGTAAGACCCGCCTTTCCAGCCCCGAAACATGGCAACACAATGTATCTGGAATGGAAAAAGTAAGGAATCCAACCACAGGCAAGGGCGATGCTAGTTCCTGGAAGGTAAGGGCCACATCCTAGCTACTTAACAACCCCCAATTCTTCTCCCTCTCTGCTCTCCTCCCCTCCACTCCCCTCTCTTCTCCTCTTTCTCTCTTCCCTTCTGTCTTTCCTCTCTCTCCTCTCCTTCTCCCATCCGGAGCACGCTCTGGGTAGTGAGTGATAGCTCTCCTTCATAGGCAACTCCTCTAGTTCCTTTTGTCTCCAGAGGCAACAGAGGAAGAATGTTTCCAGCCAAGATGAGGGTTGGTGTAGAATAAAGACAGGAGAAGCCAAGGATGGAGCCACGAGCGTGGGGAAAGGCAGGATTTTCACAGGGTTGTTAGATCAGGAATCCTTTGGGAAGAGAGGAAAACTATAAGCCATAATTCCTGCAGGGAGAAATTAATTCGGAAGGCAGAGCCATGCTAAGAAAGATGCATGAAAGGGTGCTTGGATTCTTCCAGAAACAAAAAGTAGAAAGTGAAACTGTACACAAGGAGGCCAACTCTCCAACACTTTAGAAAAGAGACTGAGTTTCCAAGCAGGAACAGTAACCGTGGGGCTGATCAAAGACTCCTTCCAACTGTCAAAACTGCGAGTCTGTGTCCCATTGATCTGAAATCCCAGGCCCCAAAAGATCTCCACCACTCTCAAACCTTTGCAGGAATCAATTAATTTTCCATTCCCCTCACCTTCCAGTTTGGGTACCTTTAGAGATCTTGGGTTGACATTCTCCCGGTTCTGGTCCTGCCCTTGAAGAATCTTACTGCCAGGCCAGAGGGTCTCAGTCTCCATTGGTTAAAAACGAAGAGGAATTCAAATACTCTGTCCTTCATCATCACAGCTTCTCAGGGCAATGTGTCCCGTTTGCCATTACCACACAAAATGGCAGAAGGGACAGATTTTTCCGAGCTGCCTAGAAGCATTTTCAAATGTCAACTAAGAAAAGCACCATGTCATAAGTTATTTACCCAGCACCCAAATTTAAAAAAAAAATGACAGGACACAGTGATGCTATTGGGGGCCACAGCAGAGAGAGCAGCTTAATGGTTGGGAATGACCAGGCGAGTCACTGTCCTGGGCCTGGGGGTCTCTGCGCCTACAGGACGGTCCTCCATCTCTCTTTTCAACACTCCATGGAGAGGCTTGACCTTTTTGAATAGATCCCTTTCAGAAAGAAAAGCTTTATGATGATGAGTTCAAGTAATCCCTTCCTGCATGTATCCAGTGGAGAGAAACAGGAAAAGCAAATTTAAAATAAGATACAATCCAATGTGATGAGACTGTCTTGGGCTTGCTTGGAAACCCGACACCCTGAGATGCCTGTCACTGTAGCAGTGCTCTTGGGACACAGTGGCTTCCCAGCTCCTGCTGTTTGGAAAGTATGGTTTGAACAATAGACATCATTAAAATACATCAGTCTGTGGAAGGCTCAGGCCAGAAAATTCCTGCTCAGATGGACACTTCATGGGTTTTCCCCACCAGAGGCCTGCATGTCTTTCTTGGTTGTTAAAGGCCTTGATTAATTTCAAAACAAGATTTGAGCTAGGGGAAAGCAATGCACATGCTACCTTTCATCATCTTTATTAACATATCATACCAGAGAAACTTTCTAAAACGCCTCAGTAGAAAAAGGCTGTTCTGAGCCAATGCATGTCTGAATTCCAACACTGCTTTTTGTGCATATCAAGTCTGATTGGGTAAAGAAGTTTCCCTTGACTCTTTACTAGCATTGAGCATGGACTCCGCTGAAGGAGTGACTTCAACACAGTGCAAATAATATATCTTGGGCTACTCCCCATTCACTCCCATTCCACATCAGCCCATGAACTAGTCTAAGCAACGTTCCCCCAGTTCCTTCTATTCATCTCTATTCCAAGTCAGTGTCTAAAGTGGGCTAACAGCCCCCCATTCACGTCTGTTCCACATGAGCCTCGACAGTGAGCTGAGTAGAATTCCTTTGCCTCTGGGGATTGCAGAACAGCAGAAGAAAGTAATGGGGTGCTCAGTTCCTCTCAGTCAAAACAACGTGGGAAACCTCTGTAAAGGTCAATAGTAAATATGTCAGCAGCTTTTGCTGGCGCTACGGATTCTGTCAGTTATTCAACATGACCACTTGACCCATAAGCTTCTATAGATAATGTAGAAATGAACAAGTGTGCTGTTCACCAATAAAGCTTTCTGTACAGAATCAGGCTGTGAGCTGGATTTGTCTCGCCAGGCTGCAGATTGCCAGCCTGCCTTTGATCTAGTCCGACTTCCTCATTTTACAGATAAGGAAAAAGAAGCCTAGAGAGACTGGAATCTCTCAAAGTTGCCAGCTGGCCAGGGCAAAGCCAGAACCCTTGACAGAACCAGGACTAAAACCCAGCTTTCTTCCCACCATGCCACACTGGCTTCATCTTATACCATAAAGATTCCTTTGTCCTGTCTGCGATGCAAATGAGTCAGAAAATAAGATATGAAGAACTCCATCTGGATAGAGCCAGAAAATAGGGTTGCTAATTCACCAAAGAACTGTTAACCTCCAAACTCTGACTCTTAGCTTGGGATTCTGGAGTTAATGGCTTCATGAAGCTCATGCAGATTGCCCTGTGTCCGTTTCTCCTCAAGGCAGAACACACAGGTATAAGATTCCCAAAGGGATTTGTGACCCTCAAAGCCTACAGGGTTATTTATTGACTGTGAGACATCCTCTGCCTGAAGAGGGGAAAATGAAGAGGCTTTGAGAGATGAAGCCCCTTCCTCACGTAGTCTTCTGGGGCTGCTCTCCAGAGGGCAGTCAGTTGGCCACCAAAAGCCACCAAGAGGGGACTAAAAGCCCTCATGACTTGGCTGACGCAGAAGCACAGGCACAACCCTTGGGATGACCCCAGCATCAGCCTGCTAGGAGTGAGTAAAGGCATAGGTCAAATTCAGCAACCAGTGGGAGAGTGTGGGTTTGGCATCTGGAAACTCAGTGACCTAGTACTACCATCACAGAAAGGAAAATGCTTAGACCAAGTAAATGGGAAAAGGGCCTGAGGATGTGGTGACTGCTGTTTGGACACAAAGCTGAATGCAGAAGGAAGGAGTGGAAACTCCCACATACCGGAAGCAAAGAGCGAACTCAAATAAGAATGGGCCGCTTGAACTGTCGCCACAATGGCCCAGGAAGCAGACACCTAGACTTTTAGTCCCCACGCACAGATAGAATTCCAGTCTACTGTCTACTGCATTGAGGAGTGAGAGATCTCAGCCTACAGCCCAAACCCTAATAGGGCTGCTGGGCCGTGAGGAAGAGTCTCGATATCTCTATGCAACAGCCCTGAGAAGTGTTAAGGAGAGATGCTGCATGTCCCAGGGCCCTAGGAAGAGGACAATGAACCACAGTTTCCTGATGCCTCTCCCAGGCTTAGGTGCCCATCCTAGGTGGCCTCTGCTTTCCCACTTTTCCCAATCCCGTCTTGGCCTTGCCCCGACAACTAACATTTCATAGTCAAGTAGGAGCTCTACAGCAGGGGGCCCCTCCCCACCATGGTCTCCTTGGATACTGTACTTGAGGATCTGTTAAGTCTGAGAACTCTGTGACGTGCAGGTGTTAGTAGGGCAAGCTGCTTTGGCACAGGGCCTTAGAAAAGCTGGATGTGAAGATGAGGAATTAGTTTCACAAGCCTCTTACACTCCCAGAGAGCTGCAGTTTTTGGAATTCTGCAGAGACTTGGGCAGTGCACACCAAAGACCAAGACAAATGATGCCATTAGCCGAAGCGATATGGCTGCGTCTTGACAGACAGGACTCGTTCTGGCTTCGGAGGGATCCAGCCACCAGGAGATGCTGAAACACCCTCTGTTTCTCCTGCTTGCCCAAAGCATACACTGTCTGAAGCTGAATCAGCAGGGTGTGCCAGCTGTGGGATAAAGTGAGGACCTTCATTATCTTCAATGATATGTGTCATCTAACTCCCCCAGAAAGCATAATGCCTCTCAATAAAGAGACCTTGAGTTCTGTAAGTATGCAGTCCATCCTCTCAGTGACAGTCTTAGTAACCACCAGAAGGTCCCTCAGAGGTTGCTCAAAGACTAGCAGTAGCTTAGGAGGGAAAGCTGAGCAACCATTTCTCCACCAGAAGCCACAATCTTGACTCTGAGTATCCAAGCAGACCTTCAGTAAATGGCATCCCAAGGTCAAGTGTGTCATCAAGGAGTTTTTTTTATTATAGTCCAAAATTAAAGGTTAGAGAATATCCCCGCTGAAGAAGCTATTTCCAGCAAAGGATTATGGGAATAAAATGGTTTGGGTCTTTGCGCCTGTCATAACAAGACTATGACCTGTCCAATTTTCTCCTCATGGTCCCCTAGAGAGCAGACCAGACCAATTTGGGTACGGGTCACAGTTTTGATGTATGCATAGAAATGTGTTTTGAGGCCTTCCTGAAGCCTGGACCATTTAGGGGACCATTTAGCGGGCAGAGGGAGTACAGAGCCCTCTTTTTCTGAATGCCCATTAGCGAGGCAGACTCATGGCAGCAGCAGATAGCTGAATCCCAGTTCATTCCTTTATCAGTTGTGTGACTTTAGGCATCTCAGTGTTTCTACGCCCCGGACTCCTCTTCTGTACAATGAAGAGAAGAAGAGGCTCTCCCACTGTGTGTTTTTGAGGATAGCTTTCAAGCTGTGAAGCACTTACCTTGTAATAAACGAAATTTTAGCCAAGGGAACCTCCCCCATCTGCAGAGCCGACACACATTATTAAACACCTAAGAGAAGAATCTGTGCTAAATTCCTGGGGTAAAACATCCTTTTAAGGCTCTGTGGCTGCTGGGGAAATATTCTCATACTTGGGCATTTGTAATCAAAAGAACATATTTTTAAGAAATAAGAACAAGAGGTTGGGGGTGTGGTTCAGTGGGAAAGTGTTTGCCTGGTTTGTGCAAAGCCAAGAGAGGTCAATCCCCAGTCCTGCAAAAACAGCTACAAGACAAACAGGACTTGGGTGGGCTGGGGGACAGAGTATCAAGTTCTTCAGTCTGTCCTGGAGTCAGGCTGTCTTGATGCACGAAGGTATGATTAGCGCCTGGCTCAGAGTCTCTGGAAAATTTAATAAAATGACTCATGTAAAAGTGACTGCCCAGCACTTGGCTCAAGCTAAGAATTCAAGATGTGTTGGCCACGCATGTTCGGGAAGCTTTCGAACACAGTGTCCCGTCTCCCGCTCAATCTGACTCATCGCTGAGCGCGTTTTCACAGGTGAATAATCAGAAGCAAAGACACTGGAACTGTCAGACGTATTGGAGCCCAAGCTGGGCCTGGCTACAGAGCTCCAGGGCCCCGTGTTCCCCACAGCAAACCATGCCTGGCTACAGAACGCCAGGGCCCCATGTTCTCCACAGCAAACCACTCTGCTCCTGACTTTCGGATAGCATGGGGCCCTCAGGATCTCTTCATAAGACTTGACCATCTTATAGTGCAGGACTTTTGCCCCTCAGCAAATATCCTGGAATTCTCCCAAGCAATGCTTTCTTCAAGATTCAGTGCTGGTTGGGAGTTTTTTGGTTAGGGGTCCTGATGAGAAAGAGCTGTTTCAAGATCCCACAGTGTGTCAGTGCTCCCAACACCCCACTGCTGTAATCACTCCCCATGGCCAGAGAGAAATCTTGAACTCAGATCCCCATGCTTACATGACAAGCATTTCACTCACTGAGCCACCTCCCCAGGTCCCCCCATAAAATGTTTTCAAATGCACTAATTAGTGAGCCAGCCACTCTTCTACCAGAACCCCACAGAGCAGTCACTTTATAATACTGTTTATTTGGGTTTTAACTAGAGTTTTCCCCTTCCTTTTTCTTACTTGATTCTAATCTGTGGAATTCATTACCTCCTGTTCACTGCTGCTGTGACCTGTGACTCAGTACTTCTCACTTAAGGTTACGAAATGCATTGATGAGCAGTATGACCCAGGAACCTGGCTTTCTTGTGTTTTTAAACAAACAGAATAAAAACATGAGGATATGATTGGGAGGTCCCTAAAATGTCTATGATAGTTAATCCACCCTTGGCTCTTGCAATTTCTGAGGAGTTCAAGGTTCCAATTGTATATACAGCTGGGTTAACTTTTGGAGCAGCTGGACAATGTTGCAGGTCCTGAACACGCGACACAGAATTTTCTTATGATTTTTTTTTTACCAAAGCCCTGTGAAGTGGAGGGTGTTTTTCAGATAAGGAAATGTAGCCTCTGGGTGATCGAGTGACTTGCCCAAGCTTGCAGAGCCCAGTGGGTTTCCTGAGTTTGGGTCTGGGACCCTCTCTGCTATGAGTGTCCCTGTAGATGGTGGAAAATGCAGGTAACCAAAGGTCCTGAAGCCCCAGGAGAGCTGCTGCAAGAGTCTGGGGAGATTACTAGACAGTCATTGGAACAGCTTGCTGAAATTTAGATGTTGGTATTGAATAGAGTGTTGCCAAGTGAGGAAGGAGAGTCCTGGAGACGTTCCCCCACAAATGGTATTGCCTCAATTTGGGAAGACACTGTCATAATTTTCTTACTTGGTCCTGGACATTTTGGGACTGGAATGAAAGGTTGTGTTTTCATTCATAAAGGCAGTAAAATTATAGGTGTGGTGCGTGCCTGTAGTCCTAGGACTTAAGAGGCAGAGGCAGGAGGATTGTGAATTTAGGTCAGCCTGGGCTATGTAGTGAGTTCCTGACAGGAAGGAAGGAAGAAATGGGTTGGGTGGGAATAGGGCACATTGGAGAGGACCATAGACAGGCTTTCTTTTAATACCGTCTTCCCTGACCACCGGTGACCCCCAGGCCTGTTGCACCCCTTGCCCTGGAAGTCTGCCCCACGTTCAGGTTCTCTATGCTCTTTGGGCAACATCCATTCGACTCTTGCCAAGGGAGCTTTCTGACCTCAGAGGGATACACCTTTTACTGCCTGCAAAGGTGTTTTACTAACTTGAGTTCCTGTCTCTGGGGACCAGTTGGAACACAAGTTCACTGTGAGGCAAACAGCGCAGCTACAGCTGCTGAGCGAGCAGCCTGGAGAAGGCATTACGAGCCTGGATGGAGGTTAAGGAGTGGTGAGCTGGCCCTGCCTCCAGCTGCAGGCTTAAACATCCCCCAGGTGAATCTCGCAAATTGTTCTAAAAGCGTCTCGAGTGAAAGCAGTGCTGTGCCAGGCCTGAGGACCTGCTCGTTCTTGGGTGCATTGGACTGCAGATGCTGCTGGGGCCTGAGAAACAGCTGCGAAGAAGTTAGTGTGGGGTAACTGTTCAGAGGAGCACGGGAAGTCAGAGGTCACCTCCATGGTGGGAATTAACACTTCACTTCTGGGCTTTTGAGTAATGTTCTCCTTCATTCCCCAAACTTGTACCCTCAGTCCCTACAGCTCTCCCTCACAGAGATCCCTGGAAAACAGATCCTGCCATGCTTCCTCTCCAAACTACTCTGATGGCTCCCATGTCACCCAGGGCAAGCCAAGTCTCGTAAGGCCCTACAAGATTGCCTTCCTCCAGGCATTACCTCCTATCACCTTTTTCCCAACCCTACAGCCCCTCGGCTGGCCCTCACTAGTCAGCCTGTGCACTGCCCTCCAGCTTTGGTACTCAATTCACCCTCTGCTGAGAATGCTCCTCTTCAGGAAGTCCATGGGTCCTGAGACCTTGAATCAGACTGTCCTTCTTAACATAACCCATGCGTTGATTTACTGCATTCATGGTCTTCTTCCCCTTAGGGACAGGGACATCCCCATCTTGCTCACTGATGCACTTAGGGTGTCTGGCACATGGTCTAGGCCCAGTTTACGTTGTCTGAGAGCATGGGGAATTCAGAAGGGATTTGTGTCAGCAGGCTGGTACAGAGCAATGGCCTCAGTTCCTGAGCGTGGTCACTCTGAGGTGTCCAAGTGTTCCTTTCCTGTTCGGTATGCAGGCTTCTGGAAGAGGGGAGAGATGTGCAGATGGGGAGTCTGGCTCCTGTTACACCAGCTGAGAGAATTCTTCTTTGGCAGAAATCACACCTAAGGCTGCCACATGGGGTTTGCTAAGGCAGAGGCTACAGGCAGACAGTCACCAGAAACCTTGGGGTGGAGCAGTGAGGATCCTACTAATCCCTCTGTTACTCAGGACAAGGGACTTCCCACCTCAGCAGCCCTCATCAGATGGTCCCTAGCAACTCAGCAAATCATTTCAGGCTGAGACTTCCTGTCTAGTCATTGAAAGGTCATGCCAGAACCAACAACATAATCTAGTGCAAAGAGCCCATTGTTTACAAGTTATTGGTTCAAAAGGGCAAGAACAGAGCCTGAAAGCCAGTGAAGGGCCCGTGTGACAGCACAGGCCCACACTCCTGAAACCAGCCATGGCCAGAACTGACCATGACAATGGCGTTTCATAGATGTCCCTGCCAGAAACTCACCTAGAATAGATGCAGACCACTTCTGTTCAAGGTGGGTGGCAGGTTTCGTCTAAGGAAGAAGCCCTCAGGTAGAGTGGAAACTGATCCCACGGAGATCATAAAGGCTGCCAGGTGTGATGGCACACACCTCAAAACCCAGCACTCAGACACAGTGTCAGGAGGAACAGGAGTTCTAGTCTAGCCTGGGCTACAGGACACTCTGTCTCAAACAAAAACTGAAAGAAACCTTAAGGTGCCGGAACTATATCCTCAGCCTCCAGCAAGGATGTCGTGTTGTAGGATGGAGGTGGTCCAAAACAGGTGACATCAAATGACCGAAGGTGGCATTTGCAGTCAGTCTGGGTTAGAGTCTGTGGCAATGAGCAGCTCAACTCTGATGTCATCTCTGTTTGGAAAAGCGGTCAATGACCAGCAGATGCAAGGAGAAAAAAAGAGGAAACTGCAGAGGACAGGCCGAGGTGGAGTCCTGTGGTTGTGGCTGTTAGGCTAAGAGGCCCAGGACCTTTCCCCATGAGTCAGCATATGGGGCATGTGGTTATTTTATTGTCAATGCTTGGTAGGTATCCATGGATACCGTGTGCTGATACAGATGCTTCTTAGGTAGATGGTACTATACAGTTTTGAGAGTGCTTTCCTGTGTATAATGGATGGTTTGGGTCCATCCTGTCAGTAACCCTGGAAGGTTAATCAAGTATCGCTGTCATCCTCAGACAAGTCTCTGACTGCCCACTGGGGACCAGTTGGAACACAAGCTTGTTGTTGACTGCCCAATGGTTGACAGAACTCCATTTTCAGTCTTTGAATACAGAGGAATTTGGACTCAAATTCTGGAGGAAATGTATTTTGCTCTATGATGCTCCGGTCACCCTTGGCTACCATCACCCCAGAGGTTATGGCCCAGGGTAAGCCAGTGCATCATCTGAAATGTCTACAAGTGGAGGTTCTGCTTCCAGGATCCCACCATCCCATCAGTGCTACCGAAGCGGGGACATGAGGAGTCGGGGTTGCAGAAAGGAAGCCCCTCCTTGGAAAAGGATGCCTAGGGGGACAGAAAGTGACTCTCTATGCAAATGTCACATTCCCACTTTAGGGGTCATCAGAGAAGATCAAGTTAACAGGCAAAGAAAAAAGGAGCCAGGGGTCCCTGTCCTCAACGAATGTGTCTTGAAATGGCCCATTAGCTTCTTATCAGGATTCCTTTGAAGTGCTATTGGTTTGATGCCCTGAGATGTGTGCAATTTGCCAAATTGGATTACTGTGCACATCTAACTCCCCTGCACAAACTGGTGCCTGCAGATGCAGCCTGTGGTCTAGCGTTAAAGACCCCAGTCATTAACATTTTCTCTAAAAACCACCTAGAGCAATTAGCCCATATTAATGAAATAATCTCTTGAGTGCATTTCAAAAAGAAAAAAGAAAAAGAGTGCGTTTTAAGCTCATCTCCATTTGAGCACAAACACAGGTTAACAACAGCTGAACTTATTTTTTTTTTCTTCTTCAAATTCTGCAAAATTCACTCCCAGGTTTACTCTCTATGCCAAGTTTTAGAGCTAAGCAAATTTTTATGGTCTAGTTATAAACCCTAGAAAAACAAGGTTTATAGGAAATGTTGACACAGTCGTCACTAAAGTGGAGCTAGCTGACACCTCTCTATTTTCAATTTGGGGATTTCTACTAGGAAAATATAAATGCTAATTCAGCAAAGGAAGCCAACTGTAATAAAAATGCTATAGTCTTCCTGTTCACCTTGTGAAGGTGTACTTCAAAAGCTGCTGGTGCGATGTGGAGGTGAGTCTGAATGAGACTCAGATGTGGGGCACCTGCAAAGGACTCAGCCACTGGTTACCTATAAATGCTGCCCAGGAATGCATGCCGTCACCATGAGTCATGCTGTCCAACGCAGCCCAGCCAGACACTGGAAGATTCCAGGTTTCTGCACCAAGATGTCTACCCAGCACTTCCTGTCCACTGCTGAGTATACCCGGGTGGAAAGAAAGGCAGGTTTCTTACAAACTGATAGGGAGACCCATGAAGACGGTGGGAACAGGAAGATGGAGTGGTGGCAGGAAGGGATCATTGAACTAGGTGGCTCCTGCAGCTTGGGCTATGGCCAGCAGCGTCAATCTGACCCTGGAAAGTCTGTTGAAAGATCAGGAGGAAGGCCAGCATCGGTGCCCATTCCCTGGCCTTCTGAACAGCCCTATGAGTAGCAGCACATGAGCTCCATGACCAAGCTTTGACTTTCTTATTCTGAAACCAGAGGAAGCAGTAGAAGGGTAGAGTTTGATTTGGGCTCAGTGATAAAGAGTGACACTCACAAATGGATCATAATGAGGGGCAGAGCGAGGTAAGCTGAAGTGAATGTTTGAAACTCTCAGCTCCACAGACTAAACAGCTTTGCCTCCCAGGGAGCCAGAAGACAGCTGTCTCTCCAGGCAGCCTTGTGAGGACATGCCACTCAGGCAGGCCACACAGCCTCCCGGGTCCTGTTGGTTTGTTGTCATGTCACGTGGAGGCCTGCTGTAGTGAGGAGACCTGGAGCTAGCTCCCCAGCTTAAGAAGATGGTTGTTTTGTATTGAGTAAATTTCTACTTTGGAAAAGTATCTTTAGAAAACGAAAATACTTTCAGTCAATGGACAAAGGGTTAGCATAAAAGGAATAAGTATAACGACAAAGATAAACTCCTCCTTACCATGTGTGGCATTGCTTCTAGAGGCTTCTGAAACAGGAACACATTGCTGACAACTTTGCTTTCGAGTGAAGTCTGAGAACCTACTAAGAAGGCCACTGAGTTACACCCCAAATTCTACCAAGTAAGTCTGACCTTCCCCAGTCACAAGAGACTGCTAAGTTCATATCTTCATAAGCAGAATATATTTGGGGTAATTGGGTGTTTTTTTTTTTCCTCCCAGGTTTTTAAGCCTGTTGGCAACATTTTTTCAGAGTACTTCCAAAAGCTTTCACAAGATAGCCTCAAAATTTTGGCAAAAAAAAAAAAAAAAGAAAGAAAGAAAAAGAAAAGAAAAAGAAAAAGAAAAAACAAACAACAACAACCACCAAACAGGGAGGCATGCTTTCAAGCTAACCTTCTGCAGACCCTGACTGTTTGGGAGGTTGAAAGGAAGACAGTGCGTTTCTGGATGTACCTGTCAAGGCTAAATGATTGTTCATTTCCTGTGAATTGGAAATAACGTAATGACATGCAGCTGGGGAAGCAGGGCTGGGTTTCTTGCTTTTTCCTCTTCCAGGAGCTGGGTTCCTTACCAGCTGGGAAATATTACCATATGAATGTACTGGAAAACTGAGGAGGAGAGGCAAAAGGAGCTTTCTAGATGTCAGCAATTGCTTCGCTGTTCCTACCTGAACTAACCCTGACAGTATTTTAATAACACATGTGTACAAACGTTCATTTACTTTAAAATAAGGGGTTGTGGGGGGTACAAGGAAGGGTTTACAAAGCCTCGAACACCTCTTTCTGTGGAATTGAGCTGATTAGATGTTCTCTGCTAAGATGATGTATGCTAATAACTGGGTGAGTTTGAAAGAAACAGTTAAGAATAATAAGATATTTTCACCCATGAGGAATGAATTTCTATCCGAGTGTCTATGCCTTGCTAACGCACCCTTTAAACTGAACAACAACAACAACAACAACAAAAAGCACAAATTCAATACCAATTTTAAAATTAAGATTCAGCAAAATGAGCTCCTGGGCACTTACTAAATGCATGCTTCTAATAAATTTTGCTCTGTGTTCCATCAGCCCTAACACTACGCATTGTGACTGTGTCAGATATGAAACGCCCAGAGCTGCAGTCAACTTCTCACGTCTGGTGGCCCCCATCCTCACCCACCATCTGATCAGACGGGAGGCGGTGGCCGTGGGGAGAAGTGATGCTCAGATGACCAGGTAGAGAAGACAAGCAGAAGCCACGGCAGCGGGCAGGTCTCTGCCAATGGAGTCTCACAGAGCAATTGCTTCTTGACCTTGATCTGTGGGGGGGGAGGGGCAATGACCACTGAGATCTGAAGGAGAAAAGAGAGGGCACAGCTTCCTGCTTTACTCTGTGCCTGAGACTCTCAACCGCACTGAGGACAAGAATACCTATAGAGTTTAAAACCTACCAACCAAGTCCCATCAAACCTCAAAAAAAAAAAAAAAAAAAAAAAAACCTCTAAAGTTACTATTGGCATTGAATCCTAAGCTGGGTGAAAAACAAAGGAGAAGTTGTAGTTGGAAATGAACTAAGAGGTAAAATGGAAAGGTTTTGTCTGAATCTTTCAGGCATGCCACTTGAGTCCAAAGAGCGAGCCGCATGTCCTGAAGGTCAGGTAAGCAAACTGACAAGGCTAATGATTCGTCTCAGTCCTTCGTCTCAGTCCCTGCCGCTTTCCGTGGTTGTCCCAGCACTCTTCCCTCAGGGCACTCCTCCATACCTGACAGGCACTAGCACATCTGTGAGGTGGCTGCCCTCTCTCTGTGAGTGCGAGGAGGCAGGTGGGGTGAGACTTGTCACCACATTTTACAGATAAGGAAGAGTGGACTAGGGATACAGTCAAGTTCTTGCCCACACAAGCACGAGAACCTGGCTTTACATCTCAGCACCAGTATCAAAAGCTGAATGTGGCAGTACCTGTCTGTAACCACAGTCCTGAAGAGGCGGAGGCATGTGGATCCCTGGAGTTCCCTGGCCAACCAGCCTATTTGAATCACAGAGCACCAGGTTCAGTGAGAGACCCTGCCCCAAAACTAAAAATAAAGATCCAGGGAGACTGAGGAACACTTCTGACATCCACATCCACGCACACACATGCGTATGCACACCTGCACACACGTGCACACGTACACATATACACATGTGGGAGGGAAAGAAAACACTCCCCATCCTCCCAAATCCCCTAAATGTGAACTGGTGGGCCCACCCCGTTTCATGGTTTTTTTCCCAAAGCAGTTATTGATACCTGATAGCTATCCCGCAGCAAATCGGGGCCAGGATGCAGGGGATTCCGCTCCTCGCCCAGCAGAGGAGAGGGGACCCAGGGGTCTTAAAAGGAGAGGAGGTTTGGGTTTCACTATGGTCTGCAGTTGGCTTGAATCCCGGCATGCTTGCTGGATCTTTTGGTGCTCCATTATACATGTGCTCTTTTCTGAAGTCACCACACCATGTCCACCGAGACTAGATACTGTCTCTTCCTTATCCACAAAGAAGAATGTGAGGAGAGGGGCGGCGAGGCTGCTTCCTTCACAGCCCTCATCAAGCAAGCAAGCAAGCACGTGGGTGCTTCCCTGAGGCCACTTTCCCACCACAGGCAGCAAGTGACACCTAGGTTAAGGACGGGACACACACACCACACACACACACACACACACACACACACACACACACACACACACAAGAATCACACACACACACACACAAGAATCTTCCAGTATATCTGGCGTTTATATTTTTGCTACTTGAATAAGTTTTCAGTGACCACAATGTGATGACGCCCCAACTGTTCTGATGGAAAGGAATAACGGTCACAGCATTTGGGGCTGGTGACTCTCACTTCTCTAGGAGAAGACCAGCTCAAGGAAGACCTGGTTGGAAGGATATTGTTAGACACAGCACTGAAATATTATCTTCCGAAGATATAGCTTACCCAGCTAATAAAATTATTGCACACTTTATGATCACTTACAAATGAATCCTAGATCAGATTATTTTTTGAAGCTGTGTGTTAAATTGTAGGTAGAATGGTGCCCCAAAGGCAGCCCGAAAATTCACCAAATTGCTTTCTACTTGGATGAATAACACAGCTCATGCTTTTGATTTCCCCGTCACGGGAAAGTATATTTACAAAACAACTCAGGTTTTATAACTCAGGAAGCTTACTATTTTATGGAGTTTTATCTTGTACATATGAGAGTTTAATGCTGATGGTGTTTAGGCCACGCTAACTCATATCTACTTTAATAATAACCAACAGAGAGGCATACTTTGAGAGTGAGTAAAAGGTGTTTCATGGGGCGTTGAACATATGTAACTTCGCCAGCCTTCGAAAGCGGGGGTAAAGGGCTCCTTTCTGGGGGCAGACGGGCCAATAGGGCTTTAGCTTAGCACCACCAGGAGAATACTGAAGTGTTGTCTTGAGCAAGCTGGTCTGTGTTAGGGGAGAGACTGTGGACTGTGCTGAGATGGATTAGTAATGCCTGTCATGAAATGTCAAAGGCCTCAGTAGAGGGAGGAAAGGAGAGCCACTGAAAGATGCATGTTTTAGTAAAAGAAGAAAGTGCTAATATGTGGGAAGAATTCCTTGGATGTCATAGTTTTAATTAATTAATTAAATGTGTGTGTGTGTGTGTGTGTGTGTGTGTGTGTACGCACACAGAGACATGCCTATTTGCATGTGTACCTGGGACATGTGCAGAGAGGCCACAGGACAAATTGCCGGAGTTAACTCTCTCCTCCCACCACGTTCATCCCAGGGATCAAACCCAGGTTGTCAGACCTGGCCTTTACCTACTGAGCCGTCTTGCTGGCCCTGATATCATAAGCTTTTACCAAAGTAAGACTTAACTCTGTTGATAATTTCAAAAGTCATGAACTTCAGCGAATTATTCAGGATGTGGGATGCATATTGGTATTTCTAAAAGATAAAGGTTTGGTCATTTTGTACTGCCATTGTAGACTGTGCCAGTGACCCTGAGTCGTTCTCAAAGGCTTTTTCCTTGAATTCCACCGGCATCCCAGCACTCAGCAGCCCGGCGTTTCCACTAGGATAGCCTTCGTAGTGCTCGCAGCCAACAGCCTCGTGCGCACCAGGTGGTTGTGGCACCTGCCACCTCTCTCAGATACACCTGGGAGAATGAGTGTGTCTCCAGCTCCAGATGAGTCATCTGCTTCCGGTGAAAACCACAAAATGGAAAGACATAGTGGGGCGCCCTTCTGGAGAAGCCGTAAGTGTACGCTGATGGGTGCGCTGTCTTTCTTACTGGCTCGGAGAGTGAGTTCTATGAAATGGCGAGATGTGTCAGGCGGACAGAACCGTTCCTCGACTGTGCTGTACTGTCAAATAACGACGTTTAGACGCACAGCTTTTGCACGACGCCGCTGCTGAGGAGTTTCTCTGCGGACGGCTCTCTCTGTTTCTTAGCCAAACTGTTTGTTCCTCTTGTTTTCAAACAGATGGGCATCTTTCATTGTCTGCGGGCTGAATCCCGAAGACACGGGTTAAACAGGAAGGACTCAAGTTATGGTTTTGTCTGTTTGTTTCCCGTGAAGCGCAGGAACGGTCCGTGAATGAAACCCTCTAAGAATTTGCTGCTTACGTCTTCTGTTACCTCCCTCCTGTCCGTTGGGACCCCCTCAGCTAGTCCACAGCCCCAAATTTCCAGCTGCTGACTAGGCATGATACTTCCAGCTTTTCTGCCTCCTCCAAAACCCAAGGGAGGCCAGCCTGCAGGCTCTTTTCAGTTTTTACATTATTCGTTTATTTATTCTCGGAACAGCGTTTGACTCTGTAGCTCTGACTGACTTTGAATTTGCAGTGCTCTGGGCTCACAGGTGAGCACAGCCCAGCCGTGGCTAGTGGCCCCTGAAGCCTCTTCAGCAGGTGTTCCCCTCTCTTGCACATACCACCCGCCCATTGGTTTTGTTGCCATTTCTTGCTTGTTTTGTTTGCTGTTTTTGCTTTAACTTAGGGAAGCACCATGCCTGAGTCGTGGCAGGAAGCAGGACGTGACCGTTCTGAATTCTTACACTGTCCTTGTGAAGGGACACCTTATCTCTCCTGCTTCCATATGTCATTTGTCTCTGCTTATCTCGGGAGCAGAACCCTGGCGCCCTGCCTAGGACCGTGTGGGAGCCAAGCAGTTTCTCTCTCGGGGTCACCATTTAGTGAGTTGTAAGCACCTAGTGGAAAATTACTCTCAACATATGTGCTGCAGAGCCTCCAGGAGAGTGGATGTGGAAGGCGGCTGGAGTTTCTTCAACCCCAGGAAACAGAACTCCCTCACCCTTCTGTAGACAGCTCTGCTGAGGTGGATGGGCAATGGCCATGGCCTTCCGTGCAGCACCTTCAGAGCCTGTGCTGGGAATGTTCCTGGCCTATGGTGTATTCACCTTTACTACAAGAATATGCCGTAAAGGACTTCATTTCTCAGGCACCCTTGCAGATGAGGACAGAAGTTTGTCAGCTATCGGCCTGTGTCTTGTGGTGGACTTTATGACGCCTGTTGTTTCTGGGCTACCTCAAGGAAGAGTTCCCCCTTTTACTCCCTATCCACTGGTGACTGAGCCCTTCAAACCAGGCCTAGTTCATGTTCCTGCAAGAGCAAGGCTTGCCCTGCTGGTGGGTAGCCTGGCAAAGTTTATTAAGAATACAACAGCAAACATTTTTCATGTTGACACAGCAGTAATACAAAACAAAAATGAAAAGACCAAGGTAGAATTAAGTCTGGCTACACTCACACACCTCCTCGAAAGAATGTAGCTGCATGGGAAATGCATATTTCACTGCTATCAATATTAACAAGAATGGATTTATTATTTTAATAAAAATGTGAATGCTTCATAATGATCAGCAATAATGCTTGGGTTGGGAACATCTTAAGCAAAAGAGGCATGCTCGTTGCTCAGCTTGGTAGCTCAGGTCTGTAATCCAGAAGTCTGACACACGGAGGCAGGCCATCCTGAGCTACTTAGCAAGATTCTGTCTGGAACATGCATATTCATATTCTCTCTCTGCCTCCTCTCTCTTTCTCTCTCTCTCTCTCTCTCTCTCTCTCTCTCTCTCTCTCTCTCTCTCTGCTTCTTGGGATTTATAGAGGGAGGACAGGGGGCGATCTCTGTCCTTCTAGACTAGACAACCTAAAGAGAAAGGCACACAATAAGGTAAAGAATCAGGATAAGTATACACAGTAGCACAGGTTGTGCACTGCCCAACTCCAGGGCATGTTATGCATACAAACTCTGGTATAAATGGTGCCTCACTGCCAAGCATGGCCTGCACAACCACATAGTGTTGGACCTTGAGAAATGTTCATTCTCAACTATGTTAAGTAGTGATAGGAGGTGGACCACCCATGGGAGCACATAGCAACACCCCCTGGCCCAGCCTGAAGAGGCTTCTCAAAGGAAATTACGTCAGCTGAAACTTGATAGTAAGTCAGCTTAGTTAGCCAAGAGAAAGTAAGAGTCGTCCAGGGAAACGGAGTTCCACGTTATAAGGACAAGGACAAGGGGTTCTGAGGTCGAGGTGAGCAAGGAATGAATATAATGGGCCTTGGAGGCTCCTGTTGCTGGCCTCCTGTGACAGTCTCCTATCTTTACAAACCCAGATCAGCTGTGCTCAAGGCTTATGGGTCTCAAGCTGCTCCCTAAGTAGCCCTTGTGACATCTGCTTGTCTGGAGTATTTGATTCAAAAGCTCTGGGTAAATGTGATTCCCAGAAAAGATCCCCATCTTCAGACAGATGGCTCCAAATGTCGCCT
The DNA here is from genome assembly GCF_949786415.1 of Peromyscus eremicus. NCBI lineage: Eukaryota > Metazoa > Chordata > Mammalia > Rodentia > Cricetidae > Peromyscus > Peromyscus eremicus. The sequence goes on along the minus strand of NC_081420.1, from coordinate 75,839,160 downwards.
CTGATTCCTGCCACCTGTTCAACCTGATCAAATGTCAAACATTTTGATTCAGACAACAATCAATCTGATTGTGATACTTCTCTACTTAAAGCTTTTTAATGTAATGCTAAAGGGATTGACAGATGAAACAAGCTATACTTTTTGAGAGAAAGTTATAACTCCTTTACATGACTCATGAGGTACAGTAATCTTCCAGAAGGTGGTAGCTAATTTTATATTGTCACTGAGCACAATCAACTTACACAGAGTAAAATAATGTTATGGGGGATTCATAGTTAAAGAAATGGATAAGTAAAGGGGTGGTTGGATACATTGTGAAGAGAAGGATGGATGGATGAAGGAAGGGATAGATAGTGTATGAGCTACTCTTTGTTGCTATGACAAAATGACCATGACCAAAAACAACTTAAAAACAGTTTATTTTGGCTTATAGTTCTATTGGAAAAAATCCATAATGGAGTGGAAGACAAGCCATCCTAGTGGCCAGAGCAAAAAAATGGCAGAACATGAATACATATCTTCATCTATTTACAGGAAGCAGAGAGAACAGGAAGTGTGGCCAAGCTATAAACCCTCAAAACTTGCATCTTCCCCTCCCACCACAAAAAAAAAAAACAAAAAAAAAAACACCAGCACCCAGTGGTATTCCTCATCCAGCAAGGCCCCGCTTTCTAAAGGTCCTAAAGGTTCCATAACCTGCTCAGACAGTGCCACCAATTGGAGATCAATTATTTAAATACATGAGCCTACAGGAACAGTTCCCACTCAAACAACCACAGAAAAGAGAGAGGTAAATAAGAGGCATCATAGTTAGCTTCAGTGATCAGTTTGATCAGTTTGGAGAAGGAACCTCAATTGATGTACTTCTCTATCAGACTGGCCAGTGGGTCATTGTCTTGATTGATGGTTCATGCAGGAAAGCCCAGCCCACTGTGGGCAGTGATAGCCATAGGCCATGGGCCTGAGATGGCCAGAGGGAGAAAGCCAGTAAATAGCATCCTTCCATGATCTCTGCTTCAGTTCCTGCTTTCAGTTCCTGGACTGACTTCCTTCAGAGACAGATTGTGACCTGGGAGTCCTAAGATAAAATAAGCCCTTTCTATCCCAGCTGCCTTTGGTCATGGTGTTTATCACGGCAACAGAAGCAGACCAGGACAGACATTGGTACTGAGTGTGAAATTGGTGTTGCTGTGAACTTGACCATGTTGTTTGGGGGAGGGTCAATGAAGTGTTTGGATCTTGGGGCTGGAAATCCATTGAGTGCTCAGAGCTTGATAGGCTCCCTGTGGGTTCTCAGATGATAAGAGTATTGAGATGAATGCAGATGATAGAAGCCTGGCCTGTGAAGTTTCAGAGGAAAGCAAAGAATCCACCAGGACAGTTTCTGTGATATATTTAAATGAAGAGTCTGTGGAAGTGAAACCTTTGCTTTAGTGGGAAAATGGATGCTGGTCAGTTGGAACTGAAAAAAAAAATCAACAAGAGATCAGTGTCATTGAGGTGAAATCTTCTGGGAAGTATTTCCTCAAGGTCAGCGCCCAGCAGCTGTGATCTACATCTTCAGCTGGCAGCTGAACTTGGTCATGTGCAAGAGTCTCTCATCTGATCCAGGTTTGAGTAGCATGAAGAGGTCATGGAGAGCAGCTGAGGGTTTTAGCCCAACATGGCAGGGTTGGAGTCCAGGGAGATTCCTGGAGAGGCTGTTGGTGAAGATTCAGCCTCAGTTGCAGTGGAGACTCGGTATCTTCAAGATGCTGTGACTGTGGGACGTCCACCAAGGACAGCAGTGTGCCTAAGAGACAAACAGTGTGTTGTGGATGGCAGACTAGGGGACGTCTTTTGGAGCCAGAGTCGTGAGTGAGTCCCAAATGCAGGACATTGAGCTGTTTACACCGTTGAATATCGATTTTCCTTTGATGTGATTGTAACTGTGCTCTGGTTCTTCTCTCTTAGAATATGAAGTATTTAACTTGTTTGTTTTATTTTATAGGACTCAGTCATGAGACTTTGGACTATTTTAAAGAGACAATTAACTTGTAATTACTTAACTAAATACAAAATGACTGTGAGACTATATGAGTTGATAGATGGGTGAATAAAGGGGTGGTTGGATGAACAGGAAAAGAGATGGATGGATGGATGGATGGATGGATGGATGGATGAATGGATACATGAAAATTGATGGAGGAGGTAGTTGGTCAATCTTTTACTGCTCATATCTCTCCACTTAATCTACTCTTAAGAAGTGACTGGCATCCAGGTAAAATAATTTCCTATCAGCTTCCTCAGGTATCAAGGTGAACCACTTCAAATCCCTGTAACTTGACACTAAATTTTGGTTTATTATCTGAAAGAGAAAACTATACATATTCGAAAAGGTGTACACCCAAGACCATTTGCTACAGTATGGTGCTCACCATAAGGCATCACAGTGCCCTAAGGTGTCCATCACTAGAGTGCTGCTCATATAAATCATGGATATTAATGCACACTATACCACTAAACAGCCTGAAAGTGAGGAGAGGGACTCTCATTTTATCAGACTTGAGACAGTATCATTTTAAGATGCATTATCTTTTTTTTCTTCTACCAATTTATTTTCCTCCTACAACAAATTTATTGTTGGCAACAAGAACAAACAAGGCCATTTCTGTAAGCTGTTACTTAGAAATCCATTGAGCGGAGCATCCAAGTTCCTTGCTTACAAGTTCTGCTTTCCCTGTAGCTATATGACTTAATTGAGAGAAGCACTCTGCCACAATATAATGAAGGTTGTATCTCCTAACGTTTCCATAACAATGTAGTCCTAATGCACAACCAAATGTGTGTAGTACTCACATTTCAATTTTTCTTGTATTTAAGATATAATATAAATTCTCACGTACATAGTCTCATATATATTCTGTAACTTTAATATACGATCTATTTCTATTTCAGACCTGTCATTTCTTCTTAAATTACCACCAGCACACGCAGGCTATTTAATGGAAACTAATCTTTTATCTATCAGACTCTCAAAATTCTGAGCATTATCCAAGTTTAGGGTCACATATATTTTTTAGTTATTTATTAGAACAGCAAACCAATTCCGGGTATGAATATTATATTATGTTACTAGTACAATAAGCTACAAAAAATGGTAACTTTAACGAATAACGATTAATTTTCTCATAGTTATGAAGTCTAGGAATCTAGGATTGCTATCATCTCGCTGTAATCAAGGAGCCAACAGGTGAAATTTTATTTAACAGGAAAACTTTAATTTTAAACTTTTATTTCAAACTTCTGTCACTTGTTTTTACAAACATATTTTGTAGATGCCTAGTCCAGGTTTGTTTTTGTTTTGTTTCATTTTTTTGCTTAAGATGCATCATCTTATAATGTTAGAAAAAAATACTTAGCAATTTCATATCATACTCACTTCTTTTAGTAAGAATATTTAAATTACACACCATTCTTTTGCATACATGAAAGAAAAATACTAGCATAATGAAATATATTCCTGAGAGGTCTTCACTTTTGGAATCCAACTCTTCTGAACACACACCAGCCGAGTGATATTAATGCACAGGTATTTTTGTTGATAAATATCAGTCATACGGAATAATGGCTTTCATTGTGTATGTTGTGATCATGTGTAACACACTGTAATCATGGTACTTCAGTTCCCTCTTCATCCCCCTTTCCCTTCTTTCTTATTTATTCCTATTCCCTACTGGTCCCCCTTGTACTTTGAAGCCCTTCCCCTCCTAGAGTTTGCATATGAGGAAGCAAGTGATACTTGTCAGTCTGGCTTGTGTTGCTTAACGAGATGACCTCCAGTTCCATTCACTTTCCAAAATGGATGTAAATATTGTGTTTGTTTTTCTTGATGGCTGAATAACACTCCCTTGTGTATATGTGCCCCATTTTCTTGATCCATTCCTCTACTGGTGGGCACCTGGGCTGACCATAGCTGGGCTGTAGCCAAAAGTATCCCCATCTCAATAACCATGGTAATACAGGTACTGAACACTGACTTCATTATCTGCAGGTATATACCCAAGAGTAGTAGAGTGGGATGGTGTGGTAGTTCTGATTTTAGTTTTCTGAAGCCCATCCACAGAGGCTACAGTAACTTACACACCCACTAACAGTGCTGAAGGAGCCCTGCTTTTGCCTCTGCCTCCTTCCAGCATTTGTTGTTTGTTTTGTTTTGATGATGGCCATTCTGACTGAGGTGAGATGGGATCTCTGTGTCATTTTGATTTGTAGTTCCTCAGTGGCTAAGGATATTAAACATTTTTTCCTTATTTTGAGATATATCTGTTCAGATTATTTTCCCATTTACCAATTAGATTATTTAGGGGAGGCTGGTGTTTATTCTTGGATGTTAATCTTCTGTTGGATGAGTAGCTGGTAAGGGTTTTTCTTTCATCCTGTAGGCTGATTCTTCTCATAACTCTTTCTTTAGCTGTGTAGAACTTTTAAATTTCATGCAATCCCACCAATGTCCATGTACTTTTATGCAGTGTTATCCTCTGTGACATCAAGAATGGGTGTTGCTTTTCCTGAGAGTACATGAAATAGAAAGGGCCCAACTCCCATCTGGCTTTGCAGTTACTTGGAATGGACTGCCTCTGAAGTCCACCTTTTGGGAATACTGATAAGCCACCTTTGGTCTACTCTAGTAAACTCTTCCCAGGATCCTTTCTCAATAATTTTATTCCTAAGTGTTAAAAGAAAACTTACTTCTTGCTAATAGATTTTCCTGGGCCATTAATACCCCTCTGTCTGTGCTAATGGTTATGTGAATGTGTCCACAGTGGACACTGCCTGGCCATACTTCATCCCCATGGATTCCAAGATACTGTACAATGGCAAGATTGGGGAATGCTTAAAAAGAAAACAAAACATTAAAATCAATGGAATATATTATATCCAGAAGTGATCAAAAGCAAGTTTTAGACTAGCATGTGTGGTGAGGACTTTAACCCAGTAAGTTAGAAACATATTCTCACATATATTTGTGCCAGTTCAAAACATGTCCTTGGATATATCTATCCAAATACTTTCAACAATCATCTATAGATAGTGAGACTGGGGATATTTGGCTTTCTTTGTGTTTTTCTGTATAGCTAGCAGTCTTTATAGTAATAGTATAACATGTTTTAAAATGCAGTAAACATTTATAAATGATGTAAGAAATACTATTTATGGAAAATTGGGCACAACAAACATTCCATTTCTCCCCCCCCCTCTCTCTCTCTCTCTCTGTGTGTGTGTGTGTGTGTGTGTGTGTGTGTGTGTGTGTGTGTGTGTGCTATATATAAATTTCAAGAGGTTGATAAGGCCGGGCGGTGGTGGCGCACGCCTTTAATTCCAGCACTCGGGAGGCAGAGCCAGGCGGATCTCTGTGAGTTCGAGGCCAGCCTGGGCTACCAAGTGAGTCCCAGGAAAGGCGCAAAGCTACACAGAGAAACCCTGTCTCGAAAAACCAAAAAAAAAAAAAAAAAAAAGAGGTTGATAAGGCCCTGAAATTATACTTATATTCTTAATTTCCCCATCATATTAAGCATAGGATCTGAATTTCTCTCTAGGACCCTTGCAGCTTTTGGCAGCCTACTCATCCTCCTCTATCTAGTGTGTCCCTGGCATTTGGGTGTCAGATTAATAGACGAAGCCACCCTAACCATAACCAAGCATCCCCTCTCCCTGTTTGCCATCATATAACCCTAGTTTGCTTCCTTCGGAGTCCCAATGATTTTGGAGACTCCAATCAGTTAAGTGTGTATCCATCTCTCCATATAAGCAGGATTCTTTTTTCCCCCTTTTTTAAAATTTAGATATTTTCTATTCATTTTACAATCCAACCACAGATTCCCCTGTCCTCCCTCCTCCACCCCCCATTCCCACCTCCTCCGAGGCAAGGTCTCCCATAGGGAGTCAGCAGAGCCTGGTACATTCAGATGAGGCAGGTCCAAGCCCCTCCTCCCTGCATCAAGACTGCACAAAGTGTCTCACCATAGGCCCTAGGCTCCAAAAAGCCAGCTCATGCACTAGGGACAGGTCCCGATCCCACTGCCTGGGGCCCCCTAAACAGTTCAAGCTAAACAGTTGTCTCACTTATCCAGAGGGCCTAGTCCAGTACCATGGGGGCTCCTCCGCTATTGGTCCACAGTTCACGCATTTCCACGTGAGCAGGATTCTTGGCTGTCATGGTAACCACAGTCAGTGTGCATAAGTTAGTTTTCCTCCTTGGAAAAGCAAGTGCAAAAATGGAATTGAATGTGAACGAGATGTCCTGGGAGGAAAACCTGTGAAGATCATGGGTGCGAGCAGAAAGAGGCAAGGAGAATAATCCGACAAAATGGAAGCCTGAGTCCAGTGAAAGGGCAAAAGGAGAGGACCAAGTGGGAAGGACCAAGGAAGAGCAGATTGCGGGACAGTTCTGAATTGGCCAGTCTAGGGAGGTCCTCAAGCCAAAGCCAACTTTGGGATTTCCCCACTACAGTCAACCCCTCTGCTGTGTTCAGTCCTTCTCAGGGTTCTCAGTAGCTCTGGAGTTAAGACGTTAATGCAAACGTGGGCTGTGGATCCTGAAGTGGTTGGTCTTGAGGCAGATCTGAGCAGTGTGTATTTCCAGTCTCCTACAGCCTGTGACAGAATGATTTCAAATACACACACACACACGCACATTTATTTTTATTTTATGTGTATGGGCATTTGCTCACATGTATGTCTGTGCACCATGTACTTAGTTGGTGCTTGAGAAGGCCAGACGAAGGTATCAGATCCCTTGGGACTGGAGTTACATATGCCTATAAGCCACCATGCAGTGCTGTGAATCGAATCTGGGTCCCAGAGAAGGGCAGCCGGTGCTTCCAACCACTGAGCCATTTCTCCAGCTCATTTAAATAAAAAATTAAGATATTTATTTTAAATGATTGATGGGAAATTTTTCCGAAGTAGCTCACAATTCAAAAAAGTTAAGGACTGTTGATCTGAAAAATTCCCCAGGGGGCTATACATTCATACCACTTTTGTTTTATGAATTCTTTTTACTGAATTTGGTGAGGGTATTTTTTCTTCAGCCTCTTTTGACCACGAGCATTAGGAAATTGCTCAACAAGATGCTCTTTTCACTTTGAATACACACTCACAGGGCACTGTTTACTGTGTTAGTCCATGTTGCTTTCTTTATAAAGGGAAAACAGGTCTTCTTAGTCGCAGTACAAGGGGAGTCACTTTACTAGACCCCACCAGGTTAGATATCTACGTAACTGACAACGTGCACAGAGATGGAAGAGGTCTGGAGTCAAACTTGTGGCCCATTCTCAAGTGATTTCAACACAAATTTGTGTGTGCTATTTCATCAAATATTGATTATAGACCAGCCTTATTCATGCATTGATCTTATTTTTCCTATACTTAATTCTCTTGTCCCAAATTATGACATGCTTGTTTTTAACTTTTCTTGTACTACATATATTTTAACAAGGTAGCATATATGTTTTGAAGTACAGTTGGGTATAAATTAACTAGTGATTGTTTTATTGAACGCTAAGCATGGTGACAGTCATTATTTAACCCTGGCCTTTAGACTGGTGGTTCTCAAACTTCTTAATGCCGCGACTCTTTAACACAGTCCCTCATGTTGTGGTGACCTCCCAACCACAAAATTATTTTTGTTGCTACTTGATAACTGTAATTATGCTACTGTTATGAATTATAATGTAAATGTTTTTGGAGCTAGAAGTTTGTCAAAGGAGTCACGACCCACAGGTTGAGAACCACTGATTTAGATGTTCATCCCATCTACTCTTCCTGCTTCTTTGTTTTCTTCTTGATCGACCATCAGAGTCCTGAGGACTGTTTATGACAAAAGTTTACTTAGGGGCCTGCCCCAGCAGAGCATTCTAATGTCACTCATTCATACAGGCCCAATTAATCAATGTTCATAAACAAATATGGTGCTCAATTGAACGCCTCCTTTACTCTACCTCCAACACCCTCCACTTTCATTTTCTACTTCATTTATTTCTAAATTGCTTGTAATTTCACAAGTACAGCCCTCTTATCACTGGGGGGAGCGGGGGATAAAGATATATGGAGGTCTGTAGCTGGATTAATCTCTAAGAGACTTTTTGGTCTTTTCCCTCCAACCAGCACTTTAATGGAGATAAAGTATGAACTAAGATGAATGTGTACAGCAGAGAATACCAAAGAACAGTTAGAATTTATTTTACTAGAGAGCTGAGAATAGAAAATCCCATTACAGACAGAACTCTCTCCCCACTCCGATACCCTGTATATATTTAATCAATCAGGAAAATCAAATCAGAAAAAAAATGCTTTAAAAAGCAAGAATGTTCAGATCAGAAATAGAACGGTTTCCATTACTGAATAACTAAATTGGTTTATTACTGAAGGGTAAGTGTGTTTGGCCACTGTGGCATTAAGGAGGAATCCAGAGAATTGAGGTGTGGGTCGTTCAGAATTCATGTGTTATTAGAATGAGCAGACATCTTATTTAGAATGATTGATGGCCCCTGCTGAGATGAGCAAGTGTGGAAAACATATGCCACCTGGTTTTGTGTTTTGGCTGCCAGATGGTGCCTCACCCCACCCAGCCCTGGGCTGTCCCTCTCTCCTACCCAGGTCAGTCCCCTCCTTGTCCCAATCCCCCTCCATTCCCTGTAATCCACTCTCCTCTCTGGCTGGGGGTGGGGAGCGATGTATGAGGCCCAGGTGTCTTTTGCAATTTAGTGAATAAAACAAAAAGCTTAAATTTGAATGCTTTGTTTTCCAAGACATATTTTTAATTAATGTGTGTGTGTGTGTGTGTGTGTGTGTGTGTGTGTGTGTATGTGTGTGTGTGTGTGTGTGTGTGTGTGTGTGTAGTATGCATGCAGGTGCATGGTCACCCACTTGCCATGGCACATGTGTGGAGGTCAGGGTTGCTTCTGTCCTTTTACCATGTGGGTCTGAGGATTGAACTCAGGTTGTCAGGCTTTGTGTCCTTACCCACTGGGCAATCTCTCTGGCCCCCAGGACATATGTTGAGAGCATCTGAATGTCATATAGCTGTCTCACTTACCCAGAAGATCATCTTCCTCTCTTTAGTGCCAAAACATTCCTGGAACAAAGTAGTCGTGTAGCAGATGCTTGTTGTATGAATGAATTTTAAAGAATAAAACCATGATCAACTCATCAGACAACCTGGAAGAAAAGAAAATGTTCTGTGAACCTGGGTTTCTTCCCAACACTGAGTCCACCAGAATGTGCCAAAGACCCACCTTAGCCTTGGTTCCATTATCTCTGAACGTTTCTCCTCTTCCCTCAAAGACAGGGTGACATCAATGGAGTCAGTCTGCTCAGAGTGACCCTGGTGGAACAGTGCCACCACCTGCCATCGCTTCTATCTCCCTGATTATAATTTAACTGGTCTTAGAGGCCAGACTTTCTTCGAGGGGCAAACTCTTTTACTTGGAATCAAATATTCCCTTTTTTCATATGTATAAATCTACATTTTTAAGCTGGGTGTGGTGCTGCATGCACTTGGGAGATGGAGGCAGGAGGATCCAGACTTTACAGTAATCCTTGCCTACATAGTGAGTTCAAGGCCCGCATAAGATATATAATGCATCCTCTCAAAAAAAATGAATAAGTAAATCATGTTTTACTATGAATTAATGCAAATACATTGTTAAGCAGTAAAGAAAATAGGAATTGAGCTAGGGATGTGGCTGCCTAAAGTGGTGGCTTAGCAAGGTACTAGGCTCTACCCCAGCCCAGAAAAAGAAATAAGGACGAAGGGAGGAAAAGACGGAAACTCCTAAGCCTATCACCGTCTGATACAACCATATTAGGACTTGATAATGCAAGCCAATGTATTCGTCTACTGTTACATGGGGTTGTATTCAGTGCACATACATCTTTACTCCCTAAGTTTTTCTCTCTTTTTTTTTAATCACTGGGGAAAACAGAAACCTTAATACCGTAGAAGTTGCTTAATTTAAGGATTGGTGTTCTGCTTTGTTTTATTGTTGCTACAATACACGCCATGACCGAAAGCCATTTAGGAGAGAAAGGGCTTGTTTGGCTGATGCTTCCAGGTTATGATCCATTGTTGAGGAAGTCAGGGAAAGAACTCAAGGTAGGAACTTGAAGCAGAAGCCACAGAGGAAAGCTGTTGACTGGCTCGGACTCAGCCAACTTTCTTATGACCCCAGACCACCTGCCCAGGGAATAGCACCACCCACAGTGGGCTGGCCCCTGCTATGTTAATTATCAATTAAGAAAATATCCCATGGACATGCCCACAGGCCAATCTAATGAAGTAATTCCTCGGTTGAGACTCCCTCAGATAACTCTGAGCTGTCAAGTTGACAGCTGAAGCTAACTAGGAGACTTGGTTAAACAGATATTGGGGAACTAAGACACATAAAGAAGACCCTGAAATAAAACCAGGAAGTGGTCAGCACACCACACCCCTCAGAATTGGAGGACGCATAGGAGGGTTGGGGTAGTCAGGAAGCTTGGTAGGGAAGGAGAGAATGGAGACGTAGACCTCTGGGGAGGGTACAGAGATGCTTCTGGAGAGGGGAGCAATATGGGAGCACCTGTAAAGGCAGCTGGGTAACCAGTAAGCAAAAGCCCACACACAAGACAGTGCCACTTCTTCCTCACCTTGCCTTCAGCGTTCCTGGATCCCTACAGGTAGACTCTAACAGGGAGCTAGCCAGCAAAGAAATCTGATGGGAAAGGTTCCAGCTCCAGGTTCCCAAGAGGAAGAGAACAGCTTTTTAAGATGAAAGCAAATGACTCAATAGCCAACCTATATCTTAAGTCTGTTTCTGTATCACTGCAAAGCCCACATTTCTAATGATGGGGTGTGTTTTGTACAGTGACTTTAAACCTCACTTACTTAACCATTTCCTATTGTTAGACCTCCAGTTTCTGCCTGGGGTTCTGCTTTTGAAAATAAACGTGTCTTGAAAATGTTCCACATTTGTCCTCCTGTTCCCTCAGGGCAAATTCTCAGAAGGTTAATCCCTGTGTCTGAGGGCATGAAAAGTGTCGTGACACCTCCGATTGCCAAATTGCTTTTCAAACCAATTGTTTCAATTTGTGCTGTCGCCCACAGCACATGAAAATGAAAATGAATTGGCTAAAACCCACCACGTTCCCCAGGCCTCTGTGCTTGAAAGATTCAAGACAGTGTCCTGAATCCTCAAAGCTTCCCATTCTGACCTGATAAGCAGACACACACACACACACACACACACACACACACACACACACACACACACACGAGCTTCCGTGCTCACCACACAGCAATTAGGACCCGTGGCCACACTTGGCTAATGTTCTAATTTACAAATTTACAAATTTGGGGTATGTTCAAAAGTCATCCTTTTGGTACAGGCCACTAGGATACAAAACTTTTATTTTTAGGCAGGAGTTCACTGTGTACCCCGGACTGGTTTACAACTAGTGATCCTCCTGTCTCAGCCTCCTGAGCTCAGGGATTCCAGATGTGTACCACCATTCCTGGCTGGAGAAACTCCTGGGTCTCCTCTAATTTCCCCTTCAGATCATGTAGCCCAGTGATTCAGGCCTCAATGAGCGCAGACTACTTAAATGAGTCCTGTTCAATCTTGGACTAACAGTCTCAATTTCTCTAAGTCCATGAGTATATATAATATAAAATTCATTTTAAGACTCTATTTAAAAGCATAGTTAATTTTTTCCAAAGGTACTTGAGATAGAATGAGTAATGATCTCTGCCTTTGAGTTTATATTCTTATCTTTTTATTTTTAAATATTAAAAACTATAACTTTAGTATATTTAAGTTTTAAAGAGTTTAGTGATCTGGAAATTAAAAGTCAATATAGAGATATTCTAATCCATGTCCTTGAGTGTGTGAGAATGCACAGTGTTTGCGTGTGTGAGTTTGTGTCTGGTGTGTGTGTGTGTGTGTGTGTGTGTGTGTGTGTGTGTGTATTGCCAGGTATTGAATCTAGGGCCTCTCACAGACTAAGCATGTACTCCACCACGTCCATGTCTCTCTTACTTTCCATTTTGAGACCAGGCCTCACTAAGCTATCCAGGCTGACCTTGAACTCACTCTATAGCAAAGGCAAGCCCTGAAATTTCAATGCCCCTGCCTCAGACTCCTAAGTAACTGAGATTGGAGGCCAGCAGGCCCAGCCCTCAACCCACCCATAGTGCCTTTAGATAGTGACTTTTTAAACTAGTGCCCCGTGTTAGCTCCCAGAAGAGAAGAAAAGGTATGTGTGTTTATCAGTTACTTTGACATAGGCAAATTTTATAACATCTTGTTTATAATAGATGAGCATATATGAAATATCTTTTTATTCTATATCTTTATGTTCTCTGTATGAATAAATTCATTAGATCAGAAGAAGATATCATTGCATTATGATTTGAATCAAAGATTTTGTGCTAGGCAATTGAGATGGCTTATGGGGAAAGGGCCACCAAGTCAGGTGGGTTCTCAGGACCCACATGGTGGCAGGAAGGACAAACGGCACAGTTGTCCTCCAATCTCCACACGCACTCCATAGCTCCCCTTTGAACACAGGTATGTAGTAAACAAATAACTGTAATTTAAGCATTTTAAAAAATATTTTGTACTTAGAGCCAAACATGATGGCACATGTCTGTAATCCCAGCACTTGGGAGACTGAGGCAGAAGGATCAATAGTACAAAGGCAGCCTGTACTAAGTAGTGAGAAGTTACTGAAAAAAAAAAAAAGACTTAAATCCAGGCACATATGCCGTAGCTTCACACATAACTCTATGTAAAAATGCATCTGTGTTCATCAGCTAGTCCTTGGAGGGCTCAATTCTGCTAATAAATGACCATTTCCACTTCCTTTAATTAACTTTAATAAGGCAGATTTCATGTAGCAGTTTGTTCTATTAAATCTAAGTTGTCTCCTCTTTCTTCCCAAATTTATGGCCTCTAATTTTAGTGCACTTCATATTTATCAAAACCACACACACACACACACACACACACACACACACACACACACACGGAGTGATCACATCCTTGTTTTGTGGGGTTTAGGGTGGCTGGGAAGTTGTTTCTTTGTCTCCTTCCCTGGCTCTTTGGGTTGGTGAACTGGGGCATACTTTTCTCATTGTCTTGGAGAGGGTGTGAGGGGGAAGAAAGACCGACAGAAGCCTCTGTCTGCAGCCTCCATGTGGCCTGCAGATCCTGCCTAGTGTGAGGAGAGTGAGGGCCTGGAATGTGAACCACATTTTATGACCATTCTGAATTGACAAGTTAGTCGGCAGCAGAGCCCAGAGAGGTGGGAGAAGCCTCTGCCACCAGCCTTGAGTTGCCGGGCTGATGGCCTTACTCCTTAAAGTGGATAAATCAAAGGATGAGCATTCAGAACCAATTCTGAGGAACACCTGAAATGCTATAAATATGCGCTTGAAAAGCAGCACGGGGAAGAAGCGGAAGCACCTCCATACACAGCACCCGGAAAGTTCTGGAAAAGGCAGCGGCTGATCTAAGCTGATGGGGGGAGTGGGGTGGGTGCAGAGGCGAGCAAGGAGCAGCGGTGAGGCAGGGTGACAGAATCCAGGAGAGAACTTGAGGGTTTACCTCTTAACAAAGAGGACACAATCTGGTGACACCAGCAGAGGTAGAATGTAAGACACCCAATGATAGACTCTGGGAGGAGAACGAACTCCATGACAGGGTAGGGTAGAAAGAGTCTAGCCCACTAAGGACAGGAGAATTGAATACAGTAGTTAATTTACAGGCTGCTTGGACCTGACAACCTTGGACAGTGTCACCCGCGTCAGACCAGGGAGGTGGGGGAAAGAAAGCCACAGAGAGTCCAGGTGGAAAGGAAGACAGGCTGAACTGTGGAGAGAGGCGTGTGTCTGTGTGGGACACGGGTGGCAGGCCACGGGGCGGGTGGATGAGAATGTGGCCAGAGGCGAGCTCAGGCTCTGAAAACAGGCCTGGCAGAAGGCCCGCGCTGCCAGGCTGGTCTGACCACACTGGGGAGAAGGGAGAGGCCAAGGCCCACTGACTTTTCTGGATCACTCACTCAAGTCACACTACAGGAATAGTCCACATTTGTACCCATTCTATCCCTCGCTCTTTTCTCCAATGGCATCTTGTCCTTCTGTTTCTGTCCCACAGTTGAAGGTATGCCATATTTTAACAGTGCATGTGAGAGACACAGTCAAACCTGCCTGGCCCCAAGTTTGCCATCCCATAAGTGGTTGTGATTGACTCTCACTAGCACCTCAGCCCGGTACTGACAAGTCAGGCAGGCTTGAACCTAATTCCCAAGTCCCTGCCCTGTGACCCTGTCAAGTGGCCTTGGGCAAGTTACATAAGCTTTATCAGCGTCTGTGTCTTCATCCACCAAATGAAGACGATAACGTCTACCCTCAGGTTAGTTTCAGGAAATCAATCCATCTCTTACATACGAAGGTGTTCACACATACTGAGAATCAGACAAGCCTGTGGCAGATTGCTACTGTGGTTCACAAGGCAGGGGATGGGTTAGGAGGTGAGCTGATGCTGCCCCCGGAGAAGAAAGGGCGAAGGGCAAAGCAAAGATTTCTGGTAGGCAGGAAGTCGACTTGGGTAGCTTCAGCTTTGTGTAGCTGGGTCCATGCGATGTGTAGCAAGGTGGTCACTTTGCTATGTGGCGCTGATAAAACTCATGTAGCTTGTGGGCATAACTTCATTTTCAAGAAGTTTTGTCCCAAGAGGGTACCTTCAGTGGAGCTCTGAGCCCAGAGAGGGCTACAGTTCACATTACAGAATTCCCTTCCATCTCAAACTTCAAAAGGTAGGTGTGAAGTTCCTGAAGGAATGCTTCATCCTCAGATAATTAAATGGTATGAACACCACACCTTAGAAGACCTTAGAAGGTCAGTTGTAAACAAATAAATCTAAGCTGGAGGGGTCAGCCCCTCACCCCTGCTGAAAGTCCCTGGCAGATTCTGTGCTCCCAGGCTACATCCTGAAACATTTGCCTCAGTCTATCTTGATGGCTACTTCCTTTCCCCACCTGTTCCTGATTGTCGAGGCCGTGGCCCTGGCCTTGCTTCCTGCCCCTCTGACCCTGCAGGCAGATACTGTTTCCACCAAGCTGACCCCAGGCTTCCTTCTGCAGCTCAGTATCTGAACTGGGCCTGGAATCTCCCCGGTGCCAAGTCCCGTACCAGAGTGCCCTTTGAGTTCACCCTGCCTCCAGGAAGAGACCCAAGACCCACAGAACCTGTAATCCGGTGAGATTTGAGCCGCTTTAAAAATAAGAACACTGGATGACTTTAGGACTTAGGATTGGTTGTCAGTGTGAACAAAAATACAAATTGTGTAGCTCGAAAGGCACTGTGCACAGAAGGCTTCTCTTTCTCTAGGAATGCACACGCTGGAAACCAGACCTCACTCATACAGAATTAAAGATTAGTAACACACAGTAGAGAGTGGCGTGTTGGGGTCAGCCAATAGTCAGAGGGAAACCATGGTAACTAGTTGATCAGGAAAGAGCAGCAGAGCGCCACCGATTTCAATGCATTCGCATTAGGTAACACGGTGGTCCAGTCATGCCCAGTAACCACTTCCCAAGGCCCTGTGTCCACACACGGGGATACACGGCAGCCTCTCCTCCTGTGCAGATGAGGAAAACAAATACTGTCTTTTTTCTTCTTTACCGAGGAGGAAAGTGAACTAGAGCCATTGACACTTGTGCAAGGTCGTAATCTGTAAACGTTCGAGTTGGGAGATGAGCCTTGGAAATCTAGCCCCCGGCTCCATGCTTTCAACACATACCCTCTGTCCTGCTTAGTTCTGTTTTGTTAACTTGATACAAGGTAGGGTTACCACAATTAAGAAAATGTCTCCCTAAGATGGGCCTGTAGGCAAGCCTGTGAGATATTTTCTTAACTACTGACTGATGTGGGTGGTGCCACCCCTGGGCAAGTGGCTTTAGAAAGCTAAGAAAGCAGACGGAGCCAGCCACGAGGAGCAAGCCAGTAAGCAGCGTTCCTGTTCCTCCGTGGCCTCTGCATCAGTTCCTGCCTCCAGGTTCCTGCCTTGAGTTCCTGCCCTGACTTCCCTCAGTGATGGAATGTGACCTGAGAGTTGTAAGATGAAATAAACCCTTTCCTTCCCATGTTGCTTTTGGTCATGGTGTTTTATCACAGCAACAAAAGCCCTAACTAGGACACACTACGTTATACTGCTTCTCAAAAGAAAAATGTCATGCTGACATCTTCCCATTGTCACAGTTTTTAAAAATAATTTTTAATTAAAATGTAATCACATCGTTTCTCTCCTTCTCTTCTTGCCCATCAAGCCTTCCCATGTCCTCTCTTGCCAACCCCTCCCATGTCCCCCTCTTACTTCCTCATGGCCTCTTCTTTTTTGATGATTATTGTTACAGATATATGCATACACATGTAAATGCAACCTGCTGAGGTCATTTAGTGTTATTTGTATGTATATGATTTTCAGGGCTGATCACTTGGTATTAGGTAACCAATCAGAAGGCTCATCCCTTAGGAAGATCAAGTCCTTATTCCCTGTAGTCCTTCGCCTAGTGATGGGGCCCAGTGCAATTTTCCCGTCCACATTAGCATGTCTATCCTATCGGTGCTGTCTTTGTTCAGGCCTTGTTTAGACAGCAACACTGTTGTAGTATCCTGGTTGTCACTTTCCTGTCATCTCAGGTGACACGGTCTCGTGGCCAACTTCCCAGTCCTCTGGCTCTTACAAACTTCCTGCTCCCTCTTCCAAAACGTTCCTTGAGCCTTAGGTGCAGGAATTGTATTGTAGATGTATCCACGGGGGCTGAGCACCCCACGGTGAGTCCTTCTCTCTGTTGTGACCAGTTGTGGTTTTCTGTGATGGTCCCTGTTGCTGCCAAGAGAAGCTTCTTCAGGGAAGGATGAGAGCCGCACTCATCTGTGGGTATGAGGGGAAATATTTGTTCTGTTTTGTGTTTTACATGTTTGCTTGCTGTAGGAGATTTTTCAAGCTGGGAGTGAGTTTAGTGGACAAGGGCAGACACCACTTCAAAGTGACTACTGACTGTTTTCAAATGTTGAAAGAATGAAGCAGTGGGAAGCCAGAAATGCAAGGAAATGGAACTTTTTCTCATCAGTTAACCGACATCCAATACCTGCAAGCTGAGAAACAGCCTAAGCTACAGCAAATGTTCATGTCTGTCCATGTTTGGACACCTAATTTAGACAGCCCTAGAATTATGTGTCCTGAGCTTTACCAGAATCCTCAATCACTGGGTTTTCATCTTGCTTAACTTTATAGGGAGGCCACTAACAACAGAAGATCCTGAGAACTTGCCTTGTCTTTTGCTGGTTTTGTTTGTTTTGCAGAAACTGCAGTGGCTTGAATTTGTCACTAGTATGGCTGTGACCCATCTCCTGCATCCAAATAATCTTGGAGTGGGAACAGTTAGATGCTCCCACAACTTCCGGTTTATTGTTGGAACTCTGCTTGCCAAATGAGAAATGCAGACAAGTGATCCTAATGAAGTCCCAAAAACACTAGCTCTGAAAAAAAAAAAAAATCAAGAACAATGTATTCTCGAAAATTTTTGATCAAAACACTTTTACTATTGACCCAAATATACTATATTTTATTAGTACAAACAATGAGAAAAATTTTTGTGCTTTTTCTATATGAGTATTTCTCAGACACACAGTAGTGGGCATCACCTGCTGCGCAGTCCTGCATTCCTTCTTTAATAGGATTGAAAGTAGAGTTACAGCATCCAAGCTGGGAACACCCCTTGATCATGTATGTACACACATAAATATCAGCCATCATATATGTCACAGCAGTGCATCACGGGGAAACTCAGGTGTGTGGGGA
Source organism: Peromyscus eremicus (assembly GCF_949786415.1). Taxonomy (NCBI): domain Eukaryota; kingdom Metazoa; phylum Chordata; class Mammalia; order Rodentia; family Cricetidae; genus Peromyscus; species Peromyscus eremicus. Next base: position 75,821,272 of record NC_081420.1, on the reverse strand, counting down.
GGGGTCCATTTTTAAGCGTCTACTTTTTTTTTTTTTCAACATTCACTTCAAAAACTCCATTGAATTCACTTGTACACTTTTGAGTCTTAATTATTAGTAAGGAATGTTTGCATCCTCCACAGTTCATACTATAGCAACACACGAGTTAGTTGAGATTCCCCCCTCTGAGAACAGCCTCTCTGTAGACTCCAGCTCTAAACACCATTCCAGACTGAGCAAGCTAACGGAACAAGCACCACTGTAACACACTGAGAAGCGACCAACCCAATCCAAAGCAAATAACTCCCTTCCCTCCACATTCCTGAGTGGCTAGGCATGTTCTTCCTACTCTTAGATGCCTATAATTCCTGGTCATAGAGTCAATTATGACAAGTAAGAGCCAATATACTGAGTTTTTCCTTTATGAGCAGCCCTTCTGAAATGGGAGCAACACATGTGGCTGTCACTGCTGGCAGCCACCTGGGTTCTCCCCCTCTGCTGGTCTTGGTGAATTTCTGACACTTCTCTATCTTTTCCAAGAGGCGTCATGGAGAAGTGGGATCACCGAAGACCCCTGAGGGTTGGTGTCACTGTCACGCGAATGTGAAATGTCCCCTCTGCCTTATTCATGCTTTGAAAACTTGGTCCTGGATTTGTGGGACTCTTTTGAAGGCTATAGAGCCATTAGAAAGTGTACCCAGGCTGTAGCAGTAGGTCACTACGGGTGGGCCTTTGCAGTTTAAGCCTGGCCACAGTTCTGGTTCAGCTTTCTGCTTCCTGGGCTGCTGCAGTGTGTGGTGTCTCGGCCTTGTGCTCACACCACCATGAAGGCCACCACAGACAGCTGCAAGAACCTGAAAGCCCTCTGAACCAAAACACACCCTTCCACCATTGAATTGCTTTTGTTGGATATTTTGTCTCAGAGATGAAAGGTAACGAACACAGTCACCCGATCTGCAGCACCTGGTGGAACCTAACACATAGCAGGTGTTTGATATTGATGTTGAGATGAATGACAATCAACCAAAGTCCCACTGTGCCTGTCTCCTCACCTAGAGCTTCTCTTCTCTTCAGTTCCCCACAGCCTCACCTCACTCAGTCCTTTCCCATTCATAGCTCTTCCAACGGCCTCTCCTGACCTAGGCTCCTCCCTCATTGGTCCCACTGTCTAGCACACCCTTCCTCCATGGAGAGCTGTTGACTTGGTCCTCATTGGTCCCTCATCTACTATCTTCATACCCACGTTTTACCCTGAAGAGTATCCTCTTCAAGATGTGTCTTTCTCTTGTACTAGCAGAGATTATAGTAAGTACATGTTCCTCTTATGAAATTTTCCTATCATTTATGTATGTCATATTCTGCTCCAAATAGAAAGTCAAGTCCTTTGAGGAAGGGCAAAGGACTTTACCTTTTACTCATAATGAGTATGGTCTGTTGTGCATATGCAGTCCATTTTCTGTTGCTAATAACAAAATGATACAGACTGGATAAGTTAGAAAGAAAAGAGGCTTATTTTGACCTATGGTTGTCATCCAAGGCCAGGAACCTCAGAGAAAGCCTTCTTGCTGGCAGCCCTAGGGTGGTGTAGGGCCTCATGTAGTGAGAGACAGGGTTGTGTAGAACTTGCCAAACTGGGTTTTCAGAAAATCCATCCTGAGACAACTCACTAATTGAATAGATTAATCCATTCATGAGATTGTAGCCTATTTCCTATCCCACCTATTAGTGTTCCATAGTAGGGGTTAAGTTTCAGCACCAGACACACCATATTCCCCCCACAGAAGAGGCTGGCTATTAATGTAATACTCTAGAGATGTCTGTGACTCTCCAAACAATGACAAAACCTTAGAAATGCTGGAATTGTGCTTAAATCTGAATGTGCGAGTCATTAAGGGAATTAGGTTGTTACCTTGTTGTTCTATAGACAGAGGCCGCTTAGTAAAAGTGGGATTCGTGAGTTTTGATGTTTGTTTTCTTAAGACATTAAACTATCAAATGTAAACACATTAATTTACATAAGTTCCCTAATTTTTTGCAGAAATGTGCAAAGAAAAAGAATTCTTATTTTGCTAGATTGTTTTCTCCCTTTCTACCTCTTCTGAATTTCTTCCACCTCTGAACCCTCTACACATCGACACAGATGTGCATTGTATAAATAGAGTGTTCAACGGACAAACTTATATGATTTATGGCTGCAAATCTATTTTTTTTGTAATAATTTTCTACTTTAAAAGCCAGTTCCAAAAGCTCCACTCCTTCTTCAGTGCACTGACTGTGGTAATATTGTAAATCTCCATTCTCATCCTGGGAACCGCATTTTTATTTGATTTTATTGGCGCTGCTCTATTGGAATGTGTATCGCTCGGGCCCCTGTGGAGAGCTGAGCAGGTGTGAGGCAAGCAAAGCATCTTTTGTTAATAGACGTTCACCCTGGGAGCTCATGAAAACACTGTCATTCCCATTGCTTTTATGAAAATTCTGTAAATTCCCATGTTGTGAATCTCTAGCCAAGCCCAGGAGACCAACCATCCTTAACACAAGCCAAAGATATGATTGTTGCTATGACCGAAATAAACATTCTGCTTGCTTTCTCACAAAAAATAAATTCACATATTTAATTGGAATATTTAAACCGTAGAAAAATCATAGTAACATTGAGTTTGACTCTTCTAGCTGAAATGAAGTTAACTCTCCGTGAGATCAGCCCACAGAAAGATGATTCGTTCAGCTTCCCTGGGCAGCTTCTTGAAACACGAAAGAGGACTTAACCATCCTTCGCTTGGGTCCAGAAGGACTTGACAATGGCATTGCCAAGCCCAGGCCAAGTCATCTGCATAGACTTTCACTTCAAAACCAAGGGAAATGGGAGCAAGTGTTGCTCACACCCAGTCCAAGTCACAGACTTACAGTTTAAAACCAAGGGAGTGTGGCCAGGTCCCCTCAACCTCTTCGGGGAAGAATATGATATATTCATCTTCTATGTCTTCCTAGGCCCCTCAGAGCAGATGCCACAGAGGATCTGGGGGAGGCTAAGTCTGGGTTAAGGCCAAACATATATGATGTTGCACTCTCTCAAGTTGGAAGGAAAGACGTAGCTGGGTATATTACGGAACTGTATGTGTCATTAGAAAAAGATGCCAGAATGCTTTATTTAAAACTTTGTTTTCTCAGGTTGTGTTGCCCAAGTATATCTTGGCATGGACAACTTCAGATTCAAAAATTCCAAGACGTACCGTGAGTTTCACATAGCTGAGGCTATTATATTTGGTAGTATGCCACAAACACCTTTCTCCCTTCTTGCTTACTAAGGAGTGAAGTGATGACTGAATTTCTACTAAAAATTCGCTCTGTTCTCCCTGCAAACCACAGGGTCTGTTCTTGACAGGCTCATCTGTCTGCTCCAAAATGAAAAAACACAGAGTGGAGAGTGGAGTGAGACAAGTAGGTTTCTTAGATAAGGCCTTTAGAGTTGGCGCTTTCGCCATTCCAGGAACGACTTTCAGAACGATCTAGCAGGCTGCTCTGATAAACCTGCCAAATTGTTCATACTTGGCTAAAAACCATGGGCTCTCAGAGGCGTATTTTTCCTCCACAGAGCAGTTGAGAATGGAGCCGTAAGAGCTAAGCATGCTCACTTCCTGTCCTTGAGAGTTTTCAGGGTGAAGATGAGCACCCGTAAAGGACCCATGACAGCTGACAGCAAGCCGTCTTCATGCCCACTCGGCCATGCTGAAATGAACCTCCAAGAAGATACAGCTTTGCAAACAGCTCTTGTGGTTTCCTGTGCTGCTTGGCAGCTGGGTAGAGAGGTACCCAGGCATGGGTTATTTTTCCCCAACTTCCCCCCACAGACTCTCATGGGGAAACTTCTGTACCTTTTTTAAGTGTGAAACTTTGGTTGTCCTTACCTCTGAACTTGTCTGGGAATACAGTTCTGTTGGAGGAGGCCAAGTCTGGTCTCCCATGAAGATTCCTTGCCAATTACCTGAGCTAATGGACACAGACCCAACTGGCCTGAGTATAGTTGCCTGTCCCTAGTGACATTACCTTATTTCTACAGTTACATTACCTCAGTCTTTCATTGTTTCTACAAGCCATGTTGGGATTTAATTTGGGCCCCTTAGGCATACAGGGTAAGAATGTTAGCTAAAAATTACTGAGAGTAGGAAAAGCGGAGTCTGACAATTGGTGGCTACACAAAATCAGTAGAGCGAGAGAGAGGCCATCTGGTTCTCACAGGCGCCTCAGACCTCCTCACCTAAGCAGGCCAGCTGTGGTTTTGCATGCCTGGAATTCAGTCCGGAGGACTATACGTTCAAAGCTATCTAGGCTGCATAATGAGACCCTGCCTCAAAAACACAGAACAGGACCTGGAGAGAGGGCTCAATGGTTAAGGGCACATTCTGCTCTTACAGAGGGCCCAAGTTTGATTTCCAGCACCCATGACTAGCAGCTCACAACTGCTTATAACTCCAGCTCCAAGGGATCCACTTTCTGGTCTCCAAGGGCACCTGCACTTAAGCATGTATGCATGTGACACACACACACACACACATACACACACACACACACACACACACTTAAAATAATAAAAATAAATCTTAAAAAACAGAACAGAGAACAAGACAAAAAAGATCCTGCTACCTAATCTGACCCTACGTGACTATTGTTGAAATATGCCAATAAAGTGGTCTGGTTCCAATAAGGTGATGCATGGTGACGAGGGTGGGCAGGTGGGGAAGGTAACAAGAAGCTCTTCCCAGGGCCAGTGTTTCCTTGCAAGAGTTTTGCCTAAGACACCTGTTCACTTTTTGTTCACAGGTGGCTGATGGACCAGAAAAGCAGCATGTCAGAGTGAGGAAACAGTCACAGCTCAAATGCCCTGTACAGGTCCCGTGAGCCCAAGGAAGGCAACTTCATTTTCGTAGCAAAGCTGGAGAAATGTACTGGCCTAGCATGGAATCTTCCTGAACATCTATGCTGCTCATGATGGCTGACCCATTTGTATCTCCCACTCCAGGCAGGTCATAGGAAGAGGGAAGCAGGGACCTGGTAAGTTCCATGATGAGTGTTCTGGGCCTCTGGAAGGGAATCAGGAAGCCAGGGCTTTAAAGAGGACACCCACACAGAACTGGAAAGCCAAGACCAGGGCTGGCTCCACCTGCTACTGGGGAATGGAAGACACTAATCGTGACATCTATTTTCTCCAGCAGCTCAGCTGCAGGAAACAGCATCACTGGCCCCCTTATCCTAGACCTGGGAGGAGCCAGTGTTCTTCAGCTGTGTCCTTACCACACCCTTTTGGTGCCAGCCTCTCTGTCCATGGCCACAGAAATTTCAGCCTAGATTTGTATAAAATACACGAATGCACCGGTTTAGGTGAGTTGACCCACATTTACAACCCTAGTTATTATGTAGCTAGGTGTGTTAGGCACCTTATATTTATATAAATGTTTATTATGTTATAAATGCCAAGGCTTTTCCAGACTCTATAATTCTCTAATATAATGGGACCACTGTTTTCATTTATTGCCTGAGCACCTAAATTCTTAGATAATAATTAATAAAATCCAAACCTGTGGTGAGCCTCCAAAATTAATATGGAGAAGAGAGGAGACATTTTGTGGTGCTTGTTAAAGTGCAGATTCCTGGGCCACCCTCCCGTAACCCGTGGGTTAGTAAGTCTGGGAGGAGCTGAGAACTCTAAACTGCTGATTTTGCACCCGAGGTGATGATGGCAGTTGTGGCAGAGGACACGGCAGGAGACACGCTATCCCAAACCCCACCCCTTTAGCAGACCCCATTATTCCAATGCCTGCCGCTCAGTTAGACCTTGTCTATCCAGTTTAGTGAACATGGACTCCTGAGCCCCAGCTATGGATTCCTAGTTATCATTATCCCTCATAGCTCAAGAATCACTTCCCACATGCTTAGATCCCTATCTGTACTACAGCATTCTTTATTTTCTCCATTGGTCTCAGCATTTCATCACATGAAGCTAAAATTGGTACCCTGGGTGTTTCTACATAAAGACTGAATGTATACACATTTTTATTTCTTTTGAAAAATGCCTTCTAGTTCTAAAACAAGAAGGAATGCAGACCCTTAGGCAAAGACTCTCCAGGTCTCCCAAACCTCTTAGACAATGCAAGTCATTCTCAGACCCTAGTAGATGGGTCCTAGAAATGTTCTTGGGGTGGGGAGAATCACTTAAGGGTTCAGCCTCCAGATGGCCTCCTTGCACCCCATGGGGGGTGGTTCTTTCCTTTATATCAATTAATTCCTTTTCTCTCAAAAATTCTTGGGTTTGCCCCATTGCTTTGATTTTCAGCGTCTCCACCTGTTTTGTGGGATCAAGGTTTCCTTACTCCTCTGGCTCCTAAGCCTTGGGATAAGCCATAAATACCCTCCCACTCACTGACTCCTGAAGCTAGCCACAATCCTTTAATCCTTTTGAAGTTGGAAACAGCTGGAAACAGGCTGAGGGTAGAGAGAGCAAACAGAGACCCAGGATGTTAAATCCCTCTGGCTACTTTGTTCCATTGAGCATTTGGCCACATAATTGTGGCTGGTGCTTCCTGGATGTCCTGTATTCTGGGAAGCTCCTCCCAGGTCTACCTCCCGAATCCCAGGGCTCACCCTCCTGGCTTTCTCTCTCTTCCCCCAGTAGGCCTTCTTCCTTCTGCTTTATTTTGATATTGACTTCATTTCATGCCTGCTCAGGCAAGACGGAACCCAGGGTAATGTTAATGATGGACCCCAAGAGAGCTGTCAGCAGAAATAGACTGTCCTTTCCAGAGTCAAACTTCTGTTTCAAACCAACAGAAGGCCTCTTGATCTCCTTAAGGGAGTGAACGCTGGAGGAAAGCACACCAGGACATCAGGCCTAGGGTCTGCCTGGGGCAGGAGAGAAGCGGCTGATGATGGCCCACCCCAGAACTCCCCGTGCATTGTGCTTCCCTTTCCTTTCCTTCACACTTTGGCTTTAAGCCATACTCTCAGAGCTGGCCCCTCTGAGTCCATATCTCCTCCTGTGCTTGAGGAGCTGTCTGCCTGATTCAGGGGTTCACCATGAATGAGCCCAAATGTAAACTTGCACCATCCAGGAACCAGGACAACCTCAGAGGCAGCATTTGAAAAGCAAGTCAATGGAGAAGGCCCCCCATGCAGCCTTAGGAGCTGGGACACCTCCCCCGACACGTGACCTCTGCAAGTGACCTTTTTCTGTGCCTAAGTTTCTTCATCTGAAACGTGGGGTGCTAAAAAACAACCAGAGAAGGACTACAGTGGGGATTCAGTAGGCTAATCCACACATACACACCCAGTAACAGTGCTTCCCGTGTATTGAAAGCTCACTGTCTATAATTTGGTAACTCATCCTATTATTTTGCTTCCAGCTACCCGATTTCCTCATTCACTTCTTGGTTCCCTGAAGATCCTCGACAGTTTGATTCCAATTATAACTCTCCTTCAGATGGTCAAAAGCAAGTGTTTTTCAGTAAGTGGATCTGTGATTGTTCTAAACAATTCCAACCCAATTTGATCCCTTTAGATAAACTAAAATGTAAATCAAGTCATACATAGATGATTGGTGGGAATATGATTAGCAATATTAGGAAATTGACCTCTTTTTTTTTTTTTCTGGGTAGAAGGCCTTGTCATAGAAGGATCAGAATATGACCATCATCAACTAGGGAAAACAGTTTGAAGATCACATTTACCTCATAAATCACATTTTTAGGCAAGAAAACTGTCCTATGTGCAGGGTGAGCACTCTAGGGACGTAGAGGCCAGCCTCGGTGGCTTTCACTTGACAGCCAGAGCTATTGCTGGCACCACCTCCCCCCCCCCATTCACCACTGCCCCAGTCTCTCCCCCCACCCCCCAACTCTGCTGGCCTGAGCACTTGGCCAGCATAACAGCCAAACTGGGCCCTTGGGGTTATTGTTCCAGGAACCAATTTTGTTTTTACACTGCCCTGGTTGCACAAGTTTTGTAGTTCTGGACGGCCTGCTCCAACCTTATTTTTTCCTAAATTGAGTTACTAGAGTGACTGAGTCTACGTCTATGTGTGTAAGAGTTGGCATACTTCACTTATTTTTTTAAAAAAGTCCTTAAGCAGAAATACTTGCATGATCAGTATTACTTGGAAGATATATTTCACTGTATCTTCATTGTCTTAGGTGTTATCTAGTTTTAATACTGCAAAGAAAACCTAGCACTCATTTGTTTGGAAGTAGAGGCTCTAATAACCTTGTACCTCAAGCAGCATTGAACCAGAGTTACCTGGTTATTAATAAAAATTGATGACCCTATATAGACTTCAGTTTCTCAGCTTTATAACTGGGCTTTCTATTACTGTAATTTATGCCTAAGGCTCTCAGTTTATGAAGTGATTTTTGTTCACAGTTGTGGACATTTCAGTCCATCAACTAGTCGGCTAGCCCCATTGGGCCTATGGCAAGGCAGATAGATCATCATAGCATGGGGAGGGGGGTAGACCCCGTGACCAGAAATACAATGTATGAGAAGAAACAATCAGGGTCCCATAATCTCCTTCAGGATACCACCAAATAACAGCTTCTTAGAGTCTACCTCTTAAGGCTAACTCCTTCCCAATCTCAATTTAAACATACAGGTCTTCAAGAAACATTTAAGATGCAAATGATAACAATATTGATACTAAGCCATTTCATTTTCATGACCAGTATGTTTACTCTCAGTCTCTGTCCTCTGTGCCTCTCTCTATCTCTCAGGCTAATTTTATGAAACACCTGTTTCTCAGTGACTGCTTTATCTGTACTGCTGTCAGTGTGACCCATCACGCTAAGAAAAAGAAAGAAGTGATGGACAATTACCACACCATGAAGTTTTTGAGAACTTACTTAGATGTTCCCTTGTTTGGAGAGTTCACACATAAAGCCTATCTTACCTCAGGGGTGGATTTCTCCCAAATGGTGACATATAAAAAAACAAAAAACAAAAATAACAACAAATACCTTAGTTGGCATTCATGAGGAATATTACCTTTATTATGAAATACAGGTAGAGCAAATCCTGTTACAGCATGTATTATACACTCACCATGTTCTCTTTCTCTTCACACACACACACACACACACACACACACACACATGTTTATATATCACAAACAAATGTATTTTGTAATGTATATTACAAATAAAAGTAAAAACTAATTAGCTAATGCTGTAAAAATACTATGTACCAAATATTTTCCAAGTGTTTCACAGTATTTACTCCTTGGTTCTCAAGTCATCCCCTAGAAGATAAGTAGTCTTATTGTGTTGATTTTTTAAAAATATTAGTATTAACTATGACTGTGCATGTAGTCACACATGTGGGGGTCAGAGGTCAACACTGCTGAGTTGTTCTCTATGGTGATATTTTATTTGTATTAAAATGTTATTTGTATGTTAATAAATAAAGTTGCCCAGGGGTCAGAGCTATTAGCAAGCCATAGGAAAGCAGGGTGGTGGTGGTGTACGCTTGTAATCCCAGCACTTGGTAGGCAGAGCTAGGTAAGTCTCTGTGTGTTCAAGGATACAGCCAGTATTGGATACACATGCCTTTAATCTCAATACCAATCATAGAAAACCTGGAGGCCTATACAGACAGGCCATGACGAGGTGGTCATGTGGTTGGGTTTACAACCAATGAGAAGGCAGAACAGTTCTATATAAGGACTTTAACACAGGAAGTAGCTCTGGTTCGGAGAGGTAGGACCACCACAGGAGGAAGGGTAAGGTTTTAGCTCTTAGCTCTGACCTCTTGGCTTTCTTCTTTGCATTGGTTCTGTGTTTCTTATTTAAAAAGACGGTTGGTTACATCTACAGTTCTCCTTTACCAGGGATTGGATGACTATTATTATTAACTATGACTGTGTATGTAGTCACACGTGTCGGGGTCAGAGGTCAACGCCACTGAGTTGTTCTCCTTTACCAGGGATTGGATGCAGGGCACGGGCTTCTGCTGCAAGTGCTTGCCCACTGGGCCACCTTGCCAGCTCCGTTTTTTAAGTTTTTCTTTTTGCATGACTGTGTGTGTGGTATGCCTATGTGTATGTGTGTCTACATGTGTGTAGGTGCGTATGCATGTGTGTGCACATGTAGGCCAGTGACTGACCTTGGGTGTCTTCCTTGATTCCTCTCCATTCTATTTACTGAGTCAGGGTCTTTCACTTGAACCCCGAGAGACTAGTCTAGTCAGCCAGCTTGCTCCTCCAGGGATAGCCTGTCCCCATCTCCTTAGCTCTGGGGTCACAAGCAGGCACCCAGTGCTAGCCTGCACTTAGATGGGTACTAGAGATCTGAACACTGGTCTTCACAGTTAATTGGCGAGTACTTTACCCAGTAAGCCATCTCCCCAGCCCTACATTCAGTTTTCCGGAAGGGAAACTGAGGCACTGGAGAGCTAATGTGCTGAAGGTCGTACTGCTAGTTTGGAGCAGCGTCAACTCTGAAAGCCAGGCATGCTGGCTCAGTATGTGGGATGATCAGTGCGCTCCCCCCACCACATTGTCCTAAGGAGGAAAGAACATCCCCACTTCATAATAAGAATCTGAGGCTCAGAGGCACTAAGAACCTTGTCCCAAATCGCGGGTGTTAAGTGGCGAAATGGACTTGGCCTGATGGGAACCCTCCTGAATTCTAGATTTCTCTGTCCAGGCTCCAAAACCCTTATTACATCCTGAGGCTGGGGAGATGATTCAGTAAGAAAGACCTCAGTGATTTGTATTTATTACTTTTACATTTGAATATTTATCATTTGTTTCTGAACTGCATTTAGAAATGAGGATCTGATCTACACAGGAAGTCTTTCCTGAAGACCCAAATTTAAAAGACTTCTCCAAGTCTTCAAATGTGGAAGCTCTTTTTTGATTTCTATTTAAAAACGCTCCTGAATGAACTTGGCAGAAGACAGGCAATTTCTGACAGCTTTGAGATTCCTTACAATTTCTCTTTTAACATTCCCCAGGGGAGATCAAACAATTAAAAATGGAAATAAAAGCTAAGATCAATTGCAAAAGACCAGCCTGACTCACCACCACCATGCCAGTCAAGGGCTTGTACCGAGGAACACATTTTTTAAATTAAAAGTCTTGTACTCCCAAGCCTGAGCCAGAACAGGACAAATGTGCCTGAAGGGGAGATGGCCCTGGGTCTGACTCACCTGATCTGTAACTGTGATACACCGGGGCAGAGTTAACCAGAAAAAGACATATTCCCCAACTTCTGAACTAGTAAATGCAGAGTCTGATCTCCACCAGGCAGCAGCTCCTGGTCTTGTTTTTGACAATCTCCTCCTCCTCTGTTATTCACCTCTGGCCAGAGTGCCAGTAGAGAGCAGGGTGGAGGGAAGGGGTGGGGTTTATTGGAGAAATAACTTTGTAGCTTCCCATGGAAGAACTTTCCTCAAACAAAGAGACATCCTGGCTACAGAGGAAAAAGGAACCAAGTGCAGCCCTCTCGTCTAGGAGATCTGTCCCAAATTCCATTCAGGCACAAAATGAATTGGATTCTGTGTTATGTGAGTTTTAGTTAGCCTCCTGGATAGAAGGCCAACACTCAGGCTCCCTTCCCGAACCAGAGCCTCCATCTCCCAAGTGCTGTGAAGTAGACACAAAATGCTTTGCTTGGAAAAGCAGAGGAAAGTGTTCCCCCACACCAGGGATGACCTTCAGTGAGCTAACACTAGACAAGACGTCTTCTGCTTCAAGCTGGGACAAGGCTGTAGCTGAGCTCATTGTGGTGGGACTAGACTAGGCTAGAGAACTTACCAGCTTCTTCCTCAGCCCCATGTTATATCTCTAGTCCCTTGGGGGAGCATTTTTTATAAGCACCCTTAAGTCACAGTAAAAGAACCTCCAGCTCTGGCTGCTCTACAGGAGTCCAACCTAACAGAGTATATCGAACAAAAGCCCAGTCTAAAAACACCTCGAGACAAAAGTTAACACAAAAACCTTAATGCACATAGTCTTTCTTCTTATTTTATAATTGTCAAATTAGATTCCAGAAAGTACTGGGCCAGAGAGTTCAGGGTTACTGATAGACACTGCCGGATTTTCTCTAGGGATCATCAAATTGTACAGCTTCCCGCAACACTGAGAAGCACAAACTTCAACAAAGCAAGCTGCCTCCAATGCCGTTGTTAGGCCAATGTCCTAAGTGTGTGCCATTGCGGCTCTTATTTGTGTACCTTGAATTCTTCCAGAGGCAGAGTATGTCCTTCTGCCTGTCTCCTAGCTACACATCTCTCTTATTTCCATTGGATTTCTAATCTGAGAAGGACATTCCACGCCAGGTTTCCAGAAGTTTCAACACCACAAGATTAATCTGAATGTGTATGAGGGCTTTTTAGTTCCGTGGAGACAATTCCAAGTCTGAAGACTGGGCAGAGTCGGGACTGTTTTCCTGTGGAGAAAGGTTAACGTAAAGCAGATGTGAGTCTCTTTCTTCAGACTGGATTATTTGTCAGGGGATGTTAACTCTTACACACACACACACACACACACACACACACACACACGCAGAAATAACAGGCATTAAACTTACTTTTCATGTCTTCTTATTAATAAAAACAAGTGTCCTGAATAAACAGACTAAGAATAACAGCAACAAATGACCTCCTTGGCCACCATCCCCTGCTTCATGGCAAAGTCTCCTTGCTCTGTTTATCTCACTTCCTTCTTCCCTTTCTTCCCACTAAGCGCTCTGAAGGTCCATGTTTGCGGCTTTGGTTATTCCCCCTTTATATTCATCTTTTGTCTTTTTTCTTAAGGTAACTATCCAGGGTAGCTTGAGAAGCTGGGGCAGGAGGGATGAAAATACAGACTGAGGAACTGTCTAAAGAGTACAGAAGCAAAAGCTGATGATTCAGGTGAGTGTTTGTTTCCAGATCGTCTTGTTTCACTCTGGAGTGTGAGACTCTTCAGGGTGCCCCACAAATCTGACAGCACTGATGTGGTAAGGAAGAATGTTCAGGTTGGGTGCATGGCGGAGGTCTTCGTGTGATTCCCACACGACCTTGTAGCCATAGCTTGTTTACTGGAGCTTGACCTTGAGTTTAGAGACATAAAAAGGTATGTGGCAGACACTCAGCCCTAAGGTGTGTGTTTCTAACCTCTGTTAAGACTTTAAATTACTTGCCAATATCTAAATCTGAAATATCCAACCCCTAAATTATTTTTCATTTTACTTTATTTTGTTGCATATTAACTGGGCATACTAATAGGATTTAGTTATATTTCTGAAGATGCCTACATACCCCATATGTTTCCTAATTTCGAATCACCTTTTAGGTCAATCTTTTATATTTATTTACTTAGTGAGTTTCTACATATGAAAGAGAATACTATAATTTTGGTTTTGGTCTGGCTTAGTCTACTTAAAACAATGTCCTCCAGTTCCAGCCATTTTGCTGAAAATGACAGTATTTCAACTTCTTTTTTTTTGTAGTCCATCTTGTTAAAAGATTGTGTGAGTGTGTGTGTGAGTGTGTGTGTGTGTGTGTGTACAAATGCACGTGGGTTCTCTTGGAGGACAGAAGCTTAAGTTACAGATTGTTGTGAGCTGCCTGAAGTGAGTGCTAGGAACTGAACCCGGGTCCTCTAGAAGAGCAGCCAGTGCTCTTAACTGCTGAGCCATCTCCCTGGCTCTAGGTACTGCAATTTCTTTATGGCCAAATAGTACCATACCATGTTTATAGGCAACTTTTTGTATACATTCATCTCTTAAGATTACCTAGGGTAACTCCATATCATAGTATGATAATAAACAAGGATTTAAGGTGTCTCTTTGGTGTTCTGATATCATTTTCTTTGATTGTATACTGTGATAAAACTTGCAGAATGAAATAACACATTTGTCAACTATCCATTTGACAGAGGTAATTTCCAGAATACACAGGACTCAGTGTGATGCTTCCATAGAAAATACAAATAACATAAAAACACTTTAAAAGAGAAAACCAAGCAACTCAATTTAAAAATCAGCAAAGTAGACACTTGTCAAAAGAAGAAACATAAAGACCTGAAAGTACATGGAAAATACCTCAATAGTATTGGCTGTCAGGGAAATGCAAATAAAAACTATAGTAGGTATCATCTAACCCCAGTTAGGATGGGCACCATTAAAAAAAAAAAAAAAGCAGAGAAAGGTGGGTGTGAGCACTTGAATTTACTGCAGTCCGTGATGCTCTTTGTTGCCTTCAACCCCCAGAGCTCTTTTTCTTTTTTGTTTCTTGATGCCCTTCACTTCTTTCCTAGGCATTCTCTTCCTGTGCCTAAGAGTCTCTCCCTCCGTGCTTCCTTCAATTTGTTCCTCTACATAGAACGGCCTCTTCGGTTTAGTATTCTGTTGAGTGTCATCCATTCTCTGTATTATTTCCTGGCTGCACACTGTCACCCCTGTCAAGGTAAAATTGACTCCTCTGTGACATGCATAGCTACATGTATTTACATATAAATGTTAAACACCCAACAAATACTGAGAGAATGAAGAGGATACTATGTTAGTGGGTTTCCATAAAAAAAATGGTCATGAGCAGCATAGTTGTTGGGAAATGCCAGGTTAGTAGATTAGGTAAGGAGCTAAAGGTTCATAGAGAGGCTACTCCATTATAAGTAGGTATCTTGGAAGACATGGCTTGCTTGGTTTGAGATAGGAAAGACAAGGAGACATTAGCTCAGCCAATAAGTTGAGGAGAATATTTTAGGGAAGAAAGCACTGAGATGCATGGGAGCATTGAGTACATCATGGCTTATACAGGGATGGTAATCAGGTCAGTACTGGCACAGAAAATGATGCATTCTAAAAAGCAATAGAAAGTAAGCAAAGAAACATTTGAAAAACTCCCCTCCTTTAAAACCTATAGCTAGAGTTTTCCTGCCTGGCCCACAGTCAGGACAAATCTCTGTCACTGGCCAGTCCTAAGGCCACTCAGACCCATCCAAGTAAACACAGAGACTTATATTGCTTACAAACTGTATGGCCGTGGCAGGCTTCTTGCTAACTATTCTTATATCTTAAATCAACCCAGTTCTATAAATCTACACCTTGCCATGTGGCTCGTGGCTTACCAGCATCTTCACATGTTGCTTGTCATGGTGGCGGCTGGCAGTGACTCCCTCCACCTTCCTGTTCTCTCAATTCTCTCTGTTAGTCCCTTCTATACTTCCTGCCTGGCCACTGGCCAATCAGTGTTTTATTTATTGACCAATCAGAGCAATTTGACATACAGACCATCCCACAGCAAAAACCTGATTCCTTTGACTTCCTATCATAGCTAAAGTTAATACAAACAATTCTATTTTAGAAGCAAGACCTGACCGTTATCCTGAGATATGTGTTATGGATGTGTATGAAGTGCCTCCATCCTTCAAG
Source organism: Peromyscus eremicus (assembly GCF_949786415.1). Taxonomy (NCBI): domain Eukaryota; kingdom Metazoa; phylum Chordata; class Mammalia; order Rodentia; family Cricetidae; genus Peromyscus; species Peromyscus eremicus. The sequence goes on along the minus strand of NC_081420.1, from coordinate 75,805,892 downwards.
GCTTGTGCATTAAAGGTTTGATCTCCAGCTGCTGATTCCATCACTAAAAAATGATTAACTAACAAGAGCCCTAATTTCATCAGTTAACTAATCCATTGCTGAGTTTGAGCTAAGTGGACTTTTAGGAGGTTTGAAGAAGTTAGTCAATGGGGGTTATGTATCTTGCCCTGATTCCATCCTGTCTGTCTTTCTGTTTCCTGTCTCCCATGAGGTGAGCTACTTTGTCCTACCATATATACCCTATCACAATGTTCTGCCTTACCATGGCCCAACATCAGTAAGCCAAGTGGCCATGGAATGAGGTCTCCGAAACAATGAGCCAAAGTAAGTCTTTTCTCCTTTAAACCATCAATATTTGTCATAGCAATGAAAATCCTGAGTGTCACACATACATCTGAATGTGTTATATAGTATTATGTGCATACTCAGCCTGTCATAGAACTTTCTTTGGGAGTCAGAGTTAAGGAGGGATTATGGAACGGTAATATAAGAGAAGATGTTTGCTTTTTTGTTATTGTTGTTGTTTTGTTTTGTTTTTTAAATATCCATCCCATCTTGCTTCTTTACTTTTCTAGCCAGAAATGTAAAAGTAAGAGGAAGACATTACAAATAGAGCCAGTGGAAATCAGGTAAGATTGGATAAGGCTTGCTCTCTTACCTTTGATGAAATACGAACTTCTGGAAGTTGCAATCTAATTAAATCTGATTTCTCCAAATCTCCTCTTGGCAATGTTCCAGAAGTATAAAATGTGAACAACAACAACAACAACAACAACATCTCCTTTCAAACTTCCTAATGGAGCATCTGCCACAGTGTTTGGGAAACACTACTAGGATCTGTTTTGCAGGCAGACTATATGATATTTTTACATTACCCTCTAAAAGCATTTCAAAAACTAAGTTGGAAAGGGAAGGGAGCCATTTTAGCACTAGAGTATCTTCCTTGTAGCTGGATTTTAGTTATAACCATCTAAAATGCACATAGTACACATTGACATTAAAATTCATCTTTTAAAATCCCAATGATTATCAACCAAGCATAAAAAGCACTAGTGAAAAGTGTTGGTTTTGAAAATCTGAGATAAATGGTAGTGTCCTTGATATTCTGAAATGGAAGTCTCCACAATCTTTAGTCAACTATCTCTCCTCTTGCTTTGTTTTGTTTTATTTTGTTTTCTGGTACTGGGGGTCAAACCCAGGGCCTTGTGTATGCAAGGTAAGTTCTTTACCATTGACTGTATACACGGCCCCAAACATCTCTCCTTTAACTGTGATCATGAACAGATTTCAGGGTAGAATAGAAGAGCTTTGTTGTTAGCATTCACATTCTCTCAGTAAGACACAGCTTCTAGGACTTCCCAGGAGAGCACCTTCAGGAAGCTATGAGTAGTTCTCACAGATTTCTGGGCAGAGTTTCTCACAGATTGCTGGGCAGGGTTTTGGATGCTTAGTAGCAAATAACTGATCTTGTTTGTCCTGCCAAATTCCTTGCTGTGAATTCCATGTTGCTGGAACACGATTAAATGCACATTCTTATTGATTTTTCCCCCCTCATTTGTTCAGAAGAATTTTGAAAGAGCTTCAAAGATATTGGTTTTGGTTGTAGCCCTGAAGGCTTCAGAAAACAGCTGTTTCTTTCACTTCACCTTTAGCCACAAGTCATGTACAAACACAGGGGTAGCAACAAGTTCTTCGGGGCAATCATAAGATGCATCAGACTACTAGTAGGAAAACAATACTTTGTTCTCTGGAAAAACTTAGTGTGATAACATCAGGTAAGACATTCTCATGGCTAACCACACAATCCAAGAGAGAACAGCTCTGGATTAGCTGCTGAATGACATCTCAGATAAATCTTTGGCAACAAGCTGAGGGCATAGCTTCCTCAGAAGTTCCTGGGCTTATGGAGATTTGTTCTCCAGTGAATAAAAGGATATGGGCTAAAGAGTACAGTTCAAGGGTAGTGTACTTGACTGGCACGTTCAATCCCTGCACCACCCAAATGGATGAAACATAAAGGATATTCTATACAAAATCTTTTTATCCATTAAAGTTTCTACTTTAAATGTTTAAAAATATTTTATTTTATGTGTATAAGTATTTTGCCTGCATATATCTGTGTATCACATGCATGTCTGGTGCCTGTGGAGGTCAGAAATGAGTGTTAGATTTCTTAGAATTAGAGTTACAGATGATGTGAGCTGCCAAGTGAGTGCTGGGAATTGATGGTTTGACCTCCAAGGTCTCTTATGCTAGAAACTTGGTTCCAAGGGAAATGGTAGGGTCAGTAAAAGGTAGGGCCCAGTGAGAGGTCCATAAATCATTAGGACATGGCACTGGCAGGGCGTAAGGGAGTTCTGTGTGGTCAGTTCTTGAGATAGAGTTGTAAAAGTTCAAGTGTGACCCCACCCAACCCCTCTGGCTTCCCATTTGAAACATAACATTTCCTCATCTTCACACTCCCTCCATTGCTATACACATTGATATGCTAGTCAAGAGACTTTATGAGAACTGGCTAATACCAGACAGCATCAGGCCCTTGCCCCTCCAAAACTGAGCTACAGAAACTTCTTCTCTTCACACTTAGACTGTCTCAAGTATTTCATTACAGTAATGAAAAACTCACTAATAGCACAAATCACATTTAATAAGCACAGATTTATAGTATCACCAAGGAAGAAATAGATAATAGGCAATAATAGTCTGCTGTATTAAGGATTACTACTTCAGTATAAATGGAAAGAAAATACCTCTCCATAATAGCAAAAATAAAGCAAAACTATCAACTGGAGACACTAAAACAAAGGTAATATTTATATGAAACTATCTTTTTTTCTTGAAGAAAACAAAACCTGAGTATATTAAAACTTATACCATATTGCTGGATGAAAATATAGTATTATAAAAATTCTTTTTTTCTCAGTTGGATAGGTGATACTTGCCCATAGTCCCATTCCTTGGTAGGCTGAGTGAGAAGGATTGCAAGTTTGAGGGCAGCCTGGACTACATGACAAGTCTGAAGTCATCCTAGGCTACATAATGAGACCCTATCTCAAAGTTAAAACATACTGACCCATTTTAATATGTTCTAGTGCAAGCTGAATCATAATCTACTTAGGTGTTATTTAACATGAACATGAATTATACATCTGCATATGGATCAGGAAAGAAGCAAATTTCAGGAAAATATACAACACTCTTTTACAAAACACTACATGTTTGTGTGTATGCTAATATAAATGTATCTGTGCATTGGTGCATAAAGAATAACTTGATTTACATCCAAAAGGATGAGTTTGTATGCAGACCGGAAGGATCTTTCTTTTGTCTTTATGCATGCTGATATTTGACAATGGAGTCCAGTCCAACAGTATCTTACTAAGAGAATCACAAAAGTATTTCAAATTTTGCTAAGTTTTTACTAAAAGCCGGCATGCTTTAAATTTGTACACATAAACTGAATAAATATCCTGCTCATTGGGCTCTACAAGAATGAAAAGATAAGGAATCATGGGCCAGCTGCCACCATCTGTATTGTTCATTACTCTTCAAAACCAGCGTGGTTGGCTTCAAAATATTGCATTACATTTATTTCTATAAAGTGGCTGCTGTGGTTCAGATTGAAATGTCCCCCAAAGGCATGGACCCAGCCCATAGTACTGTTTGGAGGCAGAAGGTAGTAGAACTTTTAAAAGACAGGGCCTAATTGGAAGAAGTTAGATCACTGTGGCCATGCTCTGAAAGGGGCTAGAGTTCCAGTAATTCTAGCCAGATTGTCAGCATGTTTGAATTAGTGCCCTGGGTCTCCATTCCCACAGTGCTGATGTGAATGGGTCCATATGAATGCTTCAACAAATAGGGGACTGAAACAAATAGGGGACTGAAACAGGATGGTGGAGTTGAAATCCCATTATTTCACTTCAAATGGCAAGCAAGCCTTGTCTTCAAGCCAGAGGTAGAAATAATCCCTTCCATCAAAACTGCTAACTTTAAACACACCCCACGGTAAATTTCAGGTAGGAAAGGATTAGGCTTTTGCATGTTTAGCACACCCAGCAAGACACACAGGAGCATGGGTGGCCTTATGGAGCCTCAGCTCTCATGTAGTGTTAATAAGAAATGATGTTTGCTCTTGTGAGCCACTGTAAAATTAGCTATTTGGTTATACACAAAAGTTGCAAACACATTGGGGAAAAACAACCCATGGCCATTGTATATTTATCTTACATTTTGTCACCTTACCCAATTCCCTTATAAGAAAAAGTGTTTTAATATAGTTTTTTGTCTCTTCTTTATCTTCCGCAAAACATGTGACTTGCCTATTGTTTTCCAGTATTTATATTGTTATTGATTTTTGGCCTTCTTTAATTGGCTCAAATCAACACTAACTTTGACTGAGAGTAAATATGATATTAATAAAGTCACTATATCTTCATTCCAAACCTATTTGACACTGTGCTATGATACCTAGCTCAAGCTCTGGGAATCACATTTTTGATCTGGAATTTAGTTTTTCAGTTCACCTGTGGGTGCAGGTGTTACAGGGCGATCACAGACTGGCTGATGAGTCTAAACAGAGATTTAGAGAAACAGAAACAGAGAGAATATGTGTATGTATGTATGTATGTATGTATAGTCTGTGGGCGATAGACACAACAATCTATTTCACAGAACTGAAATGGCAACTTGCAAAAGTAAGACCTTTGAACTGGTCTTATTAAGTCATATAAATAGCCAAGTATTGATCTATTCTCATAATCCCAATGCCAAGGGGCTAAGGTAGAATGCACAAGTTTGAGACCAGCTTGGGCTACAAAGCAAGATCCCAAGTCAAAGACATAAAAGATTACTCATTTATATCAGGTATGTGATAGGCAAAAATACTAGAAGATTATGAGCTTAAAATCCTACACAGTTGACTTAAAGAAGGGCTTTGTTGAAACTTTTCAGCAGTTCTCTGAGACGCCAATCAAGGGGCAGAAACACCAACTGTACCACATCAGTGTAGTGTCTGTCCATAGTCCCTTCACCGCGTGGCTTTAGGACCATGCTGCTTCCTGTACAGTTTTTACAAACAAACAAAAAACACCCCAACTTTTTGTTATTCTGATTTTTGTTTGGCTGATTTTAAAATGGTGCAGTTATCACTGAAAATAAAAGCACAGATCAGAGGGAAAAATTCCATCAAGTATTATATAGTGGGAGATCACTTCAAACACTTTCCAGGGTTAAAGTGGAACTTGACACTTTGGGCTGTGATATTTGGGCAGATTGTGGTTTGTTCTGTTCTGATCAGCATCTTAGAGTTTGTAAGGATTACTGAACTTTAGAGATAGCCCTGATTAGAAAAAGATGGAGGGAAAAGATGAAAGCAGAATACTGGAGAAATATCAGCCACTACCCTAATTCTATGGTGACATCTTTTCTGTTCTGAAACTATGTCATCGCAGGTCTTCTTATCTTGATTTCTTGCCGAAGGGGAGTGTTATCATGTTCAGAGGTTACCAGAAACTGCAGTGTACTGAAGGCTCATTTATATCTTACAAAATGTTGCTAACTAATCCCTGTCCTCTTAAATGTAAAACAGCTGCTACCCTGGTAGGCTTTAAATCCTCACAGCCAGAATCCTGGGCTCTCTGGATGCCTATATTACACCCTTGGTAATAATAATCTCTGCCCACCAGGGTGACAAGGAGGCAAAGTGCTTCGATGCAAATATTTTCTCTATTTGTATACAAAATGTTCAAACTTAATTTTGTCAGCGCATGGTTGAGTTTAAAAAATATTGATATTTGACACCATTTCAAGCCCCCTGACTTCCACTGCTGCTTCCTTTCTAAGTGTGTGTGTGTGTGTGTGTGTGTGTGTGTATGTGTGTGTAATTTTAAATATTACCTCTAGTTAGAGTAACTTGCTCACTGAGAAAATAGATGAATTGTCCAAAGGAAACACTAAAAAGCAGCAAGTCTAGAGAAACAAATTGCTTAATTTTAAGTTGTATTACATTTTATCAGGTTGTATTTTTGCAATTTAGAATTTACAATGTCCTCAGCCCTTATTTGTCAGGAAGACAATGATTCCAACTTTGTTCGTGAATATTTCAATGTCTGAGACATATGAAGATAGGTATTTTTACGTGACCTTTGAATTTTCAAACACACAATGCTGTTTTTTTCCACTTTATCTTGTTTTCACATCAATGTGTTACCAGAAAAAGATGATTTTGCTCTTCTTTCTCTTAAACTTTCTTGTAGATAACCTGTCCAATTCCTATAAAGATACATTCATCTGTTTGAACAATGCTAAAGATTATCATCATGGTAAGATAAGGCACTGACAGAGAGAGTGACAGATACTTTGCATGTTACCAGAGTCAACCCCACACCACCTTACAGTAAAGTCCTGCACATTGGCTCTCCTCCTGGTAAGGATTTAGTCTTTGAAGAGAAAGTTTATTTAAAGGAACCCTAGTATGTAAATCACAAAATCAAATGTACCAATAAGTACAGCTCTCATATTAAAATAGTCTCCCAAGGCTCTGAAGCCGGAGTTTAAAGTCCTGATGTTGAATTGTAACATTCTATAATTATATAAATAAACAGATGTAAAAAATAATTATTTAATTATTAAAAGTTTTATCTGAAAGGAATAAAATTAAATGCCCAGTAATCCTTAATTAATACCTTTAGAATCCCATCCTCAGTGATGAGAATTAACTTTGCAGTTTTATTTGACATTTTACAGTGTGAAAAAGTGAGATAAAAAATAAGCCTCTTTAGAAAAAGAACATTCTAGGCATTCCTTTTTAATCAAGTCCCTCTTCGTCTTTTTCCACTTTCCCCCTGAAGTTATTGGTGTTTCTCCCCTCTCCAGCCCTCCCCTTTCCTCTTTCTTTTTCTTTGTTTTTAATCAACAGAACCAGTTTTAAAGATCTAAGGCTTGGATTTCATTTTGCCTCAAAGTATGTACTTGGATTTGTTACTGGTTAACCTGAAAGTTCATAACTCAAAACAAGAATGTAGACTCTATCAACAAACAATGCATACTATTTTAGCTATGACACAGGAACCACATCTAGCATAAATTTACAAATGCTCATTACTTAATAATAATTATCCTTTTCAGTTTACCCATTCATTCTTTCATTTCATTTCATTCTTTCATTCTAACATTTTCAAGTTTATTCATTCCTCCTTTCATTAATTCATTGACTCATTCATTTCTCAAAAATGTATTGGGACTCATTAGGTGTTAGACATCTCTACCTTTGGACACCCCAATTAGTAGGAGGGGAGATGGGCAAACACAAGTTACAATGTTGGATGTTAAATCATTATGTAAAGAGCTACATAGTCCTAGCTGAGTGTGGCAGCAGCACACATGTGTAATCCTAACACTCAGGTGACAGAGACAGGAGGATTGCCAAGTTCAAGCCTTGCCTGGGTCACAACAGGAAGATCCTGACTCAAAAAAAACAAACTGGGGTCATAACTGTAGCATGCTTGTCTAGCATGTAGGAGGCCTGGGATCAACCCACAGCATTGCCACACCAGAAAAAAAAATTAAAAAAAAAAAAAAGTCAAACAAGTGAACAACAAAAACCTCCCAGAGGAAATAACCATTCATAATCGATTATTAAACAGAATGAGTGGAGGGAAGGTCATGTGCAAAGAAACTATGGGAGATGTGCAACTATACATCTGTGGCATTGCTGAAGGGCAGCCCGTGGGGACAAAGGAGGAACACATGGAACAGAGCCAACCTTTCTAGGCTGTGCCAAGCATAGGGGTTAATACTATGTCTGCTGGCAAGGGTTTTTGAGCAGAGGAATGACATAATCAGCTTTGCAATGATGACAGGTAAGAGTCCCTAAGAAAAAGCCATTAGAACTCTGAGATTTGCGTGCAGCAGATCATAGCGGGAATTATCCTGGAGACAGCACATGGCCTGGAGGGTAGGAAGAATAGCCAGCCTCCTGTTCCCATCAGTCACAACTGCCTCCCATGGGCTGTGCTGGAACTGGATTTACTGTCCAGAGCTGTAACACTCTGGAGTCAGCTGGCAAAACTTCCTGTGACATTTCTTCCTGAGAAGTTTCTGGATGTCTGCAATTTCTAAGGAGGGGTTATCCTAGGCAAGGGGGTTTCCTATATTTAGGGCAACACCTACAGAAGGACCCAACTGTGAGCATCACCACCCAACAATCCTAGCTGCCAAATGACCACTTCTGTTTTAACCAACGATGGATCAGCCATTGAAGAATTCACTGCAGCAGACTGGTGCCTTTGTAATTTAGCTTGTTTTTGTTTGAGATATATATATATATTGTCTTAAACTGAGCATTGTGAGGATGGTCTGGAGTGAGAAAAGATCACACAGGATTTTGTGAAAAGCTAATAACATAGTACGTGATCGTTCACCAGAAGAAAGATAGTCTGAAGCCACAGGGAAAGATAAAGGAAGCTGGACAAGTGACCCTCCAGGTGGGAAAAAAAAATGGAGTGGATTGGAGTATGTGTGGTTGTATTGGTGAGAATTGTCCCCCACAGGCTCCTGTATTTGAACACATGATCCTTAATTAGTAGTGTTGTCTGGGGAGGATATGGAACTTTTAGGAGATGGAGCTCAGCTGGGGGTGAGCTCTGAAGATTTAGAGCCTGGTGCCACCTTCCCACTTTCTGTTCTCACAGATTCTTGCGCTCTCTGTGTCTTTCTCTTGCTACAGTCCTGTATCATATGTGTCCTCCCTTTCCCCCAGTGAAAAGTATCCCTGTGGAACTCTAAGCCAAAATTAAGGCTTTCTTCCCCTACTTGCTTTTCTCAGGGTGTTTCACCATAGCAACAGGAAAGGAACAAATACAGTGTGTCAGCTAAAACTGGGACCAAAACTGTAACAAACTTTCTAGTCACACCTGATTTAGTTAACTTAAAAAAAAAAAAAGTAACACACCCAAGCAATGCATTAGACTCCCACAAGCTTTGCTATGAATAACACCTTTGACATGTGGGTTATGATAACAGTTGCTTAGGTCACTTTTCAGCATTTTGAAGGCCATTTTTTTTGGGCCCATACAAAAGCACAATGAGTGGGTACCTTTTGAAGTCAGCACCAGACCTCACTCTTCAGGTTATGCTGGTGTTGCCATTTTTTGAACATACCTCCCATGAGAGGCAATTTGATTGCACTCGGGCATTGACTTCCTTCCCCACACCGTAACCCATGCTGCCTCTACCTCACAGATCACGTCAAACTCCTTGGGGAACAAGATGATTTGAGACTTAGGTTTCTCACTTCCACACTATACTATCTTGCAGATAAGCTCATTTTTGTTCTGCCAAACCTATCGTTTGGGGATTGCCATAATGTGTGGAGGCAAAAACAGGCCTACTGTGAAAATAAGACTTCTAAGAAATCAGATGAAGAGACGACTCAGTGGTTAAGAGTGCTTACTGTTCTCTTAGATGACCTGAGTTCAGTTCCCAGTTCTAGGTAGCTCACAAATGGATCCAACACTTCTGGCCTCTGGGCACTCGCACACGCATGCACTCATAAATAAAACACACCTTTTTATAAAATTCTAAAAGAAATAAAAAGGAAAAAATCTGGGCCCTTAGGTTAGTCTAAACTTTCTTAGGTAGAGCCCTGGAAAATTAGCAATGTAAGACCTAATGTTGGTGAGAATTTGTAGGGGCAAGAACTCTTATACATCACTAATGGAATGTAAAGTTTTACAGTGACATTGAAGAAGCAATTTTGCATTTTTTTTGAAGTTAATGATGGACTATGAAATCCAGCCCCAATCTAAGGTATTTACTAAATATAGTATATTTATTCACCAAATTTTTACTGAATATTTACTAAATTTACTAAATAACTACAGACTAAAACATAGAATTGGACTCCAAAATTTATAGTAGTTTAATTTATAATAGACAAAACCTGGAAACTCTAATGTCTGTCAGCATGCAGTCAAATAAGCAAATTTTTTTTTTTAGCTTTTTTTAAAAAATTTTTATTTTGCAATAAAATTCAGTTCTACATATCAGCCACGGATTCCCTTGTTCTCCCCCCTCCCGCCCCCCTCACCCTCCCCCCAGCCCGCTCCCCATTCCCGTCTCCTCCAGGGCAAAGCCTTCCCCGCAGACTGAGATCAACCTGGTAGACTCAGTCCAGGTAGGTCCAGTCACCTCCTCCCAGGCCGAGCCAAGCGGCCCTGCATAGGCTCCAGGTTTCAAACAACCGACTCATGCAATGAGCACAGGACCTGGTCCCACTGCCTGGATGCCTCCCAAACAGATCAGGCCAATCAACTGTCTCACCCACTCAGAGGGCCTGGTCCAGTTGGTGACCCCTCAGCCATTGCTTCATATTTCATGTGTTTCCGTTCGTTTGGCTATTTGTCCCTGTGCTTTATCCAACCTTGGTCTCAACAATTCTCGCTCACATAAACCCTCCTCATTCTCGCTAATTATAGCAGGATACTAGATGTGGAACAAGGATGACTGGACTGCTACTCACATCACCAGGGAGGCTACCTGGAAAACAGGACCCCAAGAAAGACACGGGGATCGCCCAATGACAGAGAAATGGAATGAGGTCTACATGAACAGCCTGGACATGAGTGGGGGTAGTGAAGGGTGAGGGTCCAGGGAAAGAGAGCTTGGGGGAGCGGGAGATCCCAGCTGGATCAACAACAGAAAGGGAGAACAAGGAATAGGAGACCATGGTAAATGAAGACCACATGAGAATAGGAAGAAGCAAAGTGCTAGAGAGGCCCACAGAAATCCACAAAGACACCCCCACAACAGACTGCTGGCAATGGTCGAGAGACAGCCCGAACTGACCTACTCTGGTGATGGGATGACCAAACACCCTAATTGTCATGCTAGAAACCCCATCAAATGACTGAGGGAACCAGAGGCAGAGATCCATGGCTAGGCCCCAGGTGGATCTCTGGGAGTCCAAATAAGCAAATTTTGATAGAGTCATATCATTGCACGGTACTCAGTAAAAAGAGAGTTTTTGAACTCCTGATATAATGTCTCCAAAATATTGTGCTAAATCACAGACACAAAAGGCTGCAATCACAGTACTCCACTTCTATCAAAAACAAAAGAATCAGTGGTACCAGAACCTGGGGTGGGAAAGAATTTCACCATAGAAGTTTCAGGGAGCTTTTTAAATGATGCAACTATTCCTCAATTCACCATCATAACTGTATGGTCAGTTAATGGCTAGATAGGTTGAAATTTGATCAAACAATTATTACTTGCAAATTTTATGGTATACAGTGTGTGTGTGTGTGTGTGTGTGTGTGTGTGTGTGTGTGTGTGTGTGTGTACATATCTGTGGATGTCCAAGGTCTACATAAGGTCCTTCCTCAATTTCATTCCATCCTTGTTTTTGAGATCAGCTCTCTCACTGAACCCACAGATCATCAAACTGGCTAGACTGGCTGGCCAGCAAGTCCCAGGGATCTTCATGTCTTTTTCTTCCCAGAGATGCATGCTGGAGTGTGCCGCCATGCACCCAAGATTTTATGTGGGTATCACTTACCCAAGTTTTGTCCATGGGTGCTGGGGGATTAAATTCAGGTCCTCATGCTTGTGTGGCAGGTACTTTGCCACCTGAGCCATCTGCTAGCCCTGCACACACATTGATGTATTTGCAAGGGTGTTAGGCAGGCATAGTGGTGCTTGAGAGGTAGAATCAGGAGAATCGTGAGCTCGGGACCTGCTTGGGCTCCACAGTGAGCTCTACACAGCAGAATCCTGTCTCCAAATCAAATCTGTATAATGGGCTGCAGTAACAGGCATGGTGGCACATATCTTTAATTCCAGCACTCAGGAGGCAGAGGCAGGAGGATTTCTGTAAGTTTGAGGCCCATCTGATCCAGGCCAGCCAGGTTTGCACAGTTAAACCCAGTCTCAGAAACAAACCAGAACAAAACAAACTGAAAATATGCTGGGAACATAGCTCAGTGATAGATACAGAATGAAACACAGTAAACGAGAGCTCCTGAGCAGAACAAGCTGGGGCTTCATCTCCTTCTGCTGCAGGTCTCTGTGTAACCTGTGCTTTGGATCAATGGCCTGAACTGACTTAAGAAGGGTGGTCTGGGAATTAGCTGTCTTTCAACACTTTAGCTACTAGTGAACTGATAACTAGGTCCATTTTAAGAAGTCAGTTTACTTTATGAGATAAGATTTAAATAATAATAATTAAAGACAAGATTATAAGCTTTTAAAAGAAAAACATCAAAGCAGTTTAGGATACAACAGGCATGTCTTCACCTGAATTCCTTGTGTGTAAATGTAATGAAAATATAGTAAGTACCTTCTCAATTGACTAGATAGAACAGGGATAACAAGGAAACACTGATGGCCAAGGAAATGTCTAGGCCAGAAAATGACTTCTTATCCCTCCCCCTTACCTGTAAATCTAATGCTAATCCCCTACCATCCCTTCTCTTGGCCCTGAGAAAGAGTCAGACATGTTAGCATCTCTTTTGGAAGGAAATGACTATCTTTGTCTGGGACCCTCCAGGGGTCATCATAAATATCTACTGACCTTATTTTCTGCTTTGTGCCCACTTTAAAGGTTACCTTAATGGCAAATGGGAAGAGCATATGACCTAATTCATTTGGGTTGCTCTAATAAAACACTATAACTAGATGGTTTGTACACAACAGAAATTTGTTTTTTCATGGTTTGAGGGGCTAAGAAGTCCAAGATGAAGTTTTAAGCAGGTTCAGTGTCTGGTGAGGGTCTGCTGGCTGGTCTGTGCACAGCATCTTCCTTCTGTGTTCTCCTAAGAGATAAAGCAGCACTCTGAGCCTCTTGAATAAGGGCACCAATCTTACATATGCTGGCACCACCCTCAGGACTTTCTAGTAATTCCCACCATAACTTTCTAGGAATCCAAAGGCTACTCTGGGGAAGCAGGCAGACTAACTGAAGATGTTCATCTCCCCCTCTGCTCCTCCAAATTTAATTCACAGTCTCACCTCCAGTTCTGCAGCTTCCCTTCTCCCTCACCCCCATCTTCAGGAATTGTACAGACCTTCCCCTCCTAACACATCCCTACACAATAGTTGTATTATCCCAGCTCCCAACTCCAGGAGGCACTCCCTGGGAACCCACAGGACACTCTGGCCAGGTAGGCTAATTACAGATCTTCAGCCCTCCATCTGCTCTTCCATGTCCAACCCACTAATCTCACCCCCAACTCTGTAGCAGGCCTGCTGTGGCCCCCCTTCACTCTCTGCTCCCATTCCCAGGACTAACTAAGCAGATACTTAAAAAACACCCTGCTTTCCTCCCTCCTGTGAGCCTCCCAGCTTCCCTCTCCAGCCATTTCTATTCCTAAGTGACAGTTCCCAATACCCAGAAACACATTTTAACTGGCCACAACTATCTGGACCCCAGAAGAATTTCCTACCAGGCAATACACAGACAATACACTCTCCTAAGAACCAGAGAAGAAACAGAAACCAAACCAAAACAAAACAAAACAAAAACACCCACCCAATAAACACGAGATGATAATAAATAATAAACACAGATATCAGCAACTAGAATTACAATCTTCCCAATCCCAGAGTCCTAGATGCTAGTGTAAAACTGCAATTAATAACAACCAAGACAATATATGTCCACTAGAGCCCAGAAACCCTATTACAGCAGGCTCTGAGTATTCCAACATAGCTGAACCACAAGAAAAAGACCTTAAAAGAGCTTTTATGAATATGATAGAGGTCCATGAAGAGGAAATGAATAAATCCCTTAAATAAATCTGTGAAAACAAAAACAGCACAAGGAAATGAATAAAACTATTTAAGACTCAAAAGTAGAAATAGACTCAATAAAAAAATTGAAACAGAAAAATCTGAAAATGAAAAATTTATAAACTCAAATGAACCACAGAGGCAAGCTTTACCCACAGAATACAAGAGATCAAAGAGAGAATCTCAGTCATTGAAGACATGATAGAAGAAATGTATACACTGGTCAAATAAAACATTAAATCTAAAAAACTCCCAGCACAAAACATCTGGGAAAACTGGGACACTATGAATGACAAAATCTAAGAATAATAGGAATAGAGGAAGGAGAAGAAACCCAGGTGAAAGGCACAGAAAATATTTTCAGCAAAATCACAGAAGAAAATTTCCCTAACCTAAAGAAGGAGATGCCTATCAAGGTACAAGAAGCTTACAGAACACCAAATAGATTGGACCAGAAAAGAAAGTTCTCTCACCACATTATAATCAAAACATTAAATGTACAGAAAAAGAAAGGATATTAAAAGCTGCAAGGGAAAAAGAACAAGTAACGTATAAAAGCAGATTTATTATGACGAGATGTAGCTTCTCAGCGGAGACTCTAAAAGCCAAAAGGGCCTGCACAGATGTGCTGCAGACTCTAAGAAACCACAGATGCCAGCCCAGACGACTATACCCAGCAAAACTTTCAACTACCATAGATGGAGAAAATAATACAATAAGACATAAAACAAAATTTAAGCAATATATATCTACAAATCCAGCCCTATAGAAGGTGCTAGAAGGAAAACTCCAACATAAAGAGGTTAAATATACCCAAGAGAACACAGAGAATAAGTAATCCCAGACCAGTAAAATCAATAGAGGAAGCAAGCACACACACACACCACCACCACCACCACCACCATCACCACCAACAACAACAACAACATCAACAACAACAACAGCAACAACAAAATAACAGGAGTTAGCAATCATTGGCCATTGATATCTCTCAAAATCAATGGTCTCAATTCCCCCAATAGAAAGACTAAGAAATATGCAAAAACAAGACCCATCTTTCTGCTGCATCCAAGAAACACACCTTAACATCAAGGATAGATATCACCTTAAAATAAAGGGATGAAAAAAGTTATTCCAAGTGAATGGACCTAAGAAATAAGCATGAATAGCCATTTTAATATATGACAAAATAGACTTCAAACCAAAATTAATCAGAAGACATAGGGAAGTATTCTACATACTCACCAAAAGAAAAATCCACCAAGAGGACACTGCATTCTTAACATTTATGCACCAAACACAAGAGAGCACAAGCCTATTATTTCATAAAAGAAATAATGCTACAGCTTAAATCACATATTGACCCTCACACACTGACAGTGGGAGACTTAACACTCCACTCTTGCCAATAGATAGGTCAGCCAGACAAAAACTAAACAGAGAAATGTTGGAACTAACTCACATTATAAACAAAATGGACCTAACAGATATTTACAGAATATTTCACTCAAACACAAACGAATATACCTTCTTTTCAAAACCTTGTAGAACTTTCTCCAGAACTGGCCACATATTCAGACACAATGCAAGTCTCAACAGATACAAGAAAATTGAACCAACACCCTGTATCCTACCTGACCATTACAGATTAAAGCTGGATATCAACAACAACAGAAACAATAGAAAGCTTACAAACCCATGGAAACTGAACAACTTGCTACCGAATGAAAAATAAGTGAAGACTGAAATTAAGAAAGAAATTAAAGACTTTCTAGAATTTAATGTAAATTAATAAATAATATTCTGAAACTTATGGTACATAATGAAGGTGATTCTAAGTGGCAAGTAACATTAAGGCCTATATTAAAAAATTGGAGAGATCTTATGCTTGCAACTTAATGATACATCTGAAAGTCCTAGAACAAGAAGAAATCATACTCAAAAGGAGTAGATGGCAAGAAATAAAATAAATAAAAGTAAAACTTAAGGATTAAATCAATAAAATACAAAGAAAAAACAAACAAACAAAACCCCCCCCCCAAAACAAAATACAAAGAATCAATGAAGTAGATAGTGGGTTCTTTGAAACAAAAATGAGTAAGATCAATAAACCCTATCCAAATTAACTAAAAGGCAAAAGATAGAATATTCAAATTAATAAAATTAGAAATGAAAAGAGGGCTGTAACAACAGACACAGAAGAAATCCAGAGAATCATACGGACATACTTTAAAAACCTGTACTCCACAAAATTGGAAAATATAAAAGAAATGGATAATTTTCTCAATACAGACAACTTACCAAAGTTAAATCAAGATCACATAGGCAATTTAAACAGATATATAACCCCTAATGAAATAGAAGCAGTCATTAAAAATCTTTCAATAATAACAACAACAGGCTCAGGGCCAGATGGTTTTAATGCAGAATTCTGCAAGATATTCAAAGAAGAGTTAATGCTAATACTCCTTAAACTATTCCATGCAATAGCAACAGAAGGAACATTTCTCAATTCATTGTATGAAGCCAGTTATCCTGATACCCAAACCACACAGTTTCAACAAAGAAAGAGGATTATAGACCAATTTTCTTTATGAGCATAGATAAAAAATTTTCAATAAAATACTTGCAAACTGAATAAAAAACACATCAAAAATCATCCATCGTGATCAACTAGTCTTCATCCCAGAGATGCAGGGTTGTTCCAACATACATAAAATTGATAAATGTAATCCACCATACAAACAAACTGAAAGACAAAAACCACATGCTCAGATCTTTAGATGCAGAAAAGGCCTATGACAAAAATCCAACACCCCTTCATGATAAAAATCCTGGAGAAATTATTGTTACAAGGGACATACATACAACATAATAAAGGTAGTTTACAGCAAGCACATAGCCAATGGAGAGAGACTCAAAGTCATTTCACTTAAATCAGAAAACAATACAGGGTTGTCCACTCTCTCCATGTCTATTCAATATAGTACTTGAAGTCTTAGCTAGAATAATAAGACAGCTAAAGGAGATCAAGTGGATACAAGTTGGAAAGAAAGAAGTCAAAGTATTTTTACTTGTAGATGATATGATAGTATACATAAGTGACTCAAAATGTTCTGCCAGAAAACTCCTACAGCTGATAAACACTTTTGGCAAAGTTGCTGGACATAAAATTAACTCACAAAAGCCATTAGCCCTCCCATATGCATATGATAAACTGCTGAGAAAGAAATCAGGGAAATAACACACCTTACCCAATAGCCTCAGATAATGTAAAATATCTTGAGGTAACTCTAACCAAGCAAGTGAAAGACTTGTATGATTAAAAACTTCAAGTCTTTGAAGAAAGAAATTGAAGACGATATCAGAAGATGGAAAGATTTCCCATTCTCAAGGATTGGTAGGACTGATAGTTAAAATGACCATCCTACCAAAAACAATCTACAGAGTCAACGCAATCCACATAAAAATTCTAACACAATTCTGTTTTGGGATATTTGTTCACACATGAAACTCTAAGACATTGTTAATAAAATTAACCTTGGATCGGGGGCAGAGCCAGTGACTAGTTGATAGGAATTAGTCATAGAGAGTATGAAGGACCCAAGAATACGGATAGAGAGACACACAGGAAGGAGTAGGGAGGGACTTAGAGATAGGCAGTCTTTTTGGTTTGGGACAAATGGAGAGATGCTTCTCTTGCTGGGTCTCTAAAAGGAAGGTCAGCTGGTTCTTTTTGACTTCTCTGATTTAGCAAGTTATCACCCAAACATCTGACTCCAAGCTCTTTATTGGTAAATAGAATGATAGAGACTTAGTTAAATCATACATTTGGTGGCCGCAGCCGAACCAGTGCTGGTTGGACTGGAAATCCAGCCAGGCCACAGTCTGAGCTCCGAGGTGCTGACTGTTGGGCTGAAAGGCACTGATGGTAGTTAAAATAGCAGTAGATTCAGGTGTGGCAGCTAAGCTAACATTAAAACAACATTTGGCACCCAGTGTGCATCTGTTTACATTCCTTGTGAAAGAACTTTCCAATGGTATCTTTTAACAGGCTGGGAATTATTAAAAGTAGGCACTGTGAAGGCAAATTTTTCTCTATCCTGTTCTTGTAAAGGAATAGTTAAAAAAGAAAAACAGTCTTTTAAATCAATCACTATAGTAGACTATACTTGGTAATAAAGGAACAGGAATTCCAGGCTGTAAAGATCCCATTGGCTGGATCACCTTATTAATAGCTCTCAGATCTTCTCTTACCATTCTCCATTTTCTGTAGCTAGAGTTTTCCTGCCTGGCCCACAGTCAGGGCAAATCTCTCTCACCTGCCAGTCCCACAGCCACTCAGACCCGACCAAGTAAACACAGAGACTTATGTTGCTTTCAAACTGTATGGCCGTGGCAGGCTTCTTGCTAACTACAGCTCAAATTAATCCATTTCCTTTAATCTATACCTTGCCACATGGCTCGTGGCTTACCGGCATCTTCACAAGCTGTTTCTCATCATGGTGGCTGGCAGTGTCTCTCTGACTCAGCCTTCCACTTTCCAGCTTTATTCTCTTCCTTGCCCTGCCTATACTTCCTGCCTAGCCAATGGCCAATCAGTGTTTTATTGATTAATTAGCAACACATTTGCCATACATCCCACAGCACTTCCCCCTTTTTTTTTTTTCAAAAAGGAAGGTTTTAACCTTAACAAAGTAAAATTACATATAATTTGGGAATTTGGGCGTAGCTTCTCTTACTACTTCCTGCTGGAAGGGGGGCGCTGTATCTTATGGGGAAACAAAGAAAATTTTAGAATTATGAAATAGTCCATGAGGCTGTATCGTCTGAGCCAGATGCCTTCAAACCGTTCTGGATGTTGGATCATCTGGGCCATGGTGTCATCGGAGACCTTTCAGGGGGTCTTGGCTGGTCAAACCTGATGTATCTTAATCTGGAACAATTCCATAGCCTTTGGCTTTCTGTGGGAACAAAAGCAGAGACTCTTTTCCAAAGTAACATATCCTTACATTCAAATTTTGAAGTCAAGGTATCTTTAAAATATACATATTGGTTTAACTCAGCTTCCTTTACAATCAAATATCTCTCTGCAGTTAAGAATCCCAAAGACAACACAATCCAGATTCTCTGTGTAATATCCATTTTTACGTGGCTTATTTTTTATACTACCTTTACTGTCTCTTTAATGACTTTATTTTTTAAAACTATGTATTTGTTTCTATAACTCTATATATCACCTTTTTTGTCTCTTTCAAGCCTACGTATCTTTTACACACATTGTAAACTATTACATCTGAATCTGTCTTATTGTGAATCTCTTGCCTTAAACTGCAGCAGCTGTGGCTGCTGGCTCTGCCCACCTCAGCTTCCCAACATGGCTACGTTTACCACCAGCTCTGGGAGCTATAGTGGGTCTATTCTTTTATCCAAGCAGCATGTAGTCCAAAAACCTCTTTTTTTGTTTTGTACTGTCAAAGTCTAAATCCACCATGCAGCTTAATGTGCCACTTGCAGAGGCCTCATTCCTGCCATACTGCAGGTCGAGCACGCACACTAGGAACCCACCAGTAGCTCAAACTGGCAGCTGCCGCTCATTTGAGAGAGACAGTTAGGAACTGTTTTTAGCTCCATTTTAGAATCTTTTCTCAGGTTTTAGATGGAAACTCTTGCCACCACGTTGGACGCCATTTGTAGCTAGAGTTTTCCTGCCTGGCCCACAGTCAGGGCAAATCTCTCTCACCTGCCAGTCCCACAGCCACTCAGACCCGACCAAGTAAACACAGAGACTTATATTGCTTTCAAACTGTATGGCCGTGGCAGGCTTCTTGCTAACTACAGCTCAAATTAATCCATTTCCTTTAATCTATACCTTGCCACATGGCTCATGGCTTACCGGCATCTTCACAAGCTGTTTCTCATCGTGGTGGCTGGCAGTGTCTCTCTGACTCAGCCTTCCACTTTCCAGCTTTATTCTCTTCCTTGCCCTGCCTATACTTCCTGCCTAGCCAATGGCCAATCAGTGTTTTATTGATTAATTAGCAACACATTTGCCATACATCCCACAGCAATTTTCCACATTTCTTTTTAATGACAAATTAGGAGAATTCCAAGGACTGGTCGATTCTTCAATAGGTTGAGCATTTAGCTGCTGCTGTACCAGCTGTTCCAGTGCCTGTAACTTTTCTGATGTCAAAGGCCATTGTTCTACCCACACAGGTTTGTCAGTTAACCATTTTAAAGATAATGTTGTTGGTGACTTTGAAAGACCAACAGGTGTTGTGCTTGCTTAAGTACAACCTTAATGTGACTATTCTTGATATACTTCTTACTATTTTTCTCAGAAGTATTCTTTATTTTATGGTTTGCTTCTGAGATTGAAGGAATGTTAATCTGTTTTCCATTGCTGTAGCAAATCACATCCCCATAAATTCATTACTATGTTAGTATGCCTTTAATTTTCCTATCTGTCCTTCTGGCCCTGTACACTCTACCCATCTTGTACTTTGTTTTACCTGAGATAAAGCTCCAATTCCTTGAAGTTGAATATTAACCTCCTGAAGAGGCCAATTTGGATGCCAAGATTTTAGTGAAATTATTGTTTATTTGTATTTTTTAGTCTTGGTTTCTAAGCATTTATAGAAGTTTGCTAAAATACTTGTTTTTTGGTCTCTTCTGAAATTTTTGTCGTATCAACTGAAACTATTCTGTCCTTGATCACATCCAAAGCAATGTGGTTTCTAACAACAGGTATTAAGCCTTTTAATTGCTCTGTGGATGAGTTTCTCCAATGCTGACAGGGAATGATTGAACTGAATTTGATATTGGGGCCTACAGAAGGTCCCCTAAGGCATTTTCCCATGGGAAAGGTTACCTTGCCTGTCCCTTGTTGACCTGCATTCATTAGTTCAGTGCTGGCCTTTGCCACACCTTCTGCATATTCCAGAAGGCTGGGGTTTTCTGTTTGGATTATTTCTTGAAAAAACATTGTTTCTAGGAATGCCTTGCCTACAATCTCTTTTCAAATGACCTTGTTTACTACAATTATAACATCTGACATTTTTTTCTTAAAATTCTTAGAGATTACTACTCCTATTAAAGCAGCATCATAAGTGGGAGATCCAATATCAGTCATATTTCTAACCCATTTATCTTTTGGTGCTAATCTTGCCTTTAAAGGTTTAATCACCCTTTTGCATTCTGAATTAGCATTTTAAAAGCCAAAGATTCAGGTAATATTTGTCTGACTTCTGGATTTGATAGTATTCTATTTACAACTGAAAGCAATCTTTGCAAAAAATCAGTGAAGGCTTCTTTTGGGCCTTGTATAATTTTAATTGTAGCTAGAGTTTTCCTGCCTGGCCCACAGTCAAGGCAAATCTCTCTCACCTGCCAGTCCCACAGCCACTCAGACCCGACCAAGTAAACACAGAGACTTATATTGGTTACAAACTGTATGGCCGTGGCAGGCTTCTTGCTAACTGTTCTTACAGTTTAAATTAATTCATTTCCATAAATCTATCCCTTGCCACATGGCTCGTGGCTTACCAGGATCTTCACATGCAGCTTGTCATGGTGGCAGTTGGCAGTGTCTCTCTGACTCAGCCTTCCACTTCCCAGCTTTATTCTCCTCCTTGCCCCGCCTATACTTCCTGCCTAGCCAACGGCCAATCAGTGTTTTATTGATTAATCAGCAACACATTTGCCATACATCCCACATGTATGACTCAGACCTCTTACTTTATTCTTCAATCTTGTCCCAAGTTTTCAAAGCTGCTAAATGACATAGTGTCAAGGTGTGATCATCAAATTCAAACTGTCTTTGCAATTCAGCATAATTGTCTTCACCGAGAAACTGATCTTGGGTAATATGAGTACCTCTAGCCCTATTTCATTGTTCTATGGCCCTAGCTTCCTCTTTCCACCATGATTTCCATTGTAACTGAGGACCAGTTTCTGATATTGCTATGGCTAAATCTTTCCAGTCTTGGGGATAATTCTATTCTGAGTTTCCTATGAATTTAATATCTGCTTCATACAGAGTGAATGTATACCATATGAAATGACCACTTTCTTAAATCTCCTCAAATCTAATATTTCTATATGATTCTATTTAACTTCTGTATACTCGGGGGTGCCTATCATCTGTTGGCTATTCTTGTATAGTAA
This sequence comes from Peromyscus eremicus, assembly GCF_949786415.1. Taxonomy (NCBI): domain Eukaryota; kingdom Metazoa; phylum Chordata; class Mammalia; order Rodentia; family Cricetidae; genus Peromyscus; species Peromyscus eremicus. The sequence goes on along the minus strand of NC_081420.1, from coordinate 75,783,935 downwards.
CTGGATAAACTAAGGTTGGTTTTCTAATAACCTTGGGCTGCTCCTCTTCAGTTTCATCATGCAGGGGTGTGGTAGGTCCTTCTCTAACTATGTCCTAATCCTTTGCAAACAGTTCCACCAACCGGGGAATGAGCATTCAAATATATGAACCTAAGGGGGGGCATTTTTATTCAAACCATCAAAGGCGCACACATATACACTTAGATAATCACATAAATATACATACAGTTTAAAAATGTCAATAGAGATTTTTGAAAATGGACATAATATAAATACATTGTAATGTTATTGGCAATATAAAGACAGTTTATTGTCTTTAAAATATCAAAGCCTACTACAGGTAAATATTAAGAGAATTTGCAAAATAAATTATAAGCCCCAACTTAATTATCTGAAAAATCTCCTTGGAAAGGATGAAATGAAAAGTTAACCTCTTTTTAAATGGTTATTTTTTTATTTTAACGTGTGTGTGTGTGTGTGTGTGCGTGCGCGTGCAGATACCTGAAGAGGCTAGAAAAGGGTACTAGTTGTGAGCTGCCTGGTGTGGGGACTGGAAACCAAACTTTGATCCTCTGCAAGAACAGTAAGTGCTCTTAACCACTGAGAAATGTTTCTCTTCAGACTTTTCTAGATCTTCTTCCCACCAGCTGCAGAATTACTAGGAGTAGGCTGTCATTTGGGGTATGTGAGGTGGCTTTTGAAAAATAGGTATAGAGGGAGCCTAGTCTCTGCTATGGTTTGGATAAGTGACCCTCCCTCTACAGAGGACATTAGATAGCCAATGCTTGGTCCCTAGCCTATCATGCTACTGGAAGTCAATGAATGTAACCTCAAAGAAGTGGGCTCCCTAGGTAGGAGGTCATTGGAGGAGGATAATGTGATCCTGGTTCCTCCTCCCCAGTTCTCTCTTTGCTTCCCAGCTGCCACAAGTCCTGCAGCTCCCTCTTCCATAGCCTCCTGCCATGACAGCAGCCCTGCCTCAGGACCAAGAGCAATGGTGCCCACCAATCATGGTATGCAACTTCAAATATTGAGAGACTAACTTCTTTTTCTTTTTTTCTTTTTTTTTTTGGTTTTTCGAGACAGGGTTTCTCTGTGTAGCTTTGCACCTTTCCTGGAACCCTGGAACTCACTTGGTAGCCCAGGCTGGCCTCGAACTCACAGAGATCTGCCTGGCTCTGCTTCCTTAGTGCTGGGATTAAGGGCATGCGCCACCACCGCCTGGCGAGAGACTAACTTCTTTTGTTTTTTCAGGTTGGTTATATCAAGTATTTTGCTGTGATGACAGAATGCTGATTAACATAATTCCTAAGACTGCCTGAGCAAACTGGCCACAGACCATCTATGTGCAGACATTTCTACAAGGAAACAAAGTAAGTTTCAATCTTGTTGAAGCCTGACATCTTGGTTTTACTGTCCCTTGCTTCCAACCAAACCTTATTCTAACTAATATAAACAACAGTACCCACTGGATGATGAAACAAGAAAATTCCATCAAAATAATCTATTTGTTAAATACTTTCAATTATATGTCATCACAGAACTTACTTCAAATGTAACTTTTATGTGACTGTGATTACCCTTTGTGTAGAATAAAACATAATCCAAATAACTAGCAGATATAATTCTTCCTTCTTTACCTGTTATCTGAGACAAGAAAGAAATCTGTGTAATTTTCTGCTAGGTGGGGGTGCTTGTTCTGTGAATACCACCAATACAGTGTCTGTATGCACTGGGCCCTAACTATGAATCCAACTTTTTACTCTATACTTTGGTTTTTCTGAAGCATCTTCTTTTGATTACTATCAAAGCTGACATCCTAGTGGCCTAAGTCCCTAACACAGAAAAATAATTCCTTCTCCAGAAGATCAATTGTGGGAAAGTTGGTGCAGAGATAACTGGAGCTACTGGAGGTGTTGAACCCACATAAAGCATCAATGATTCTGTAGGAAAGCACTCATGCGGGTTTTATTATCCTTAAGTGAAAGCTTAAATGACCCAGTCCCTTGCTTCGGGATTCCCTGTCGACCCAAGAGCCTTCAGGTGGCAAGCAGATAGGTTGATTGACAGCTAGGTGGGGCACATCTCAGGGCAATGGTGAAGGCTCTAAGTGTGTATGAGGTGGAAGGAAAAAACTCTTTTTTTTTTTTTTAGAAGCAGCCAGGACACTTGCTTTTCTTTTGAAACTGTATCATATTAACATTTCATTCAAAATTAAAAAAGGAAAAAATACAGACCAAAATCAGCACCTCCGAGGGTGAAGAGCTATCTATAGTTCACACTTTACATGTAATTGTGTCTGAATTTTCAAAATCAATATTTTAAACTATTTTAATTTGACTCAATAAAATTATCTCACTAAACATTTCCAGAATCCTATATAAAGGGTAACATATATATGTGACAATTTGCCAAATAGAAAAGAGAGAGGCTGGCTTAATTGCCAGGGAGAAAGATTTTAGACCTTTAGGACCAGATAGAATTTAACTAGGGTTATGTTAAACCCTGAGCCATCTCTCCAATCCTTAGAGAAATGATGACTTTATTTCCCCAGGCCACTAGGGCCTTAGGAACAGTCAAAGCTTTGATGACATTGGATCCTAAATTCCCCCACTTGTCAGTTTGTCTGGCAGATATCATTCCTGTTCCAAGTTAATTAAATACACTTATAAAATGCATCAGAAACTGTGTGGTATACTATAGCCATAGCTTAGTGTGAGAGAAAGACCCACAAGTCACTAAAGTAACAACAATATAATATATTGTTCATTATTTAATCTAAGATATAAGGTACACTTACTGTCTTCTTTTAAAAAATAATTTATTTTACTTTATATACATAGATGTTTTACCTTCAAGTTTGTCTGTATGGGGGAATTAGATCCCCTGGAAGAATTCTAGACAGATGTGAGCTGCCATGTGGGTGCTGGGAATTGAACCCAGGTCCTCTGGAAGAGCAGCCAGTGCTCTTAACTGCTGAGCCATCTCTCCAATCCTTACTTAAGTGCCTTTAAAAATTAAACTCTGATAACCTTTCAAGTCTAAGATGTATATGATTCTAAATGTATCTAATTTTTTTTAAGGGTGTTAAAAAATACTGTAAGTGTTGGCATCCCTCTATGTTCTAACTCTTGGAAGGCTGAGGCAGGAGATCACTTGAGCACAGTAGTTTGAGACCAGCCTGGGCAACACAGCAAGACTCCGTCTTAAAATAAACAAGTGAATAAAATAAAAATTTGATAAACATAAGTATAATATAGGGGAGGTTGTGCTGTGGAATAGAAAGAAGGAATGTTCAAGTCCTTGGGAGAAAGCGGGCAGATACAGTGATGTGTTTAGGAATTAGGAGCCAGGAGCTGTAATAGACGGCACCGCAGTTAAGAGAACTGGCTGCTCTTTCCAAGGACCAGGTTCAGTTCCCAGCACCAACATGGCATGGTGACTCACAACTGTCTGTAACTCCAGCTCCAGGGAATCTGACACTCTCTTCTGGTCTCCATGGGCACCAAGCATGCACATGGTGCACAAACATACACGCAGGCAAATACTCATCCACCAAAAATAGCAAGAAAAAATTTTATTTAAAAAAGAATTTCAAGCCAGCCCACTTTAACAGGTGTGCCTCTACTTGAACTGCCAGAGTTTGCAACCTATACAGCAGGGACTACTTCTCATGTTTCTGGCTACCAGAGTGCAGCATGGAGGGCCCACAGAAATGGTCCCTGCTGGAGATCGCTTTTTTTCCCCCTTAGCTGACAGTTGTCTTCTTCCAGTGTCCTCACAGAAGGGACAGTCTTCCTTTTCTTATATGGCCATCATTCTTGCTGGACTAGGACCCCATCCTGGTGGCCTAATTTAACCTTACCTCCTGGACCCTAACTCCAAATACTCTCTTAGTGAGGACTAAGACCTCAACACATGTGGGGTTGGCAGGTCTCAGGACCCAGGGAAAGTCCCTGAATATTTTATTCTTTATCTGTAAAATAGGAGAATAGTAGGAGCTACCCCACAGAGCTGTTCATGGCAGGCTTAGTAGTGCTTAGGCCTAGGAACTGGTTAGTAAAATGTGGCTCTAACCAGCAGAGGTAACTAATGGCGGTACAAGTTGACTTGCAGATGAGTAGGTCTTCTCCAACTGGAGAAGGGAAGAAACAGTCCTGAAAATAGATTATATAAAGGCCCCAAAGCCAGAACATTCCTCTGAACACAGTGGTTCCATGGGACAATAGAAGGTACGAGGTGAAGTTAATTTTCCCTGTAGAATTTCAAACATTTCTGACACCATCTCCTGCATGTTCTTCTTGGTCTCTGAGTCCAGCACACACCAAGAGGCAGCTTGCTTCTCTCAGAATCAACTTGAAATCATGCAGCTGGCTCCCGACTCCATCATAAGATTGGCTGCTCTGAACAAGGGCTGGGTCCCTTGTCTTCTCCTTCTTTAGTCTGCTTCCCTACCCCAACACACACACACACACACACACACACACACACACACACACACACTCCTTTGCTACCAGGGCATCTTTTGTCCTAAATCCTTTGTTTAAGAGAGTTCATTACCATTATGATCGCTCAGTGTCTGTTTAGCTTTTCCAGGAGATGGCATGCAAATAAGAATCCAGGTGGCCTGACCTGACTCCCCAGAGTTCCTAGAGGAATAATACCCAGCTAAGACATTCATCAAAAATAAAATCTAGTGAGTGTGGTAGTCTGTTTTCTATTGCTGTGATAATAATCATTACCAAAAACAATTTGGGGAGGAAATGGTTTATTTTATCCTCCAGGTTAAAGTCCATCATCAAGGGAAGTCAGGGCAAAACGGCCACAGAGGAGTGCTACTTGCTGGCTTGCTCCTCATGGCTTGCTCAGCCTGCTTTCTTAGAGCACCCAGGACCACCAGCCCAGTGGTGGCACTGCCCACAGTGAACTGCACCCTCTCCCAAAAATCATTAATCAAGAAAATGCACCACAGGCTTGCCTTCATTCCAATCTGATGGAGGCGTTCTTAACCACGGTTCCAACTCTTCCCTGATGACTCTGGCTTGTGTCAAGTTGACAAAAACTAACCAGCACAAAAGTTTACCTGTCGCGTCCGCCTCGACCAGCAAGGATGACGCGACGCCAGACTCTTCTCTAAGCAGTTTATTCAGGAACCTTGAACAATCTTCTGACCCCGGGGATAGTCTTTTCTTCTTCTTCTCTCTCTCTCTCTCTCTCTCTCTCTCTCTCTCTCTCTCTCTCTCTCTCTCTCTCTCTCTCTCTCTCTCTCACTCTCACTCTCTCACTCTCCTCTCTCACTCTCACAGTCACCCTCACAATCACCCTCAAGAAAGCCAGCCCACGCCCTTTTATAGCCACTGGGCAAATCAACCCCGTGGTGCCACGTGGACAATGCCGCTAGGGTCAGACACATGCAAGCAAGCCAGATTAGGTCCAGGTGTGCAGAAGCAAGCCAGATCCTAGCCTTAGCCAAATAAGGAGCACCTGCCATCGGGAAGGCAGAAGCCAGACGCTGCACCATCTTTGAGGCACGGCCGTGCACGGCTCTCTACATTTACCTACCTTTGAAATCTGGAGAAGTTACTGTGCTTGCAAGGAGACCCCCAGGGGCCAGAGGCAACCCAGTTCAGTAGTTCACTGTTACGCTACACTGCATATGTTTCTCTTCCTAAAAGATTTTCCTTCTCAGTGTACCTTTTGTTGATTTAGTACCTTGTTACTCCTTATGAAAACAGTTAGCATTTTGAGTAAGAAACCTACCCAGTCTTTGGATTTTTGTTTTGAGACTGGCCTCAAACTTGTGATCCTCCTGTTTCGGTCTCTTGAGTATTGGGATTATAGGCCATGTGCCAACATGCCCATCCAGTCTTTGAGTCCATGTTGTCAATTGTCTCTACACGTTGCCTATTTGGAGCATGAGAGCTGTTAGTAGAGGATATGATGCTAATCCAAACTAGCACGGTTCATACTCTGAGTTTACAATCAGGTGGAGGAAGCAATGCAAAGAATAGAGACAGCTTAGGGAATGCTTCTCAGAGGAAATTCATGCTGTGTAGTGACTAAAAGGATAAGGAGAATTACCCAAGCAAAAGAATGAGAGGAGTAGTAATAAAATGAGTACAAACTATTTGCAGATGGTGTGTGGGTATGATTGAGTGAAACTGGCATCTCTCCCTCGCTCTCCAATCTCTGCTGTGTGGCTTCTTTCCACTGAACTTCCGCTCTTTTGTTAGAACAATCTTCCTATTGCTCCTTCTAGCACCTGTTCTACAGATATTTCCTCTATTAAGTTATGAGAACTCTTACAGGCCCCAGTGTCTCATACTCCCCTTGCAGACAATTAGTGACCTAAGACCTTTTGCTAGGCTCCACCTCTTGATGAGGACTAATCCTTTAACATTGGCCTTTGAGGGGGGGAGGGGGGAGAACAAGGGAATCAGTGGCTGATATGTAGAACTAAATTATATTGTAAAATAAAAAAAAAAAATGGCCTTTGGGGGAAAATTCTAGATACAAACAATAGCAATTGTAAGATTTCTCAGTCCTAGGGCAATAATTTAACATTACAGCCCAGAATACATGCATATTATTAAAGCATTAAATGGCCTGGTGCCAGATCTTTAAACCCAGATACACAGGACACTGAGGCAGGGGGATTGCAAGTTCAAATACTACCTGTTGATTAGAACAAGTTCAACATCAGCCTGGGAAACTTAGTGAGGCATCTGTTAAAAAGATGTTTTTTATGTTGTTTGTTTGTGTGTGTGTGTGTGTGTGTGTCCCTCCCCCTCCCTCTCCCCCTCCCCACACACACACACACACACACACACACACACACACACACACACACATGCTTGGAATATAGCCAAGGCAGAATGCTTGGTTAGCATGCTGGGGAGGTGAGACAAAACAAATAACTACCACAATCTTGTGTTTTTGGAAAGATTCCTCCTCCTCTTCCTTGTCCTGGTCTTCGCTGTCGTCCTCCTCTTCCTTTTATGACACAGGGTCCCTGGCTGGCCTATAATTCACTACGCAGACCAGGCTGGCCTTAAAGTCACAAAGATCTGCCTGTCACTGCCTCCAGAGTACTAGGATTAAAGACGTGTCACCACACCTGCCTAAATTATTCCTATTATATGTGATGAAGCAGGAATTTTATGTTTTATACTTCTTAAGGTGGAAATGCATTAATGAGTCACAAAATTAACTTACTGGGCCACAGTGAGCACCTTAAAAACAGAATCATCTGCTGGAAACAGAATGGAAAATTGTTGCTGGAGATTTTTTCTCCAGCTCCCGCCACCAAGTCCCGCCAGTCTCAGAGCCCACTTATAAAATAAACACACAGACTCTTACATTATTTAAACTGCTTGGCCATTAGCTCAGGCCTGTTATTGTCTAGCTCTTACTCTTATATTTAGCCCATTTCTATTAATCTTTACTTTGCCACATGGCTCATGGCTTACTGGTACCTTACATCTTCCTTGTCCTCATGGCGGCTGGCAGTGTCCCTCTCTCAGCCTTCCACTTCCCAGAATTCTTTTCCTTGTCCCGCCTATACTTCCTGCCTAGCCAATGGCCAATCAGTGATTTATTTACTGACCAATCAGCAACACACTTGACATACAGACCATTCCACAGCACTTCCCCTTTTCTTTTCTTAAAAAGGAAGGTTTTAACTTTAACATAGTAAAATTACATATAACAAAACAATTATCAAGCAAGAATTACAGTTACAGTATTAAAGAAGAGATCCTATCTATCTTATATTTGTAAGTTTAAGGTTTTATATCTAACTTATCTTTTATTATAACTAAGGAAAATTGTAAGTATCCAGTCTTTAACCACATCAAAGACCTCAGAAGGATATATTACTACCTGAGAAATGGAGAAGGATATAAGCAACTTTTAGGAGTCTTGTAGGGTAGACAGAGACAGCTGGCAGCCTGGACAGTCATTCAAAGTTCTCTTGTAAAGTTGGGGCATCTGTCTTCAGCCCACAGGCCTAGAGTCTCTTATTCACTTTTCTCTGTGTCTTGTAGAATGTCTGGCAGATTTCTCTGCAAAGCAGGAACCTGAAGGACCATTTTGTCAAGCAAAGTTCAGTGGTCACCTTTCTATGGGTCCTGCATGTCCAGTTGATCAAGCAGTCCAGGCAAGAACAGTTTCTTGCCCAAATGGCTATTTTTGTCAAGGTGAAGATAAACTCCATATGGAGTGTCTTCGATGCCCATCCTCCTCTCTGAAGTAAATCGGTGCTGTCAGGAGCAGACATGTCTCACTCTCCAAAAAGTCTAAACTTTTAAAACATTTTAAATGCCATATTCTGTAGGTCTTTGAAGTGTTTGAAGACTACCTATCTATCTGAAATATATCTATGTATACCTAGAAGACTTAACTAACATGGCTACAAATATTATCATAGATGACTAACTATTAATCTATTTTTTAATTATCCATTACAATTTTAAATGAGTTACATAAACATAATACTTCAAACAAGAATAGAAATATATATACAGTATAACAAAATTAAGTTTAAATTTGTATCAATAAACTAAAATCTATAGCAATGTAAAACATTTTAAACAAGTTGTTACTCTTTAAAAGTAGGTTCATTAATCTACCCTTTCATCCTATCATATCTAAACTATCCCCTTTTTTTCTTTAGAAAGAGATTGTATTTATAATCAACCTGATTTAAATAAAAATATTGTTTTTTCTCTGTCCCACACCAGAGGGCTCTTCTGATTTGGGACACAAGAATCTCTTAACCATTTTTTTTTCTTTGAGCAATATGTCTGGGTTTAGAGGGGGAGTGAGCCAATTCCATCTCTAAAGCCAGCTTGGTATATTTGGGAATTTGGGCGTAGCTTCTCTTACTACTTCCTGCTGGAGGGGGGCGCTGTATCTTCTGGAGACAGAAAGAAAATTTTAGGATCATGGAGTAGTCCGTGAGGCTGTATATCTGAGCCAGTTGACTTGAAACCATTCTGGATGTTGAATCATCTGGGCCATGGTGTCATTGGAGACCTTTCAGGGGGTCTTGGCTGGTCAAACCTGATGTATCTTAATCTGGAACAAATCCATAGTCTCTGGCTTTCTGTGGAAACAAGAGCAGAGACTCTTTTCCAAAGCAACATATCCTTATATCCAAATTTTGAAGTCAAGGTACCTTTAAAATATACATTTTGGCATAACTCAACAGCTTTTACAATCAAATGTTTTTCTGCAGTTACGAATATCAAAGAGAACATAATCCAGATTCTCTGTGTGGTAGCCATCTTTACGTGGCTTATTTTTTTATATTAGCTTGAGCCTATTGTTTTAAACTGTAGCCTTCTAAGCCTGAAACGGCACTGGCGCTGTGGCTGCTGGTTCCGCCCACTTCAGCTTCCCAACATGGCGGTAGTCCGTTTTCCGCCAGCTCTGGGAGCCATCAACTCTCAGAAACAGTGGGTCTATGCTTCTATCAAAGCAGCGTGTAGCGCAGAAACCTCTTTTTTTTTTTTTGTTTTTTTTTTTGTTTTGTTTTGTTTTGTGCTAGCAAAGGCTAAATTCACCACATAGCTTAATGTGCCATTCGCAGAGGCCTCATTCCCGCCATACAGCGGCAGGTCGAGCACGCACGCTAGGAACCCGCCAGTAGCTCAAACCGGCAGCTGCCGCTTATTTGAGAGAGACAATTAGGAAGCTGTTTTAGGTCCGTTTTAGAATCTTTTTTCTAAGTTTTTAGGTGGAAACTCTTGCCACCACGTTGGACGCCATTTGTTGCTGGAGATTTTTTCTCCAGCTCCCGCCACCAAGTCCCGCCAGTCTCAGAGCCCACTTATAAAATAAACACACAGACTCTTACATTATTTAAACTGCTTGGCCATTAGCTCAGGCCTGTTATTGTCTAGCTCTTACTCTTATATTTAGCCCATTTCTATTAATCTTTACTTTGCCACATGGCTCATGGCTTACTGGTACCTTACATCTTCCTTGTCCTCATGGCGGCTGGCAGTGTCCCTCTCTCAGCCTTCCACTTCCCAGAATTCTTTTCCTTGTCCCGCCTATACTTCCTGCCTAGCCAATGGCCAATCAGTGATTTATTTACTGACCAATCAGCAACACACTTGACATACAGACCATTCCACAGCAGAAAATTGTGAAGGTAGTGAAACACTGTGACCAGTCTTTTAAATTTTACATGTTTCCTGGGCTTTCTGTTTTGTTCTTTCTTGGACTGTGTGATTTTTTTCTTTTTCTTTTTTTTCACAAAACTATACAGGTCAGTGATTATTATGAGTGTGGGTTAGGAGTATGGTTTCAAGTTTTGCTTCTGCTACCTATAATGGTCTCCTACATCCCGCTTGCCCAGTAGGTAAGACGGGAATAATTACAGTACATACTCAGTTTCAAGGATTAAATGAGGTAATAGAGTGCTTGGCGTCTAACACCAAGGAAACATTAGCCACTGTATTTCTTTACTTTTAAAATTTCTCTCTAGTATTAGGTACTTTTTTTGCAAGGGTGGAGTGGGGCTCTACTCAGGTTGCTAAGTAGTGTATTGAAGTGAAAGACTCTGGGAAGTAGACTGCCAGGGGCAGCAGATATCAAAACGAAACAATCTCAAGGATAAAGCAACACCCCCAAGAGTGGAGTGCCTCACCGCTGCCAGTGCCGATCTCGGGAGGGGCAGATGTCTATTTCCTTAACGGCAGCTCTACCTGCAGCTCCTCCCTCTAATATGAACGCTTCCAGGGCTAGCTTCTCATTACTCTTTTAGACCAAATTCCAGTTCAGACAGAAGGTCCACCAAACCCTACTGTGCCTCTATGTGAGTATATTCTGTAAAGGCGAATGTATCCCACATTAAAAATATTTAACATATTTAGTGTGTACCTCTTAGCCGTTTCCTGCAAATTTCTATTTGACATTGAAGTTCCCTTCTCAGTCTTTTATCACATTCCCTTTCTTCTTGCACGAAGCAATACCAGTTTTTAAAAATATACTTGTGGGACTGGGGAGATGGCTCAGTGAGTAAAGCGCTTGCTGCATAAGGGTAAGGACCCGGGTTCAAATCTTAAGAATCCATGTAGAATTGGATTAGTGAATCCAATCTGTAATCCCAGTGCTCCTCTAGTGAGAAGGGAGGTGGAGCTAGGAAATCTCTGGAAGCTCCAGCTAATGTATATAACACAGCAACAAACACAGAGAACTTGCCTCAGACAAGGTGAAAGGCTAGGTAGGACCCACAGCTGAGGCTGTTCTCTGACTTCCATATGCATGCCATGGTACTCATAGGCCAGCACACACACACACACACACACACACACACACACACACACCCCTAAACACACATCCTACATATACAAACAAACTTGTGGCATTAGGAAAAAAAAATACTGAACAACCAAATGATCAAAGAATATTTTTATCATGCCCTATACTAAAAACATTTAACACATTTGGTACATAGTGTTTCTACTCTTAAAAAAAATTATGATGACATTTGCCTGTGGGAGAATCTGAGGCATTAGCTAGATCTCTTAAAAAAAAAATATCCTGTTTGGAGTAATGACATAGAAGACTTGTCAGCATGTGAATAATGAAAAGACAGTCTTACAATTGTTCTTAATGAAAAATAAGTACCAGTATTTGGAGATATGTGGAAGTTTTAAAAATTGTAATTCTTCTATCTTGCGGCACAAAATAAAGGTATTGCTAAAATTACGTACGGACTAAAAATTTATCTTACATCACTTGATAAGGGTCAAAACATTGCATAGTATTTAACTGCACAGATTAGGTTCTTTCAAAACGAATTATCTACGTAGATTTTTCTGGGATACATTATTGTTTTATTTTATTTTTTGAGGCAGGATCTCTTTGGTCCAGACCATCCTGGAACTCAACTCTCTCCTGCTTCTACTTAGAAGCTTATTTTCAACCAGGTCCCATCTCCGGTTAAAGGCTACAAGTTTCCCAGTCATCACTCCCAAAGAAAAGTGTACACAAACCATTGTTTTAGATTTAAAGACACATAGGAGCTGCCCTGCAAAATCCCTGACCAGGCTATTTGTCTCTAAATTATAAAAGTGGTCCCGGCTATTTTCAACATTTCCTCTTCTAGGCGCTATTTTTCCAAGGCGTTTTGTATTTGCTACATGACATACAATTTGAACTTTTTTTTTTTTTTTTTTTTTTTTTAAATCATGAGGTTTACTTTTTTCTGCCTGAAGGAGTAACATGGGGCTCCTACGAAGCAGAAATCGTCTTCATATACTGTGGTCCACTTTCTGCCTTCACTTTCTTGGCAATGGTCTTTTAGCCAGAGCTGGACAGTCGCATTTTCGTCACGTGGGGGAAGGCTGGAAAGTTTACTCCGGTTACTACTTGTTAAATTTAACAGGTGACTTGTAAAAGCTTTGCTTGAGCCAAAGAGAGAACGCAGTAGGAAGAGCAGACTATTCCTTCTGCAGAGAGAAGCCAACCGAGCACTGGGGAGGGCCAGACCGCTCCGCAGCAGCAGTCCGCGACGAGCCGGAGCCGGAAGGGCGGGTCTCGGGGGCGGGGCCTAGCCGGACCTGGGCGGGCCGTGCCCTAGGCGGGGCTCGCTGTGGTTGGACTGGAGCGGGCGTGGTCTACTCTTAGTGGGCGTGTCTAGCTGGGCTCGGGAGGTGGGGGGCAGAAGTGGGACAGCGCAAGGGCCCATGGGAGAAGTGCCCCTGTGACCCGGGCGGAGAACCCATAGGCCCCTGGTGGAGAACAAGTGTCTGTTACCAAACGTGTAGAAGTTCTAGTGAACAGGTGAGGGGAGGAAGGCAGTGTCTGCGGAAAAACTACGTAAGAGCCCTGTCGTCCCGCCCCGAGCCCGGGCGAGAATTTGCCTGACTTGTTCTCGTGGGTCTCTCCCCTTCCATCGACCCCGGGCCTTCTCACCTCAGGGGCTCTGTGAGGATGGTAACGAGTGGCCGCCTAAGCGCGCCAGCTTGCGAAGCCCACGGGCACGCGGCAGCTGGCCGTGTGCGCTTGCGCGCCGGTCTGGGCAGGGCAGGGCAGGGCGGGGCGGGGCGTCTCCCGCCGCTCGCTGGAGGCGGGGCCTGGGCCCGAGCCCCGCGCCCGCCCGCTGACCTCGTTGAACGCAGGTCCGTGACGTCACCCCCGCCGTGACGCGTACGCAGTAGGAAAACTGTAAGTTTGCGAGGTTCCTGCAAGCTGCCTGGCTTGCGGGGCTCGCGGGGCCTGAGGGCTGCTCGTTGTCACGGTCGCGGTGTTGGCCGCGGGCACCGGGAAGCCTCGGGAGACCCGGGAGCCACGAACGTGACGCCGGGCCGGTGACCGCCCCAAGTGGGAGCTCGCCCTCCAGGGACTGCCTGCTTGTGGAGGCGAGGCCTCTCCTGAGCCTGGCCAGCACCCTTCCCGCTGGCCCGTGACAGCTAAGAGCGGGTGATTAAGGCCTGGTAACGGGGAACTGGCAAGGCCCTCCTTAAAATTTGTTGATAAAGAGATTAGATTCCCAGTCTGCATTCTCATTTTGCAGTAGGACATGCTCGGTCAGCCTGGGATGGAGAGCCCCTTCAAAGACTAGCCCTGTGCTCATCTTCCTTTGGGGTCCTGCAAATGCCCAGGTGGCTGATGACAAGTTACGTGCTGTGTTGCCTCCAGCTTCCTTTATTTTCCTTTCCATAGCGCCACAATACCTTGAGACCCTCTGAGCTAACCCAAGCTATGTAATCCTACACAACTCTTATGAAAATATTGATTATTCTGAGCAATGTGGTAATCCATTTGTACGTAAGGATCTTTCTCAGGGTTTTGCCTCCTCCCCTACCCTGACCCATCTGATCATGACTTTTGAACTTGAAGGTATCTCAGCTATTGTATTGATTGACTAGGGATCAAGAAATAACCGGTATCACTAATAACCAGTTCAATTCACATCTTGGCAATATGTTGTCCCCCACCGCACCCCCAATCTGGCTTTTACAGAAAAATGTTTTTAGCAGCCCAGAACTAGTAGATTATACTCAACACAAATAGGTAGAGGCAACTTGTATGCTTATATGGTTTAGCCAACTGAAGAGTTAGTTACAACATTGTAACACTTCTCACACTCTGGAACAAGAACTTGTCAGGAACTTTGAAGGGAATGTACATACCCTAGGGTGGATTTATACAGTAGATTCAGAGGCCACATTTCTGTGAATTCAGTGGAAGGTGTTAAATCCTTACAGAAGACTCTTTGAATTAAAGCAGGGCTTCTGAGTTTTATTGTGTTAGTAGCTTTCCAAAGACAAGTCATCTAAGTCTTGGAACTTTTTTTTCCCCTCTGTCTCTAAATGGGAGATGATAGTGTAGCTTTTGTTACTTTTACAAGGATCAAATGAGACCATGATGACAGGCAGCTTTCTAAGTATGGGATGTTGTTTGCATCAGCCACCACCCAAGTTGAGATACTGCATTCAGAAGTCAGGTTCTGAGTCAGAACTAGAGATAGCGTGGCAAAGGGGAAGAAGACGGATTGCACCCAACAGAGTTCAATTCCAGTGGAGAAGGAGACACCAAGGAATAGGCACAGAAACTTATTTCATGTGAAATGAAGGTAAGAGGATGGTGAGGGAACAGTGAAGGTTGTTTTAATCGTCCTCAGGGAGGACCATGGGAAGGAGGGGCAGTTGAATTGTTCTGAGGCCGAGTGGGAGCATATCAGGAACCCAGCTGGTGGCTTTCAAGCTCCTTGGGAGGCCAAGGCAGGAGGAGCACAAGTTCAAGGACTGCCTTGGCTGCAGATGGAGGCTAGGGCCAGCCTGGTTAGAAGTAGGACTGAGGAGTGTATAGCTTAGTGGTAGAGGTGTGGCCCTGGGTACAATCTCCATGTGAGAGTGTGGGTGGAGGTAGTATAACTACTTGGCCTGGAGAGCTTCCCATATGCAAAGCACATTTCTAAACACTGAATGCTTTACAACCCCTTTAAGTTAAGAAAACTATCTCTGCTTTTGTAGATGAGGAAACTGGCACATGTTAGATGTGTACTCCGGCTAAAAGCTTAAGAGACTCAAAGTCTTGCATATTTTACTAAATTTGCATTAGTTTTATTTGGCACTGCTATAATTTTTACCATTTGAATTGAGGTCATCTGATTTGAGAGGCTATGTTCCAAATGACTATTCTGTCTCAGAGTATAGTAAGGAAGGGGAAAGAAAAGTGTGGGCATGTAACCTTGAAACATCTGATAGGCTCTGGTGGGGTCTTGGAGCCAGTGTCCAAGTAGACATGTTACTCCTAAGTGTAATGGAAAAACCACAAGACTGGACCATCGTGGGAATGGTATCTGTTTTCTACTTTCCTCCATGGAGAATTAACTGTAGAGTCTTGGAGTGGTGGAGGGGCCGTGAAAATGAGGAGATAAGAGGCTGTTGCTGTGCTGTACCTTGAGATGGGGAGATGGTGTGTACCTTAGACTAGTAGAGACAGTTGTGGAGGTAACATTGAGAGGTAGAACTCCTGCTATATTGACAGGACTTACTGAAGAGGATGCTGAGAGAAGAGGAGAATAATAACTTTTTAGGCTTAGGGTGGAAGAACTAGAAGAGTGATGCTGTTTTCTGAGATGACAGATTTGGGAGGGAAAATAAAAGTCCAGTTTTACTTTCAAGTTTTAGATGCTTGTTAAATTAGTAATTATGAGTGTTCCTAACAGTAATAATAATTAGCATAATGTATAGATGAACTATATTCCAGGCAAGGTTTTAAGTATTTTTACATATATTCTTTTAATCCTTAAAACAGTTGTAAGTGCTAAGAACTTACTGTTCCCATTTTGCAGATGAGAAAATGGAGGCACAGGGAGCTGCCTTAAGTCATCTAGTAGGGCAAGGCCTCTGACCACTTGAGTCCTTACCCATTGTCGTGAGTTTGTGAATATTAGAAGTGGGATTCACACCCAAGTGCTCAGGCTTTGGAGTCCACGAAGGTTAAGCTCTGTAACTAGCTCATGTGGACATGTTGAGTGTATATGAAATGACTATGGTCAAGGATGGAAATGCACATATTTTTGAAAAGACTGACTGCTTTTGTTCTTTTCTAATCGTTGGTTGATAACAAGAGGCAAGAGAAGGAAGTATACACGGTAGGACTGTGCTATTGGTTCTTCCTTGTTTGATTGGATGTCTGCAGCTAACGTTCATTCTGTCTCCCATCTCCACAGTGTGGGTTCAGAGGGGATGAGTTTCTCTTTCACATCTCTATCTCTAGTCTCCTTCCATTGCCTGCTATTCATAGCTGGTAAGGGTGATTTTATATGAAGGATATTGGTTAGGTTTGGGGAATTTGGAGATGAATAAACATAGTTCTCTTTCTGGAGGAGCATAACATGAGGAAGAACCTGTGGGAATAGATTTAGAGTAGAATGAATGCATAAATCCATGCTGATTAGTTCCTTCTGTCTTCCCACACCCTTTCCCCCCTGCCCCACACTTGAGAGATGGGGTGTGAAAAGGGCAAAGGAGCAAAAGAGGGCCCACACAATTGCATGATGGATTGGGAGCTCCCCAAGAGTCCTTTTCAACAAAAGAACTACTCAAAATCTTGCATATTTTACTAAATTTGCATTAGTTTTATTTGGCACTGATAAAATTTTGCCAAATGAAAAATTCTGATATTTGATTATCTCTATGGAGTGATGACTTTCTCCAGTTCTATTACCTCAGTGTTGACAGGGCTTACTAGTGAAATAAGGGAACTGGCTTGAAATGTTACAGCTTGCATAACAAAGGGCAATGGAGGGGCCATGTGTGAAATACTCAGGCAGGTTTCCACTGTTTAGAAATGTGTTGTGCCAAAGTTCCACACATTGCTATTTGACTTCTCTGTTAATCAGCTCCTTAAGATTGATATACATATGCCTTTGGCCTTATTGTTTTGGGTCTGTGGTAGCACAGTACTGTGTGGGGAGGAACTTAAGGTGGAGGAGGTCTGAGTAAGCCCCACCTCCTAAAAGTTCCAGCATTGTAGGCTGGCCACCAAACCTTGCACGTATGAACCTTTTTGGAAGACATTTAAGCTCCAAACCATAATGCATGCTTTTCATTCATTCATTCCCCCCCCCCTTTCTTTCTTGTTTCAGTTAATGCTTTAGAAATGCAGGCTTTTAAAGAAATTACTTATTTTATGTGTATGAGTATTTTATCTGCATGATACACACACACACACACACACACACACACACACACACACACACACTTGGTGTCCATGGAAGCTAGAAGAGGGCATTGACTACCCCTGGACCTGGAGTTGCAGGTGGTTGTGAGTACCATGTAGGTGCTGGGAACCAAACCCAGGAGCAATGAGTGCTTTTAACTGCTGAGCTGTCTCTTCAGCCCCAGATTTCTTTCATGTTTTATACATACTGAATTAGCTACCTCAGTTACATATTTATTAATTTTTCAAAAGTCTTTTCTCTATGAGTTTTCATATGTAATTTTTGGCAGCATCTGGAAGATATAGTGGGCATATGTTATCTTCATAATTTGACAGATAAAAAAATACTGCAGGTCAAATGATTTGTCCTATGTGTTAGAACAATTTAATGACAAAAAGCAAAGTGAACTTGGAGTTAAGTCTTAATACCTAGGGCTACTTTATAGTTACCTTTAGCTGGTAACAGTTCATCTTCCTAAGAGTCCTGTGAAATGAAGCTATTATCTGTCTGATAGAGAAGGAACTGGTTTAAAATAATCATCTAGCAAGGTCCCCCAACTCTAATGTGTATCCTTGACTGTTTCCACTGAATTATACTGCCTTTCCAGATATTTCCAGGACCTGAATTTGACAACTTTCAGTTAAATTCATCAAATCTATACTTTGACTACATTGGTCTCTTGGCACATAGACTTACATTGCTGTCGACACTTGAGTCACCTGGTAAAGTCAGTGTTTGTGATCCTCCCAGATTTGACTTGAGTGGGGATTTCCTGAGTTTTGTTAAATTATATGGTAACAAGATGTGCTGTTTAGAATTTCATTTTTGAGACGACTTAAGTCCAGAAGCAGTCTACAAATACAACTCTGAGCTGTATTTACCTGTAACTAGGTGAGGAAGTCTGTGTGGAGCAGTCACTTTGCTGTCTGACTGATTCATGTTTGGGAGAGTACTCCCATTTGTACCTCCTTTGAATCTGAGTCTCTAGTATTCTTGGTAGTGTGGATTCAAATTAAAAAAAGAGAGATAGAAAGCTACCTTTCATGTCAAATTTGAGGGTATTTCTCTTAGTTTTTTTCCTGTGCTGATCTAATCCACAGACACACTTGACAACAGACAGAATGATGGTATGGAATTTATTGTTATTTTCCTTCTGATAAGAAGACTTATCCTACTCTATTGAGTTTCTCTTTTGTGAGGTAATAGAAGCTGGTGATAGGTAATTATCTCTTAAATTGTAAACAAGAGTTTATCAGATTGCCCAAATAAATACAGTATAAGACTTTTGATTTTTACATTTTAACACTTTTGGGGAGGGGGCGGTGAGACAGGATTTCTCTGTGTAACAGCTTTGACTGCCCTGGAAACTCGCTTTGTAGGCCAGGCTGGCCTCGAAATCACGGAGATCCACCTACCTCTGCCTCCCAAGTGCAGGGGATTAAAGGTTCTTACATTTTATAAAAACCAAGCTGGACCATCATTTTCATTAGATGAAAAAAGATATCTACTTAAAAAGTATTTAAGCAGTTATTTTGTTTGAAGAATATTTAATAGCAGTTGATTCTTGGTATAAGTTTTAGTGGTCAGATGTTTTAATATTTATATAATACATTTATTGACTGGAGTTGGGACCATTGATCATGAGATTATAAGTCTTAGGGTGAGAGAGTTGTGGGTGAGGATTACTATAATTATACTTAAAAGGTCGTAAAGAGTTCTGTCTTCTATGAAACTGGATTATTATAACAAATAATTCTTTTTACTTCCAAGAAGAAAAATATTAATATTCAAATAGCCATAATATTTGCAGTATTGTGACATGAAGAGATCACTACACAAATAGAGCTAACGCAAAGCTGGGATTGCTTGTTATTTAAGCAAGGGAGAACACAGTCCTCCTGGCTTTTTAAAGAAGCATGGTATTTTAAAAATTGCCTTATTTTCAAAGGTGACATAATTGAAGGATTGGCTGACTTTAAACTTGGAATTTGGAGATTGACTGCCTTTGAGGAGGTTTCCAAAGCAAGGTAGTTGATAACTGGCTGAAATTCTCAACTGAGTATGTAGAATAGAAATGTTGAGTAGACTTTAAAGGTTGATTGATTGTGGCAGGTTGAAAACCAGTTTTGTGATTACCTGTTCCCAGCCAAAGAACAATCTTCCTTTCTTGAAGATTATGTACTCTTTATTGACATTTATGTTAGCATATTTTTGCATTATTTCTTGTCTACTTCCTTTCTTGAGGGAATGTGTTGTATCTTATACCCACCAAAATCAGTCTTCATAGATGCTCAATTACATACAGATCTAAAAGCTTGTTGGTTTTGCTGTTGTTAGAGATGCAGTTAGAATTGACTACTTTCAGAAATGGATTAAAAGTTTAATGACTTTATTGCATAATTTTTGCATGGCATGGTCATTTTAATATCTGATTCCTTTTATCACGATTATCATAACACTATTTACATTATTTCAGCTATTTAATATTTAGAATGTTTCTTCAAATGAAATGAAAACCTATTTATGACTACTACTATGAAACATTTTTTTTTCTGAATTGATCTCTCATAGTAATATATTTTAGTTAGAGCTTTTTTTCCTGTGTTGATGTTAAAATAAACTTACAGGGCATTCATTTAGAAATTAGAGAAGAAAAAATAAGGTTTTGATGTAACTTCTTTGTGTATGTACATCTGTGTCTGTCTGGGTACATGTGCACAGCCAGAGGACAATCTCGGATATTGTTCTTAGGCACTATCCACCTTGGTTTTCTTTTGCGTTCCCTTCTCTTTCTTTTTTCTCTCCTGCCTCCTTTTCTACAGAACAGGACAGCTTGCATTTGATTCTCCTCTGCCACCATATGAATCCTAGGGGATTGAACCAAAGTTTGGTAAGCTTGGTGGCAAGCGTCTTTGCCTGAGGAACCATCTCTCTGGCTCCCACCTTGGTTGTTGTTTTTTTTTTTTTTTTTTTTCCATATAGGGTTTCTAATCTCTAATTGAACTGGAGCTGGCTGCCCCTGTTAGGCTGGCAGGCCAAAGAGTCACAAGGATCCACCTGTTTCTGTCTCCTCAGCTCTGAGAATTAGGCAAGCCCCACCATGTCTGGCTTTTTTGGTGGATGTGGTGCAGGTTCTATTTGATATAATTTAAATCCTTGTGTTTGTGCATCAAGCACTAGTCATTGGAGGGTTAGAAGAAAGAAAGAAGATAGAGAGCCATAAGTGGATAAATGACATCAGGTCTCTAAAAAGGCAGATAGCTTGAGTTCCACTGGTTGAAGGTCAGTGACAGGTGCTGCATTGCTTCTTTGGTGCTACCAGGAAGGAGGTAAGAATTCTTATATGGTTGTTGTTTGAGGAAGGAGGAAATGGAGGGAGTCTGACCTAATAAACATTTCCTTTGTTTCTATAGAGTGATGTAAACTGCTAAGTGGAAATTTGAAAAAACTAGGGGAAGTTTGGAATTGATTCTGTGGGAAGTAAGAGAAGGACCTGATTGAAACCCAAGGAAGAATCGATGAACAGCAATGAGAAGGACTTACCCAGGTGGGGAGCTGTGCATTGGTAGGATCCCACTCCTTCTCCTTAGGGCTTTCTATAACATTGATTTCCAGATTGGGTGTGTAAGTGCTGGAGATCCTTAGGTAGATGCTTAGGTGTGTGGTAGAGGTACAAGCCAAGCAAAGTTGAGAATTTAAGGCCAAGGAGTGGGCAAAGCTGGATGGTCAGTTCCTAGGTTATGTTGGACAAGGCATGAAGCTGGGAATATAGTTAATACATGAGGAGAGAATAGACAGGGAAGTAAAGAAAAAAAGTGGGACCTTAAATTTGTTTGTTCTTTCATTTATCCATTAAATATTTGTTAAGCATTTATCTCCCAGATACTGTTGGAGATACTATTGCTACCTACCTAAGTCAAAGCAGGGATGGAAACAGTCTGTCTTGATAGACGTTAGTTCTATGGTAAATTGTGTGTGTGTGTGTGTGTGTGTGTGTGTGTGTGTGTGTGTGATATTTTTCCAGTATATATACACATGCATGCTTGTACATATATAACTCCAAATGGTAAATGTTACAAAGAAAAATGAAGAAGGGGAGGGATAGAGTGATACAGATGCTGATTTTAAATACTATAATTAGAAAAAGGCTCTTGGAAGAAATGACTTCTGAGCAGACCTTGGACAGTATCCAGAGGCATAACAGTACATGGACATCACAAGGTCAGGAGACAGCACTGATCCCTGTGAAGCCTTGAAGCAGCCCTGGCATTGGGGAGTTGTGGGGTAATCAGTTAGAGCCGCTGAAAGGAGTTAGGGTTTTACCGTGCCTTGGGGAGACCATTGGAAGGTTTGAATCAGAAGTGGGACGAGATCTGTCATACTTTTCTGAGGGTGCTTTTTAAAGAAATGATTGGCAACGGGGATTAAGGAACCGAGAAAGCTAGAAAGACCAGAGACGGTGGCCTTCAAAGGAGGCCACCAGAGTTCTGACTCATGCAGTTGAGTGCTTCTGGGTAAAGAAGCCTAAGCTGCCACTGCTCCTTTAAACAGACACACCCACTTCACAATAGTTATTCTTCTTTGGCTATTGGCTTTACCACACCCTTTCCTGTTTTCACTCTGCCCCTTCCCTGCTTCATTATTCATTCCCCCGCTTCCTACTTTTTTTTCCACCTTGTCTTTTAGATCTGGTATATATGGTCTTCCTGGCTACAACTTCCTCCAGATCTCTTTTATGACCTTTTGTTTTTCAGTTTTCAGAAAACTTTCTTTGTAGCTCAGTGTTGGAGTTTCCCTGTGAGTCTTGAAGTAACTCAGATCCTTGCTCCCAAAGACCCCCAAGTGCCCAAATTCACAGTGTGAAAGAGCCCTACACTGAACTGAAACACTGCCTTTTCTTGCATCTGGACATCTCTGGGTCACCTCAGGCCATACTCTCCCAGCCTAGCTTATACCTTTTTAATCCTGAGGCATGAAGCTTGCCAAAAAGGGCAGTGCACCCTCCAGTTCTATATTGCTGTATAGAGGGTACTCAGAGCACAAGATGGTGTACCTTCCCAACAGTATTGTGACTCACTGCCCTTTCTAAATAAAAATTTATGTAGTTCTAAATACAGAACATGGCCTCCATCTGTCCCCAGTACATTCTTTATTGATCCTAATTAAGTATTTTGCGTATTTTACACTAAAAGAAACCAGGTATAGTTTTGAAAATAGTATTAGTATGAAATACTTTAACTTCGCAGAGTTGGAATTTTCTGGTTTTGTTTTTATATTTAATGGAGCTATTGTAACATATCTATACAGCATTAAATAAAGCCTGGCCATGATTTATGTTCTAAATCATTAGGCTTTTCAGACTAAAGAGAAAAGTGTAAATATTTTCTTTTTATGTGTGCTTGTGTATCTAGGTCAGAAGACAACTTTCCAGAATCCAGTCTTACCTTCTACCTGTCTTGAGGCAGGGTCTCTGTCTTCTGATTTCTGCTGCTATGCTGCATACTGCAAGCTATTTGGCCCCCAAGCTTCCAGGGGATTCTCCTGTCTCCACTTCTCACTGTGAAGTAGGGGTGCTGGGATTACAGATTTGGTTTTTAATGTGGGTTCCAGTCTGTACTCAAGTTGTTTGTTGTAATGGAGTAGCAAGGGGTTTCCTAGCAATTCTGTTCCTATATAGCTACTTGTGATAAATAAAACCATACCGCCACATAAAACTTGTACTTAAAAAGTCACAGTGATATTATTACTAGTAGCTATCAGAATAGCCCACCCAAATTTGTTTACCAATGAA
The DNA here is from genome assembly GCF_949786415.1 of Peromyscus eremicus. NCBI lineage: Eukaryota > Metazoa > Chordata > Mammalia > Rodentia > Cricetidae > Peromyscus > Peromyscus eremicus. The sequence goes on along the minus strand of NC_081420.1, from coordinate 75,760,953 downwards.
TGACTTGTTGGATGAACAGAATGTTATATATATATATGCAGTGGAATATCATATAACATCGAAAATGATTGAGGTCCTGACACATGACTTAACATGGATGAATGGTACCCAGATAAAACTGTTGACAGCTGGAAATGTGGTTATTAAGCCCAAGAGGAAAAACAATCATACCTAGAGATACACATCTGGGGGTTGGCATTTTGTTGCTTGTAGTAAATATCATGGGAATTAATGGAACTACCTGAAAGAAGGATCAGTTTAGTATTAGAAAATATGCTTTTGTTTGCTAGAGTTTGAATACTCACTTGAGTGACTACAAACCAGTAATGGGGAAGGGATTCAAAGTCTTCACCCCAAGAATAATTTCTAAGGATAAATTCAAGAGTGGAGAAATCTTTTGAAAATCACCTCCTTCTTTAGTTATCATAGATCAAGACAAAAATCCAACAGACTATATTTAAAAAGCGTTAAAATAGTTTTTCTCATGAAAATCCTTTCATATAAATAAATATATTAAGCATCTTTAATGCCAAACTTTGTTACAAGTTTTGGGTTAAATGAATCCTTCACATAGTGGAGCTCAAGGGGAAGATTGACAGAAATGTTCACCTGAATATATGAGGGAGAAGACCTGTAGCAGGAGTAGGCAGCTCAGTGTGGAGCCCTAGATAGCATTCTTAAGGAGGCTTTGGCTGAGACGAGAGAGCTGAGTGGAGCTCACTCACAAAAGCAGGAAGGGAACAGTTCTGACTTGAGTGTCTTAGTGGGAAGACCCCACAGGGAGAAGTTCAGTGTGGCTGACCTGCTGAGCTAGGGAATGAGAGATAAAAGAAGTGAACAAAGTCCAGGGCTAGGTAGGTGCTGCCCCCTGGGACTTGGTGCTAGTGGTGGGGGAGATGGATTGTAGTTTCCAAAGGAAGCAATGGACTGTCTTGGTGTAGCTCAAATGGTGATCTTCAGCTCAGTGTCACAAGATGTTAATGGACTGGCTCCTGTTGGGTGACTCAGGGTTAGTATTTCTGTAGAAATATTAGCTTCAGACCTTAGAAGCTGTCTTACAAGTTAGCCAGCTTTGACTGTGCTGAGACTGCTTGCACAAGCGTACTTTCTAGGGTTTTTATTTTTGTTAAACATGCTTTTTCTGGTGCTTATGTGGCCATGGTGTTGATTTTTCTGATTTGATATGAATCAGGGATGTTATTTCACAGATGCCATTGAAATTTATTTTCCTTGAGCAGATTTAGAAAACACAGAAGTGTTTTAATAAATTATATGGCTTTCAAAATGTTCTTCAGAGTAAAAGATCCCATCAGTAAACTATGTTGTGTGTCATGAATCTGAAAAATGAAACCAACATGGAAATTGTTATAAGTAAAATATTGGTATGGCTTCACTGTTAAAGTTAGTGGAATGCAGAAAGTAAACAATAAAAGTCTAAAATATGAGCTTTTAAAAAGAGTGACTGAGTTCAATAGCTGCTGTAGCAGCAGATACTATCCGCATCAGAAATTCTTGATTTGGAGGCTGAGATACAGCTGAGTTGGTAGAGGGCTTGTCTAGCATGATCCCCAGCATGGCATAAATGGGCATGATGGTATGGTTTATAATCCCAGCATTCAGAAGGGAGAGACAAGAGAACCAGAAGGCCAAGATTATCCTCAGCTACAAAGAGAATTTGAGGCCAGCCTGGTCTATATGAAACCCTGTCTCAATGATTTTTTTTTTCCTTTTGGAATAAGAATGTTTACGTATGTGATTTTATTTTATAGGAGCTCACTGTTAAAAGGTTTTGGACTTTTAAAGTATTAGGATTTTTAAAGGCTTTGGGGACTTTTAACATTGTGCTATATTTTCCATTAGGAGATAAACGAGACCTTGGAGACCAGGAATGTAAGGTTATGGTTTAAAAGTGATGTTTGTGTGTCAAGTTTGACAATTGGTAGATTGTGGTGGTTAATTTTAAATGTCAACTTCCTACAACCTATGAGGAATTATGTAGATCAGATTTGCCTATAAGCAAGTGTGTGCATGTGCGTGTGTGTGTGTGTGTGTGTGTGTGTGTGTGTGTGTGTGTGTGTGTTAGGGGATGGATGTTGATTGTTAATGTACCCAGCTGCCTAGGCAGCACCATTCCCTATGCTAGGTTCTGAACTGTATAAGAATTAGGAAGCTAGCAAGCAAGTAAGAATATGCTTATTCTGTCTTTACTCTCGACTCTGAGTGTGAGGTGATTATTTGTAGCTCGAGTTTTCCTGCCTGGCCCACAGTCAGGACAAATCTCTCTCACCAGTCAGTCCCACAGCCGCTCAGACCCGACCAAGGAAACACAGAGACTTATATTGGTTACAAACTGTATGGCCATGGCAGGCTTCTTGCTAACTGTTCTTATAGCTTAAATTAATCCATTTCTATAAATCTATACCTTGCCACATGGCTCGTGTCTTACCGGCATCTTCACATGCTGTTTCTCATCGTGGTGGCTGGCAGTGTCTCTCTGACTCAGCCTTCCACTTCCCAGCTTTATTCTCCTCCTTGTCCTGCCTATACTTCCTGCCTAGCCAATGACCAATCAGTGTTTTATTTATTGATCAATCAGCAACACATTTGCCATACAGAACATCCCACAGCAATTATTGCTTGATTTTCTGCCTTGATTTCCCCTAAATAATGGATCATAACCTGGAATTGTAAATCACATAAGCCCTTCCTTCCCCTAAGTTACCTTTATCAGAGTATTTGTCACAGCAACAGAATGAAAATAGAGCAAGCATATTTGATTATCTAATTGTCATATCTGGTTTATAGCTGTGTTAGACTGGTTCTCTTTTCCACAAGTTTGGATGAGTGACCTTTTGTCCTTAGACCCCACCTGGTCTACAGTTTTAGCTGTAGGTATTTTATCTTTGTATCAAAGCCCTCAAGAGTATAGGAAAAGAAGGTGTCTCTTTTCTCTTAAGTGGAGAAGAAACTTTCCAAGACTTCTGGAAGGCCTGCCTCACTGGCCAGACTTGTCTTATTTCCCTTTTTGAGTGGCAGGGAGTATAACGTTCTTTGTTTGGCTTAAACTAGTAAAGATTCATGGTTCTTCAACTGTCCCCCGGTGTTCAGGATTTAGGAGTCTATTGTTTTGATACTTTCAAGGACAAATTTTCCCCATGAGTTCTTCATTTCTTTTGACCTCTTGAGAACCCTCTTCTCTTTGTCTATCTGTTCTTTCTTTTAAAAAAGATTTTAGTTTTAATTGTGTGTATGTGTGTGAGTATGTGCAAGTTAGTGTAGGTGCCTAGAGATGTCAGCGCCTCCTTAAGCTGGAGTTAGAGGTGGTTGTGAGGTGCCGATAATGGATGCTGGAACCAAACTAAGGTCCTCTGCTAGCAGTACGTGCTTTTTACAGCTGAGCTGTCTCTTCAGCCCCTGTTTGTCATTTATTTCTCAGACATCTTCCTGTTTGCCCTAATCTGTGATCACTGATCACCAAAATGCTAATCCTTTGACAATTTTTGTTGTTGTTGACTTTCCTCTTTGTAGTCTCTCTCTGTCATTTGCTTATACTTTACATTTTGTTATTTCCTTCCTCTGTCTGTTTAGGGCTAACTTACTCTTTCGAGATTCTTCTTTAATAGAAGATGAGGTTATTGACTTGGTAGCTTCTTTTTTATTTTATTTTATTTTTTTCGAGACAGGCTTTCTTTGTTTTGCCCTGGCTATTCTGGAACTCACTTTGTAAATCAGGCTGGCCTCAAACTCATTGAGATCTGCCTGCCTCTGCCTCTTAAGTGCTAGAATTAAAGGCATGCACCACTACCACCCAGCTGGGAGCTTCTTTTTTAAAAGATGGGTTTATCTTCTATGCACTACTTTCTCTAGTAGTGTCTCGTAAATGTCTGTTTGGGGATGTTGCACATTCAAGGTATTTTCTAATATTCTTTATGATTTCTTTTTAACCCATTGGTTATTCAGAACTCTGTTCTTTTATTTTCATTTGTAAAATATTTGCATATTTTATTCCTAAAAATTCTTTCTTATAATAATTTTCATTTGCAATCTATTGGATTCATACTCTTGCATGATTTTAATCTCTTTAAGTTAGTGAGGATTGTTTTGGACCCAGCACAGGATCTGCTGTGGAAAGTGTTTCATGTGTACTGAGGGTTCATGTTTGTTTTCTTTAGGGTTCATATTTTCTTTTGAAATTAGTATCTTTTAATGTATCATTTTGATTCCTGTGATATTTTAATTGATAATATCTTGGAGTTTTTTTGGAATGGTTTTTCTTGTTGCATCTTTGGTTAATTCCATTGGGGATTTGTTCTGGGACCCTCTGGAGATAACAAAGCCCATGATTCTCCAGTTTGTTATAGAAAATGGTATATATATATATACATATATATGTATATATATATCATATATGTACACCATTCTGTGTACTTAATCATTTCTAGGCTGTATACCATGTAAGTGTTGCATAAATAACTATTCTACTGTGTTGTCTTGTTTGGGGAATTATAACGAAGAAAAGTAGTCTGTACACGTTTATCATAGCTACAGTCTTTTTCAAATGTTTCCAATCCTAAGTTGGTTGGAAATGAAGATAGAGAATCAGTAGATACAGAGGACTAGTGATTTACTGTGTATCTTGAAGAATCTTTGTTTGATTTGTACTAAATTTAAGCAAAATAGAATTTCCTCCTTCCATATGTAACTCCATTTTACCTTCTGTATTTTGTGCTGTTATTGTATCTATTAAATCACTATATCTAAGAAACTTGATATAATTATAATTTGTATCTTATATAATTTATCGTTGAAGGAACTGGGAGAAGAAAGTAGAACGTGTAACTATAGATAGTTGTATTAGTTTCTCAGTACTCTGCTCTAATAACCCCTATGGATGTGAGCTGATAGTAGAACATGCCCACAACTTGACAGCAAGTACACAGCATCAAAGGCTGGTAGCTCACCAGCACAACTCAGACCTATTGTTTTCTTGAATTACTCTTCGTTGTGTAAGAGACATGCAATTTGAGAATCAGTTCTAATCACGTACATAGTTACTTTTCATGGCACTTATTTTTTGTGACTTTGAATTTTTGTTGGGTGGTGTAACTGCTTAGCATTCCATCAGTGTATTTGAGCTCTTTGTCCTTGAGGCCTGCTGCTCCAGTTTGCCTCCCTTTCTGGGAAGAACCTTGCTTGCACCATTGTGTAAGAACTGGGACAAAGTGCTGCCTCACTTCTCCTAGAGTAACTTTGGTTTTTGGTTTCTCTACTTTCTCAGGGCTGTTGAGAGCAAATGCATTCTTTTTTTTTTTTTTTTTTTTTGGTTTTTTTTTTGGTTTTTTCAAACAGGATCTCTCTGTGTAGCTTTGTGCCTTTCCTGGAACTCACTCGGTAGCCCAGGCTGGCCTCGAACTCACAAAGATCCGCCTGGCTCTGCCTCCTGAGTGCTGGGATTAAAGGCGTGCGCCACCACCGCCCGGCAAGCAAATGCATTCTTGACTTGTCCCTCTGGGTGTGGAGTCAAGATGGCCAGGAGAACTAAGCCATGGGTTCTCTATCTGCTGCACCTAGTATGCCGCTTTGTCACCAGAGAAAGGGAGCTCTTGTCTTCTCAGCCATGCCTGTCCAGAGTAGAGTCTGCAGTAAAGGACTGGGGAGAGAGAGCACCAGCCATCTGCCTTCCCAGGGTACAGCTGTGTGCAGTCACAGTGTACACAGAACAAGGACTGAGCCTGCCTGGAGTTTCTGGAGTTATTCAGTAGGTCACCACTGAAGTATAGAAGCAAGGAGGGAGCTAACTTAATTCAGATGTCACCAAGTAGATCTTGCTGAGACTTTGTGGATTTTCTTAAATGAGTGTTTATTCATCTCTTGTATGTCCTTAGAAAAATGTTCAGAGACTCTGAATACATTTTCCCAGTTAAATTGTTTATTGGAGAATTCTGTGGCACTTCTCATTACAGAATCCAGACTCCTGGTTTTGCCCATTTAAAAGAAATTGGTAAATTTGTCTCATCTTTTGTCAGCCTATTAGTTCACAGATTCCTAATGTTAGATTACTGTTCCATGCAATTTAAAGAACCTGTAAAGTTTGGCTTTGACCCTTGATCCATTCTGAGCTTCAGTGTTTCCATATTTGTGGTATAGACTGGCATGTTTTCCTGACCTCTAGAGGTCAAATTGGTAGCTGTGCAAGGGAACTGAGCCTGAGGCTCTTCCTATTAGCAACACTGTATGTAGAAGCTAGCAAAGCATAGCAGATCTGAGTCACTTGGTGGTCTTATTACATCACAGATTACAGAATCCCATGCCCACATTCTGATATATCAAGTTTGAGGCAGAGAGGGCCTGAGAATTCCTGACAAGTAACTAAATGGCATGGAGGCTTCTGCTCTGGCATCTTGTGATCTTAGCTGACATTTGTGCTTACCATATACGTTCATTCATTTGAAAAACAGACCTATTCCGATTCTTCAGTTCTGTCACTTTCTCATTTAGTAGTTGGGATATTTTATAGACACTTGCCCTTATCTGCTGTTTGCTTATCCAGTGCTATAGTTCACAGAGGTGGGATAAACTCTTGACCTTTTTCTCCCTTTGTTATACTGATGTTAGGATAATGAACTGGATTCCCTAGTGTGCGCGCTGGGAGAACTAGCAAAGAGATGAACAGATAGATGGGAAGAGAGTACACAGGAGTGAGTATGAGCAGCTCACATGATTGTAAGATGAGCTGAATGGCTAGAAACGGAGGCAGGATGTATATGTTACAGTCTCAAGAAAGAGGTTCTTCAAGAAATACCAATCTTTTATAATAAGACCTTGACCTGGTTAGATAGATACTGTGGAGGGTGATCTTTATAATTTAAAGTTAACTAACAGTAAATATAAATCATGTCCATAGGAGACCCTTCTGCAGCATCTGAGCATCAAATCCCAGATAAATTGATATGTAAGGTTAACTTTTGTATCTCGGTTAACCACTTAATTTATTGTGCAAATTGAGATTGTATAGTGAATAAAGAACAATTAATTGTAAGTTATAGTATTACAAATTATAACTAAATAGAATTATATATTATAAAATTATGATATTTTATTCACTAAAAATTGTTTTTTAGTAAAAAAATATTGATGAACCTGTATAACAATCCTGTCTCCATTTTGAATGCCAATTCTAAGTATATATTAAGTTATTTGTTCTTTGAGTCTGGTTATTTTGGTGTGTGATGTTTTTACTTATTTCCAAGATTTTCTTTTGTAATAAAGTTTTAACAAGACCTTATCTTAAAAACAAGTTTATTCTATAAATACTAATATGTGTGTTCATTAAAGCCAAATAAAAACTATTTTGTTGAATTTCCTAACAGTCAAAAAACTGCAAGTGCCTTTATCAGTAAAAGTTAGCATGTATTATTCTGTTTCTATTCCTCTTTAAGATAGTCTCAGTGTGCAGCTCAGGCTGGCTTCAAAGTTGTCACCTTCTTACCTCAGACTCACAAGTGCTGGGGCTGTGATATGTATCACTATGCTCATATCGTTAGTTTCTTCACCTTAAATGTGAATATTTATATATTAAAATAAAGCATTTAAAAATATGGTTGTATTTTTTTTTTATTATTCCATAAAACACGAGTGTTTCCAAATTGCATTTTATGGTTACTAAATTTGAAATTGGTGATTTTTTTTCAGTTTTTTCCCTGTAAATCAGAATTTTAATTATTTAAAACATAATTTCAGATTATTTATGTACTGAGGTACCTGGTAAATTCTAAGTAACTGATATTATAATAAACTTAGATTTTTAAAACACTCAAATATGTAAATATTCCAGGCCATATACCTTCATAGGTATTGTTCTTTTTATTCTGTGGAGTATTTTTATTCAACAAAATTTTTACAAAACTAAGCTTGTCACATAAGTTGTATCTCTTTTAGAAGAGATATTACTTGAAAATGTTACTAAACTTCCATGCTGCTGTTCTGGGGACATTCTTAGGTTCATTTTATCCTCCTTCATAATAAAAAGTTATTTAAATAAAAAGTAGAGTCTCTCTAAAAGCTGCGTCTTGACTAGCAAAACAACACAGACAACCTGTATCACCCTACTGCTGGATGTGGGATCAAGGTGCTGACAGATTGTTGGTTTGAGGAAGGCTTCTTTCTTCCTAAGTGCAGAGGTTTGATCTTAGGAGAGAAGGAGAAAGAAAGAGGTGAGGAGAGAGAGAAAAATGAATCTGAATATGTACTCACTTATATAAATGACCTAATATAATTCCATGCCCTTCCCAAAAGACCTGCCTGCAAAGGCCATCGTAATGGGAATTTGCACTTCAGCAAAAGAATTTGAGAGAGACAAACATTAGCCTGTGTTTCCAGCTGACTTAATTTCCAAAATGAAACCAAGATTTAGATTATGTAGTTATTGGAAATTTTCATTGCTTTTGATGGTTTTGCAAAATAACTTTTAAAGATTCGAAGAAGGCTTGGGAAATGGCCCAATAGATAAGATCATTTGCTGTACAAGGGCAAGGATCTAAGTTCAAATCCCCAATACTCCCATAAAAAGCTGGACATGGTCTCACGTACCTGTAGTCTTAGAGTTGAAGGGAGGAGATCCTGAGATCTCCTGAGAATTCTGAGAGCTCACCTAACAGCCAGCCTAACCAAAATGGAGAGATTCAGGTTCAGTGAAAAAAATTTGTCTGAAAGAAACATTTGGATGCTCACATACTTATATATATGTAAAAGGATGTTTCCTGTCCCAACTGCCTGTTCTCAAATACCTAGCAGCCACTTCCCAAATTACCACACAGAAGCTTATATTGCTTATAAATGCTTAGCTGATAGCTCAGGATTGTTACTAGCTAACTCTTATGTTCAAATTAACCCTATTTCTATTTATGCTCTGCCACGTTTCAGTACCTTTATTAGCATGGCATGTTCATCTCCTGCTCCGTCTGTGTCTGGCTGGCAACTCCTGACTCTGCCTTTCTCCTTCCCATCATCCTTAGTTTGGTCACCCTGCCTATACTTCCTCTCTAGCTACTGGCCAATCAGTGTTTTATTAAACCTATTTGAGTGACAAATCTTTACAATGTACAGGAGGATTATTCCACAGCATTTCCCCCTTTTGTCTAATTAAAAAGGAAAGTTTTACATAGTAAGATTATATACAACAAAAAATTATTAAGAATTACAGTAACATTATCTAATCCATTTGCATTTGGCAAAATTAGAGAAAATAATTATCTTGGTGAATCTAAAGTTTTGTATCTAATTTACTTTCTATTATAACTAAGGAAAACTATAATTATAATTATTTAGTCTTCAACTCCATCAAAGACCCAAGAAGGGTGAAATGTTACATAATGACAGGGACATCAGGCTGCCTGGACAGTCACCCAAAGTTCCTCTGTAATGTTGGGGCATTACAATTCTGGCTTACAGGCCTAGCTTTTCTGACAGTCTTTCCTGTGAAGCAGAGAATTTTGAAGGACTGTCCTATCTTGTCTTGGCAAAGTTTGGTAGTCACTTTTTTTTGCATTCTGCTGTTCCAGTTTGGAAAATAACTGTCAGCAATTGAGGTAAGGGCAGTTTCTTTGCCCACATGGCTAGCTTTCAACATAAAGAAAACAAACTCCATACAGAATTTCTTCAATGCCCATCATCCTCTTTGAAGTAATTGGTGCTGCTAGGAGTAGATGTGTCTCACTGTTGAGAAAAGTCTGTGTTCTTAAAACATTTGAAATGCCATATTCTGTAGGTCTTTGAAATGTTTGAAGATCGCCTGTCTATCTGAAATATATCCCTGTATGACCTTGGAAACTTAACTGATATGACTATAAGTTTGCTATTATAGATGACTATTAATCTGTATTCCTTAATTATATATTACATCTTTTCTTTTTCTTTTTTGGTTTTTCAAGACAGGGTTTCTCTGTAGTTTTGGTGCCTGTTCTGGATCTTGCTCTGTAGACCAGGCTGGCCTCAAACTCACAGAGATCTGCCTGGCTCTCCCTCCTGAGTGCTGGTATTGAAGGCTTGTGCCACCGCAGACTGGCTATATATTACATTTTTAAATGAGCTGTATAAGCACAATATCCTAAACAAGAGTAGAAATATACATACAGCATAACAGAAATCACTTTAAATTTGTATTAATAAACTAAAATCCATACCAATGTAAAACATCCTGATATTAATAGCTGTATTTTTTTTAAAATAAAGTAGATTCAATAATCTATCCTTTAATCCTATTTCTTTGTCCCCTCTTTTTCTTTTTAGAATGAGATCTCTGAATCTAATGTCCTTTGTTCAGCTTTTTTCCTGACCATTACCAATAACAACTTGTAACCAACCCCCCTAAATGATGACAAGCATTCATAATTTATTTTGGGGAATGTGGGCATAGTTCTCTAGACTACTTCCTGCTGATTGGACACACTGGTAATCTTTGAGGGACCCTGAGAAAATTTAGGATAATGGTTAAGTCTTGGCTGGAGTAGTCTGTGAGGCTGTGTCATCTCAGCCAGAAGCCCTGAAGCTTTTTTGGATGTAGAACTCAGAGGAAACTGCAACAGAGGTGCTCTGAAACATTGGATCATCTGGGTCATCCATTCCTATCAGACTTTTCGGGGGGGGGGGGTCTTCCTCAATCAAACCTGATATTTTTTAATGCAGAATGAATCCACAGTCTCTCATTTCCTGTGGAAATAAAAGCAGAACCTCTTTCCCAAAGTAACATATCTTTTGACTTAAATTTTGAAGTCAAGATATTTTTAAAACATATAGATTGGTTTAATCTATAAGCTTTCATAAACAAATGTCTCTCAGCAGTGATAATTTGTTCCATTAGCCATCAAAAAATTTAAAGACAACACAATAAAATACAATATCCAGATTCTCTGTGTATTTTCCATCTTTACATGGCTTATTATATTTTTTATTACTCTATTTCTTTCTTAAGGACTTTTTTCTACCCTTTTTCTTTTCTCTCCCAAGCCTACGTGTATTTTTAAACACACTTTAACCCATTTAGAGGATCTTTTTGTCTGACTGTGTCCTTATTGTGCATCTGTAACCTTTTTTGTCTGTATGAGCAAAAAAACTGCTGCATAACTTGGATCATGGCATACTGGTGCTGGCTCCTCCCCCTCAGTTTCCTGAGAATCTAGTCTCATTATGGAGGCATGTTTACCTCTCCAACTCTGGGAAGTTTCTAGGTCCATGCCGCTATTGGCAGCTCAAAAATACCATTTAAGTGTTTGTAAGCAGGACCTCTTAAAAGAGCCACCTACTTTTGCTGCTAACACTGAGTCAGGAAGCCATCTCTTAAAGGAGCCATGCCTCTGCTTGCCACTAGCAAACAGTCTACCCAAGGAAAAGCAGTTACCAATAAACTAAGCTTGACTCCGTTTACTAGCTAACTCTTACATTTAAATTAACCCATATTTCTATTTATGATCTGCCATGTGGCAGTACCTTTATTAGCATGGCACATTCATCTCCTGCTCCCTCTGTGTCTGGCTGGTGACTTCTGATTCTGCCTTTCTCCTTCCCATCATCCTTAGTTTGGTCACCCCACCTATACTTTCTGTCCAGCTACTGGCCAATCAGCGTTTTATTAAATCAGTTTGGGTGACAAATCTTTACACTGTGTAAGAGGATTATTACACAGCATATATACACATGCCCCCCCTTCAATTTTAGTGAAATGAAAGCAAGTTCTTCTGTGATGAAGTATTTTCATTTTACTCAACATTAAAACTATTTCAGCATCATTATCTGTGTCTATAAGTTTTGATAGAGGTCACACACTCATGTGGAGGCAGTTGTAACATACAATTTGCTCCCATTTTGACTGGTGGTGGTATATTGCAGTTTATATGAACAGAATTATGAGCTGTTTGTGAACCAAGCCCATGTTTGCTTCTGCTCTGTAATTGTTTTAATTTAGTCAGAACATTGTTTTTATTTTGATGTCACGCCCCACTAGTGTTTATTTTACTATTACCATGAAAATGAAGACAGTTGATTTTTATTATTTACAGATGTTACTTTGTTAACCTTTGTATTATTAAAATTTATTCAGAACTTTGAAATCCTTTTGAAAGCATGGAGTTTGGATTTTGAATTCTTGCTCTGTGCACTTCCAATGGAACACGTACCTTCTGCCTTCCTTAGGCTTGTACTGTGAACTACTGCCCTTTTATGGTTTTCTCAGTGTTATGTTTCTGTGTTTTGAGGCATGTTAGTGATTTTGCTGTTTAAAATGACTGTCAGATATAGTACTAAGTGTTGTGTAGTGTTCCTAAGTGGAAGAAGGCTGATCTGTGCCTTAACAGAAAAAGCACATGTGCTAGGTAACCTAGCCTTCATTCAGACTTAAGTTATAGTTTTGTTGATTATTTTAAATAAGGCATATAGAGATAAAAATGCACAAACACCAGTGCTAAGTTTGATCAGCTGTTGAAAAGGTGACACAGCCTCCCAAGAACATAACTCTCTACCCTCTAAAACAGTAGTTCTCAACCTTCCTAATGCAGTTCCTCATGTATGGTGACCCCCAACCATAAAATTATCTTATTGCTACCTCACAACTGTAGTTTTGCTACTGTTATGAATTGTAATGTAAGTATCAGGTATGTGGGATATCTGATAGTTGACTCCCAAAGGGGTCATGATCCACAGGTTGAGAATCACAATCTAAAATCAGTAGTGAATCACTAATTCAGGGTTCATGGTAGTTTTCTAAAGCTTGACTGCTTGTGACTGGTGAAAACTGACTGTAGCTTTATCTTGGTTGTTGGAACTATTTTTAACTGAATGTTAGTAAGCAAGCATAGGAAATGGGGTATGTCATGTTTTCCGAGTGAACCTCTGAAAGCTTTACTTTGATTTCATGAATTAAATGAAACAGTCAAACCATCATTGTAATTAACTGATTTTTCTATTTGACATATCTGACACTGATTTAAAGCTCCCATCATTGAACTTTGAATTTCTTCTATTTATGGAGCCAGCAAAGTAGCATCACCACACTTTGACTGTGTAAATAGAATGGTTTAAATAAAAGCTGAGTAGATTTTTTTTTTAAGAACTTACTTGATCTGGATGAAGTTATACTTTATTGGGTATTGTGTAAAACACTTTCTCTGCTTTTGTTACATTTGTGTCTTTTTCAAGATAGTCATAAAGCAGGGCCTTGGCATTGGGTATTTAGTCCCCTCTTCTGCATATTGAGAACTGAGTCTCATACATAGAGTCATGACAGACTCTGAAAGTGTATAAATAAGTCCTGGCTATTTTAATGCAAATATATAAAAACTCATTGGAAAAAGTTTAGTATAAATGCTATACTAGGTGGGACAGTCCAACAGTGGGCATAAGTTAGGACCATCTGAGGCAAACCATCACATCCAAATACTGTATCAGGCATGTGTATTTTCAGAAGCTTTCAGAGTCTGCCTGTGGTGTGTTGCACATGTAATCCCAGCAGTGGGAGATTAAGGCAGGAGAAATGAGAGTTTGAGACCAGTCTGAGAAACTTAGCAGAATCCTGTCTCAGTAAAATCAAATAGTACCAACACCAAGCCCTTGGTTACTGATTCTCACTGAAAAGTCCTTGCCCTCAGTGTGAATTGCTTGTTTGTGACTGTTACACACATGGAAAAGAATGTGAAGCATCCTCCTTTGCCAGTTTTATTCATTGTGACATTTCTTTTTTTCTGGAACATTTTCTGTTCATCTTAAAACATTCATTAAATGTTATGTTCTATTCCTTTCAAAGTAAAGATTGCATTAGTAACAAGCAATCATTTTTTCTTAAATTAGTCCTTTTGTTTTCTTACTATAAATATCACACAGTAATTAAAAGTGGGAAATGAAAAGTAGTTTTATATGTACTTGATAAAAGTAGATTATCTGAATGAGTATAATTCAACTTTATATTCTATTACAGAATTAATTTAAAAATGTACTATATAACTTATAAGGATAAGAGCTTCAGAAGATAGGTTAATGACAGCATGATTTTGAAGAGATATTCTTGGGACATAAAGTAATTTGGTATTATAGGTTCTTGGCAAAATAGACAGTGTGGCATAACCTTTCTCCAATGATGTATTTGCTTTTCTTTCAGATAGAACATTAGTAGAAACACCATGCTTACAGGAATTTTCTTGTAATTTTCCGCGAGTGCTCAGTAATTGTATTCTTCAGGAAAATTTAGGTTTAATATTATGTGATACCTATAATTAGTATATTGTTAATAGACAGAAGTGAGGCATATACCAAAACTTAAAGCATTTGAAAAATTATTAGATGTGATATGGTACTCTAGGCTGTGCATAGAAACTGAGAAAAAGATGCCAGTGGGAAAAATTGGTAAAAGCTAAAGTTTAAAGTTGAATTCATAGTATTATATCAGCTTTAATTTTGTAGTTTTGAGAAGTGTATCATAATTACCTTTCGAGAAAACGAGTAAAATGTGTACAGAAACTAACTGTACTATCTTTGTAACTATTTTGTAAATCTAAAGTTACTAAAAAGTAAGTTTATTTAAAGGAACAATGTCAAGTTTATTCATTTGAGGATTACAGTTTAGAAGTCACTTTTCTATGTAATAGTTTGAAAATTTTTTGAATTGTTAGTTACCTTAAAAATTTAGACTTCGTGAAGCAGAGAAAGGAAGTCTGTGGAAGGAAGTATGTGGTCATAGGGTTTGTTTTCCAGCTCTAGGGAGTGTAGGGTTTTGTCTTTTGAACATTATAGTGATGTTTGTGAATACTTCCTCTTTGATTCTTTAAAGGGGAGATACTGGTATGGGTTTTCTTTTGTTTTCTGCTTCCTCTTAATCTTCCTTGTAATGCAAGCAGGTCCTGACTATGGCTCCTGATGCACTACTTGGGTTGTTTTGTTTATTTTTTTTTCCTTTGTTAGTGTACGATTTGGAGACAAAATGGCCAATGAAAGGATTTGTGACTTGACATTGAGTCCTCAGAGTCATCTTTACAGTAACACTTTCTTGAGTTTCTCCATCAAATACTAGACATACTTTTATCTGTTGTTAATGGATATGAGTGAAGATGAACATAACCCTTACAGAGCCATTTCTGAAAATGAACTAAAATAATACATAATTGATTGCTGCCAAGGTAGTGGAAATTCTCAGTTTCCAAAATTGTCTGTAGCATGGTAACTTTTCAAAGACTGTAAAAAGAACACTGTGTAGTTTGCCAAACTATTATGTAATTTTCATTAATCAGAGTAAAATAGCCATGCTGGTCATGTAAACGGTTTCCTGCTTTTGTTGCCAACTGTAATGATTTAGTTAAATTTCATAAAGTGAAATAGAAATATACTTAAAGGATATAGTTATTTAAAACAGTAGGCTCAGTAAGTTGTCAGTTTCCTTTTTTTGCTTGATAGTCTTTATCCATTGCTGGTGTTACTAATCTCATGTTAATAGAATTTACAACTTTCTTTTTTTGTTGTTTTTTCGAGACAGGATTTCTTTGTGTATCTCTGGCTGTCCTGGAAGTAGCTCTGTAGACCAGGCTGGCCTTGAATTCACAGAGATCCGCCTGCCTCTGCCTCCCAAGTGCTGGGATCAAAGGTGTGTGCCACCACCACCTGGCAGAATTCACAGCTTTATTTCTTGGCTATAAAACATGATTGTTCTAATCTTGGCATGAAAGTTCAGAAAAAAAAAAAGGGAGTTTTGTTATTTTTTTCCAGGTCAACACTAAATCCCATTAATTATGTAATAGTTCACAAAACCCAACCAACCAAAGAGCATTAAAAATATTGCTTTGGGGACTTGTTCACCATTCAGCTGGCTGTCATTTTGTGAACATCAAAGTATAACATGAGAATAGCTAATATATATTTCCTGTTACCAGGCATTTATGTTTATTACTTCATTTTATCTCACCACAGAGATAAATCTCTGAGATAAATTGAAGCCCCCTTCACATATCAGGCTGGAAGAGTAACAGGTGTCAAACTATCTTCAAGACTGTCCTTGAGACTTCAGGCAGTGAAAACAAGGGCCTTCTGTATTATCCACAATTTGATTTGTGCTGATACAGCTTCTGGGATATGCTGACATGTGGCAAACTTCAAATAACTTCACCTTTTCTTAAGCAAGTGGTTGCTCACATTGAGTGACCCAGAGCAGATTGTCTTGGGGTGCCCAGCCTGAGTAAGGTCTCTTGTTTCTTGTTTCAGTCTTGACTGGGCTCATCTTACGATATCCCATTTTAGGTATTCTTGTCTCCACTAATTGCCAAATACTTGTTCACTGATTATATGCCATGAACTTCTAAAACAGCTCTAGAGAAATACTCACCCTGTGACCCTGTCATTGTGAGACCACAGAAGCTCTTAGTCAGCTTGGGACTTGGATTCAGAAATTAGGATACAAGGACTGGTTGGGTGCATGTCTGACAGGTGGGATGCAGCCACATAGTCTCAGGCAATTGGCTGGGAGACAAAATGGTACAGGTGTGTTAAACAGATGCTAACATTCACCTTTCCAGACTGCATCCATACCATCCATCATCATCCTTACTTCAAGGCCACAGCCCTGACAGTCTCTCACACTAATCTGCCATACTGACTGCTTTTCTCTATCAGTGCTTGCCTTTTTGTTCTTAGATATTTCCATTTTTAAGCAGCTAAATTCACCCATAAACCCCACACCCTTACCATAGCCAGGACAGCCTTTATCTAACCTTGTATCACTGGGGTTCATATTGACCGCTCAGATCCTCTAATTTATCATCCTCTGAGTGATGGGTTTGAAGACTACATTTATTTTACTCTTAAGTATCTGAAATTTTTCCATTTTTAATAGTGAACTTACATATCTAGTAGATACAGTTATTAAAATTATTAACATTTTCAGTTCTAACAGCTTAACAGAAAACTTTTGCTACCTGTTACCTGTTTTCATTGTCCCTAAAAAACCTACTGATTTTTTTCTCTTAATAATTATATTGGTTTAGTGGGGACTGAAGTTGAAAGTCGTTAGTTAAATACACAAATAAGAAACAATATGCTGGGGACTTGTTTTTATTTTTCTTTTACAATTTCACTGCATATACACAATGTACTTTGATCATATTCTTCCTCCTTATCATTTTTAATCCCTTTCCTTGTCCCATCAACCCCCTTTTTCCTAACAGATCACTTTCTTATTTTCACTTTGTTTGTGGCCTGCTGCGTTTAATAGGTTGTCTACCTGTACACGGACAGAGTCTTGTATAGCCAAGGGTGGACTCCGACTCACAATCCTTTTGACTCAGCTTCCTGGGTGCTATAGTTACAAGTATGTGTCAATATGCCAGCAAGAATATTTAAATCCTTGTTTCCAGGGCTGGAGTGGCTTGATGGTCTTGTAGAGGACCTGGGTTTGGTTCCCAGCACCCACATCAGGCAGCTCACAACTGCTGTAACTCCAGTTCCAAGGGTTCAAATGCCCTCTTTTGGCTGCCGTGGGTACTTGTGTGCACTTGGTGCTCATTCATACAAACAAGAAATACACCTAAAAACAATATATAAAAGTTCTTATCTGCATTGTGTTTGAGGGTTTTTATTAATGTTTTAAGTTTTATCTTTGCTTAATGCAGTTTAAAGTTTTAAATTGAACAGTCAAGAATCATAGGAAGCTGAGATTGTTCTTAGCATGTTTAAGGCCCTGGACTATATCTGTTCCTGTGCCAAAAAAATAAAAATAAATGAAAACAAGATCAGATGGTTATCTTTTAATTTTTCTAAATGTTTAAGAATTTTACTTACTTATTGGTTTTTCTTGATATGATCTGAGGTTTTAATCTTAGAGAGTTACTACATTGTAGTTTTTAGTAGTTTTTTCATTACTTCTTCTATGGGCATAAGGATTATGAAACCGTAATATTGCCACAGTCTTAAATAAATTGCTAGTTTTTCCAAATAGATGTCAAAATGAACTTGAAGAAAGTTGTTAAAATGTATTCTTGTACCTTATTAGTCCCAGTGTTTTCTGATCTGTTCCTGTCTTACACCTTCAGAAGATCAGTTTTCCTTTTTGTTGCCCCCTCATGCTGTCGCTTTCCTCATTAGACTGGGAAAACAAGCAGGAAAAGATTGGAATTCAGATTTTGCATTTGATATTTCCTATAGTGAAGTGTAAGGTCTAGAATGTGTTTGGGTTGTCAGAGTGATGGGAGTGGGTCATATGAGAAGCAGTACCAGTTACTTCATCAACCTGTGGGCTTGTTTTCTGGGGTGTCCCTGCCAGTATTATCCCTGAGATAACACTGTGCCCGGCTTTGAAACTTGCATTGTTTTGCCAGTGGGACTGTCCTCTTACTACTTTGGATGTACTCTTATCCCTGTCTTACCTCTACCTAGTCATGTGACCTCTGCAAGTGGGCAACTTTCTCTCTGTCATAAAGGTGCCTAAATAGGCTTTCCCAGGTTTTTCAGAACATTTGGGACACCATTTAGGGGAAGAGGTTCTCTGAAGATAAGTATCCTTGTCTTGGAGTGGGTAGGAAAAGATGCAATTACTAATGGTAACATCACTAAATTATTTCCAGATATGAGCCCTGTATTTCTCATCTTTTGTAGCAGGTAATTATGTGGCTGAACTACCAAAATGTAAGAGAGAGGCAATGCTGGGAACAGCCTCACCAGGATGCTGGGTCAGAATGAGGCTTTTGGCAAGAGACTCAGTTTGGTGTGGCATGGTTATGGAGGTGGGGAAGACCTGGCTTTGCTCACTTTTCTCTTGAGGCCATGGCAAATTATTCATCTTTTCTGGGCCTCCAGTTAGATCTAGTATGAGTCAAGAGGAAGAACTCATTTGCTGTTTTGAATAGGATGATTAGAAGAAGGAACATGTGAGTCTACTAGTTGAGCTCTGACCTATTACTAGCTAAGTGAACCTGTGGTGTTTGTTCTTCCCAGTCATAACACCTGTAAGTGATTGTACTAGAATGACTGGAAAGAATGTTAAGGTGCCATCTTTCCCTGAAAAAAATGAGAAAAGATGCTTGTCTGGACTCCACTGGGATGGGGTGTATATTAGGATGGAGGACACTGGGAGATGGGCCCATGGTGCTAAGATATCGGTCTCAGGTCACACTGGACAGTTGTTTTCTCTGATAAGCTCCTGAGGGCTGGAAAGGTGTTTAGCTCTGAAAGTGTTTCACAGAAGCAGTGAGAGTATGCTGCCTGTACTGGTTGCTTACTCAGAGTTTATCTGAGCATGGTCATGAGCAGGATTGGCAGAACTTTCAATGATAAAAGGTCTTGATTGGGAAGGAGCTGACACAGTGCTGGCAAAATGAAAGCCCACAGCAGTCACAGGGTGATTGGTTTTGAGGAGTTTTTACTCTGTCCAGATCGTGGAGGAACAGCCATCAAGAAAGCCTGTTCAGGGCAGCACAGAAAAAGGCCATGCAGATTGTATTAGGTATTCTCTTTGGTCATCACATTGAGGACAAAAATGTGGACTCAGTTCACTCTTTCAAGAGCTTCTGTGGAAAGTTTTCAGGAACTGTCTTGTGTTAGTAAACAAAGTTTGCCAGGAATAATTTAAAAAATTTTAAAAAATTAAGTAAAGTATAAACTTAGATTAACAGGTGTGTATGATATACTTTTAAGGGCCATTTGCATTTGAGGAGCTCGGCCAAGAATGGCTTTGTCCAGGGAACACGAGTGAGTCAGACAGGTAAATAGCAAGTGTCTGATAAGTGTCATTCAGGTTTTGTGTGGCATTTACTTTGGGTTAGGTACTGTACTAGCTAATGGAACTGCACAGTGTTCTCCAGGCAGAGGTTGAGTCCATAGGTAAAACAGGGTGAATCACCAGAATAAATGATGCAGCTAGATTTGGATGTGTTCTTAGAACCCAGCATCCTCAAGCACTGGTATCTCCTGCTTCTGCTAGACATTAGGACTCAGCCTTATAGAGTGAAAGAAGTCAACTGATAGAGGAACCAGAGTTTGATACTTTTGTGGTTGTAGCTATTTGATATTCATCAGATTCATAGTTTAGCATCTGGGAGAAGAGATCGATGATACATGTGTTGTCCATTCTGTTTCTAGAAATAAAACTGAAGACAAAGATGATGGTTATGATTGAGGTGCCCTATGCTGCCTACGAATTATGTCCAGAATTTTTTATTTGAAATTAAAGGATGATGCTTTTTGATCAGCATCATTCTTCACTAATTCACAGACAGGGTTTTTCTGCATTTTAAATGCACCTAAAAAGATTAACCTCCTGCACCCACCTTCTTTTTTTTAGTGGGAGTTTCCTGTTCAGCCCAGTGTCTTCCTATCTAAGGCAGAGGCTGCTTCTTCTAGCCATTATCTGCTGGAATGGCAGTGTCTTTTTGTACAAAAAGCCTTTACTTTGTACATCAGCTGTGTAAATTGATGGGTCCAGGCTAGGCCTATCTGGCAGGGCTTACTTATGTCCATGTCTGGGAGGTCCAATCCTGGCTACTCTTAGGGAGATAATTTGTGCTTTGGTGACCTGCTTTGTCACCACTTTATGAACCCAAATCTAGATGATCTGAAGTTTGGAAAAGGAATGGGATAAAAAGTCAGTTGTGGCCTGGAACACAGGAAAGTTAGAATTTTAAAAAGCAGTACCAATATGATATAGCCAAGTTGAGAAGTTAGGAAGAGCCTAGGAGAAGAGGGTTTTCATTACAGCAACCTTCAGGACATTGAAATTGTTAGGATAGTTTAAAGTAGACACCATTTGGCCTTTTAAAAAGAACCAAGCCTTATTTGACTTTCTGTGTGTGGTTTATTAAATGTAAACACATACACAATTTAAAGGGAAAAGGTAATCTTTTTATGTAGGACTATTTTGATTTATGGTTTCCTGGACTTTGAGATCCTCCTTCTTCCTTGATTAAATGTGTTCAGTGGCTTTAAAAGTTCATGAAATTGTGGGGATGGCTCTTTTTGGTACAAGCGCGTGTTAATACTGCACTAGGGAGGCCACTGAGAGGGTTATTGAGCATTGTGTAACAACTGCAAATGTCACTGCTGAAAAAGATGAGGTTTTAGAAACCAAGATCCATCAACAAACAAATACACTGGTTTTAAAATGTGAAACTGAGACTAATAATGAAACTACAATTTTATAAGATACTTCTTTTAGAAAGATAAACTGCTGTTGCTTTTTTTTTTTTAAGCATTATAGATCAGACCAAAGTTCTTTGATCATGATCCTTCCATTTTCCCAGGGATCATTTTATCATTTGTTCTTCCAAATCATGTAAATACCTGTATATATATATGCACGTACCTACACACCCCACACTATGGAATGGCAATTTTGTTTTAAATAAATGGTTACAGGGGACCAGATTATACCAATTGCTGCTTCATTGTAATAAGACCATTTGTCCTATGTTTTGATTTTCCTAATCTAGATAATGTCACTAGTAGCAAGTAGCATCTGGTATCTACTGTGGTAAAATTCCACCTTCATCTTCCTTTATATTATGTTACTAATGCTGGAAACTTTGCATCCTAAGACTAAAACTTTTAGAATGCTTTTTTATAAAGTGACATGAAAGCAGAAAGGAAGCTTAAGGGCTTGGATGGGGACCTAGGATGGGGGAAAGGAATAAACAAACACATTTTCTTTGGAATGCTGTAATGAAATCTAATATTGCACATTCTAATTAAAGTTTTCTTTTTAAAAGAATGCCTTTTAGAAGCTGGTAAGAAGAGAGCTTTTTGTTACTTGTGTGCTTCTGTCCTTTGTCAGGTTCATGGAGTCCAGTGTGTGCTGGGCCAGAGGCTGTAGATAGGAAGGCTGGGATTCGGGAATGAGGTGGCAGCATGCCTCATTCTAGGGAGGGATACAGCCTTAGACATTTCCTCAGTAGATGATAGTTTAGAAGCCTGCATCTGTGATGATATCCTTATTTTGGAGAGAGTTGTAGGACCTGTTAGGTTAGTTTGAAGGACATTTGTTTCTGAAAGGTGCCTTTTGTTATGGGTCTTAGTCATACTGGTGTGAAGAGAAGATTGCTGCAGAGGGAACTCAGAGCTATTCTAGGAACTGTTGGAAGGGAGTGATATTAGGTAGGCTGAGAAGGAAACAGTGCTTATATGTAACTGGTTTGGGGGAGTTTGGTTGAGGATATTTCAACATTCCATGATAAGGATTTTTAGTGAATGGTCTAGCTATCAAAAATGTCTAACTTGGGCCGGGCAGTGGTGGCACACGCCTTTAATCCCAGCACTCGGAAGGCAGAGGCAGGCGGATCTTTGTGAGTTCAAGGCCAGCCTGGTCTACAGAGCGAGATCCAGGAAAGGCGCAAAGCTACACAGAGAAACTCTGTCTCAAAAAAACCAAAAAAAAAAAAAAAAAGAAAAGAACCTGCTTGCTTTAGTGCTTTGCTGCTCGAAAAAGGTTACTGTATGGTTCTGTTATTTTAAGAATAGCAAAAGAAGCTCTATTGCTGTGTTTTTTAATGAATACTGAATGCCAGTTAAGCATCAGTCAGAGCTTCTTCTGGTTGAATGCTAGATAGGACCATTCACATAACACTCAACAGGAAGAGAAAGTGTGTGCTGAAAGTAATTACCAAGGGGAAAAAAACCTATGGGCCTTGAAGAAGGCACTTCGCTGTGAAAAAGTCCTTTGGTTTTAATCTTCACCCTTCTGGATAGTTCTTATGACTCTCCTTGGTGGTTTGCTTTGCTATCTCCATATTCATTTTCAGGTTTGGTTTGGTTTGCTGATTTTCATAGGAGATCATCTGTCCTAAAGTTAAGTCAGTGGGAAAAAGTGAGATTTCTTTCAGAGGGGTCTGTGGAGTTCCATTTGATATTTAAGCGTATCATTTGGAAATAGCCTTTATTCCCCTCTCTTTTGTTGCCCCCACCATCTGAAGAATGTGTGTGTTTGTGCATGTTATGTTTAATTAGTATCTTTCAGTTGCACCTGTTCATTTAAACTGAGCTTTTCCTCTTTGCCAAAAGCAGATATGTTAAGAAAAAAATCCAACTAGGGCCTTGTAAAGATACCTAAGACCTGCACAGTCTCATCTGCTTTCCCAAATTAGCTAGAAATGTTTCAGCTTTCTTAGCTAAGCTACTCTTTAAAACAGTCTATAATCAGTTGAATCATCAAGCTTCTGGCTTAGAATATTGAAGAAACTTTTACATAGAGTAGATAAAGGATAGAATAAAAACGTCTGATTGGGTCTCATTATTTATTATGGAAAGAATGCTTTCCCTGAAGACTGACTGGGAACAAGATGTTTAACTGTCAGCCAGGGTGGAGGCCTATTTGTTGGTCAGCTTTCAGGTTCCATGTTTCCCCACTTGTGATGAGCCTGCCAGCTATCCTGTCCCTCCCTTCCCGCCCACTCTTCTCATTTTTCTTGGATAAGGCAGTGATACAGCACATATGTGGCAGTTAGAATTAAAAGCCAATGTCTGTTTTCTAGAGCAGCACCATGTCATTGTAGATTTATGCTCTGCTCTGATGTGTGTGGATAAAATGCCTTCTCTTTCCTGTCCACACGCTCCTGGCTTGTGTATGTTCAAGCAGTAGGACTCCATTTATCACAGGCAATAGGAAGAGGCTCAAAGATATAAAAGGGTTACTGTTCACATTTCCTGTGCAGCTCCCTCTGATCTTCCTGAGCTGTAATTCCTTCATGATGTTAAATGTTCCCAGGCTCCTTTAACCTTCTGGCCTGCTTGCACTGGCCAAGTTTGTCCCAGGTGATTATGTAGGCGAGCAACCTCCTGTTTCAAGTGTAGCAGTCGCTTTCTCCGTGAGATAGGCCATCTCCCTGCTTTGCAGTTCCAGAAGGAAGCCTTCGATTTAAACAACAGAACAGTAACATACTAGGTTTTAAAACTGGCGTCTAACAACTGCGTTTGTTTTCAGGTGAATTCTGTAGGGAGTTCACTCTGCCTGTTTTGATCCAGAGCCTTTAATAACTGAATGCAAACACGTTGTCTTTTAGATTCTACATTCTTCCTCCTAAAGCCACTCTAGAGAAATGTGTTTCAATTCTAAAGGAGCACATTTTGACCTTTTCATCACACTTTAGCCAATTATTCAGTCAGTCCTCTGAAGTTGCATCAAATACAAAGTGGCAACACTCCTACTAATTTTTTGACAGTTCAGAAGAACAGGTACTCACTTCTTTCTAGATTTAAAAATATACAGCAGCCCATTTTGATTCCATAATTTTAAATACATATATTTTTTTGTGGCTGGAGAAATGTTTTCTATTTTTGCCTTTTCCCATTAAGCTTTAGAAGAAATTTAATGTCATGAAGTCTGAATGTGTCCGCAGGATAGCAAGCGCGTATGACCATTCTGTCCCATCTCAGCTTCCACTAGGACATAGCTCTCTTGGCATATTGGATCCCACTGCTTATAGTAGACCTTTGTTCTCTTTCAGTATCTTGGAGCCTAAGGACTTGGGGGACAGAAGTTAAAGCAAAGGAGTTTCTAGGATGATGTCAGTTTGTTGTCACTTTGGCAAAATCAGCTGATTACAATGTGATAAACTGTAATGCAATTTACCCACAAGTGATGCAGTTTTATGTGGACGTGGGTGGATAAGTCCTTAGATTTCTTATGTTTGGATCTTTGGGGAGTCATCAGGAATGCTTGATGTTTCTCATTTGTCTTTAGTTCTTTGGTGTAGTATGAAGCTGTTATATAATAGGTGTCAATAACACGTTTTTTGAATGAATGATAGAGTAAATTGCTTTTTGTAGATTCTTGATCCATACATGCATATTTATGTATGTTTCTAAATCTGTTGTCTTCACCCTTTCTGTTAGCCTCAAATGGTAGACACTGCTTAGAATCCTTTTGCCATGAAGCAGTTAATTCCATCCTAACATTCTGCACCCAAAGTCCTTAGGTGGTCTGTATATCACTGGGCTAGTCAAGATACTGCTGTGTCACAGAAAACAACAACAACGACAAAAACAAGGATGTAGTGAACAATTGCTTCAGATACAACCTATGAATGTTGCCCAAGCTATGAGCAAATTCACCATTTTTACAATAGAAAGCACAAATTTCTCCCAAGGATTAACTGTTTCTAGAAAAAGCATTAAATAACAGTACCAGTAAATTATCAGGTATTGGCTGAATGCTAACGTGAGCATTGTGCCTTCCAATGTGGCCTCCCCAAGGATGTGAGAAATCTTACTCCTCCGTCTAAGGTTCCTTAGAACTTTCAGTAAATGGTCTAGTCCAAAGGTAAGTAGCCTAAAGTAAATTAGGTATGATTATGTGTAAAGTGAGAGGCTGAGGGGGAGGGGAAGTCATTTGGACTAGGATAAGGAAGTGGTGAAAGATTTGTAGAGGAAGTGTGAATGCGACATTGAACAAACAGTTGTGGTCTGGATGTAAAGAAGTGGGGAGCCATTTATGAACAGGGGGATAGTTACACATGCCCTGCTTCCTGCTAGACTTCTCTCCATCTCAACTTACTTGCTCTTTGTTCTGCAGTGGAATTCAAAGAAGCCTCTGCCCATGACATACAGCAGCTCAGTTCAGTAGGAAAACCATCTCGTGTTCTCCTTCCCAGTTAAACATTTCAGCAGAAAGCTAGGAAGAAATATTGGGAAGTAGAATTTATGACTGCAGAATGGCCCATCTAACCTCACTGGCAAGATCAACTGCGCAGAGCTGAGTGATATCTTGATTTGAATTTGAACATAAAAAGAAGTATTTCCAAATTCACTACTTTTGCATATATATGGAGCTGAAATCATTATAAATATAATTTCCTAGGAATTTTATTTACTTCTGATTCTTTTATAATAAGCAATTCTTATATTTGTCTCACAAAATATTTAGCCATACCTTTTGGTTTTGTAAAACAAATTTAATTTTTTCTCTTGAGACCTTTGATTGTATTTACTTGATAAAGGCAAATATACCCAGTGCATTTAGTTTAGCATCAGGCTTTGCAGATGAATGTTTCCATTTCTTGGTCACAGGGACAGCAGCACAGAAACCACAGCAGCCTCAGCACTGACACACTCAGTGTGCAGCTTTGGATTCTAGGTCTGCTGCCAGGGGGCAGTTCACATGGCCTGTGTCTGCTTCTGGATATGCCCATTGTCCAATTGCATGTGTTGCTGCCAGTGAACCATCTAACTTCCCACACTGTTTTGTAACGATCTGGAGTCTTTCAGGATGTCAATTGCTATTCCATGATTAAAGGGTTTGTTGGCTAATTTTAGGGGATTTGAGAGTAATCACAGTGTGCTTTTGTATTTTTTATAGCGCAGATTTCCTGCATTCGAGCTTTGACACACCCACTCTATCCTTCTAATTTCTTTCCCCTCTTCTTTAGAAATGCTTATTAAAATCTCCTGCCGAGGTTTTGAAATGTCTCTCACACACTGCACATGTATGCATATGCACACAGTGTCATTGAAGCTTGTTGCCATGTTGTTCTCAATGATCAGCATTAACCAAACATGTTAAAAGTTATCTCTGGGGGAACAGAGCAGGTTGAGGTGGTAGGAGACAGGTTTTTTGTTTTGTTTTGTTTCACTATTCCTGTATGTTTTTTCTTTTAGTCTGAACTCCTTTTGTGACCTAAGAATACAAAGAAAAAGAAAAAAATTTACTTATAATAGATTACTTAAAACTTTTATGAGTACCAGCTTCTCTGTCATATGTAAACTTACTTTGTTTAGAAAATACCAAGATTTGTAAATGACTTTCGGAAATCAATTTGTCATATGAAATAAAGGAAATCTAATTGATAAAATTCCTATCTCACACTATGCTAGCCTGGTATCCTATACGTGCTTCATTGTTGCCATTGGTACACTGTGCTCTTCCCTACTTGGTTGTTGATCATTCATATGGGAGAGCAGTTGTATCTTACTGTGTCTGTGTCTTCCCGCCTCTTAGTATTGTGGCTGGAATCCATCAGGCACTCCTTCAGTGTAGACACAGAGGAGAGACAAATTCACAGCCATTCCTAAAGAATATATTAATGCCGGTTACTATCAGATCACTTGGGGATTTTTGTTTGTTCTTATATAACTTACTAAATTTGTTCTTTGACAGAGTTCATACATGTATATAGTATATTATGATTACATCCTCCATCCTTCCTAGATCTCCTTAAGCACTTTGCCCCTCTCTTCAAGTCCCTTTCTGCCATTCAAGTTTTTTTGTTTTGTTTTGTGACTCACTGAGTTTAACTGGGATCAGTTGTGTTATCATAGGCGTATTAGTCAGGGTTCTCTAGAGGAACAGAACTTAGAGAATGTGTACACACACACAAACACACACACACACACAAACACACACACACACACACACACACACACACACACACACACACACACACAGACAGGATTTATTTATTAAAATGGCTTACAGGCTGTGGTCCAGCTAGTCCAACAATGGCTATGTACCTATGGGAGGACCAGGAATCCAGTAGTTGTTCAGTCTACGAGCCTGAATGTCTTAGCTAGTCTTCTGTATATGCCAGAATCCCAAAGAAGTAGGCTCTAATACCAGTGAAAGAATGGACTTTCTAGCAAGAGAGCGAGCAAGCTTCCTTCTCCCATGTCCTTATATAGGCTGCCAGCAGAAGGTGGCCCAGATTAAAGGTGGATTTTTCTCACCTCAAAAGATCTGGATTAAAAGTGTGTCTTCTAAACTCAAAGATCTGGATTAGAAGTGGGTCTTCACACTTCAAATGATTTAATTAAGAAAAAAAATCCCTTACACGTGTTCCCAACCATTTGGATTTTAGATAATTTCCAGATGTGGTCAACTTGGCAACCAAGAATAGCCATCTCAATGGGTGTGGAGCTGAGCTGGCCATTGAAGCTTGGTGGGCCCACCAGTGAGTAGACAACTGAAGATAATGGCTACCCTTCTTCCAGAATCCATCGGTAATCAGTCATCAGGAAGGGTAGGGCTCCATGAACCTCTCCCCTATCCACAATTGAGTATTAAGGCCCAGTGTAGTGCAGGCCTATTGCAGTCAGCTGAAGCTGCTGTGATGTCATGATTACATTGACTCTGTTGTGCCTACAAGATAGCATCCCACAGCCCTTCTCCCCATTATTCAGCTCTTACATTCTTTCTGCCTCTTCTTCCTAGATTTTCCCTGAGTCTTGGAGTCCTGTTTGGGGCCGAACATCAACTGTCACTTTTCTCAGCACACTGATCAACCATGCATGGCTTTATTCACTGTCATTCATTATATAGAGAACTTTCTCTGTTTTAGGCTGAGAGTAGCATTTGCTGGACCCTGAGCAGCTGCTGAAACTAGTATTAGGTCCTAAGAGAAGGTATATTCTTTTAAACTATTTTATGAGATTATAATATAATATAATTACATCATTTCCTTTCTCCAAACCTCTCTATCTATCCTTCCTTGTTCTTTTTCAAAGTCATAACCTCTTTTAAATTAATTGTTGTCACACACACACACACACACACACACACACACACACACACACATTTCTTTTTTCTAAGTAGGACCTGCTCAGTAACCTGCTACTCCTATGCATGTTTTCAGGGCTGACCATTTGGTTATTAGGTAACCAAAAATAATTTTAAAGTATAGCTTAATAATTTTTAAATTTGTATCTGCCCTAAAAAAGATTTTAGATGATAATCATAAATACACAGAAGTTATTAACTAATTCCACTTCTTTCTTCTAAATTTCCCAGTTCATAGAAGCTTTTTATTTCACTGTCTTTCTGAAATTGATCACAAGTGACCATTGAGTTCATCTCAGTCTGCTTTCTTCTCTAAGGAGACAAAACAGGGCAGGGTAACCCCCCACCCCTTCTTTTGCCTTTCTTTCATTGGTAGATAGCAATCTTGTGTGGAATCCCATCCTCACATGAATAAACTATTTATGAGATGAACAAACACTAACTCAGAGCAGTGCAAGCAGTCACAGAGACCATTCTGAAGTTGACCTTTCAGACAGGTGAGTGTGATGTGTCTGTTGGTCACAGATTGGGCTCTGATGTTCGAGAACAGATTTCTTAAGGTTATAGTTGTGTCTGATTAGAAAGACACTCTATTATAGCCCAGATCACCAGTGTTTGTCACTGTGTGACAAGGTTGATGGTGGTTCCAGTTGTTAGGCTGAGGTGATTGATGGGGTCATTAATCTAGTTCCCACTCTGAAGGACATCTCTTTTTTTAACATTTTACTTCTGTTGCCATTGTGCCAATTTTTTCTCTTCTTGGCTACTGCAGTAACAAAAGAGATTCCCTGCCTATGGAGTCTACTCCCAATATCTCATCCGTGTTCTAGTACATAAATAATCAAATTCTTTTAGAAGGTCTGTGTAGGCGTTGGGGATTTAGCTCAGTGGTAGAGTGATTGCCTAGCAAGCACAAGGCCCTGGGTTTGGTCCTCAGCTCAAGAAAAAAAAAAAAAAGGTGCGTGTTTATGTATGCATGTAAATGTAGGGTGTGTATGTGAGTGCCTATGGGCACATATGTGGAGGCCAGGGGAAGACATCAGGTATTCTACTCTATCATTCTCTACTTTGTTCCTTTAAGCCAGGGTCTCTTATTGAATCTGGAGCTACTGTAGCAGCCAGCAAACCCAGATATCCTCTTGATTCCAACCCCAGAGCTGTCTTTGCCCTTCATCATGCTGCAGCTGTAGGCACCCCTGGATGCCCATGTCTAGCTTTTTATGTGAGTGCTGGGATCCAGACTCGTGTGTGCAGTGAATTTTCTTATCCACTGAGCTGTTTCTCTAGCCCCATAGCCGTGCTTTGAAAATATAAACTTGAATATGATTCCAACTAAAACCTTTGTGGCTTATTTTAGATATAAATCGAAGCCCCATGTGCTGAATCTAGTATTTAACTCCTTAAAATACAATCTCAACCCAAATTCACCCCCTTATCTGCCTGTTAGCCTCCCGTTGTCCATCTCTGTCTTCTTCCCAGAATGCAGAGCCTTCCCTCATTTTCTTGTAGTCATTGAAGTCCCAGAAGCCTTGTATCATTTGTAGAACTGACTGACCTACCTCAGTGGACGTTTTCTTGCTTGTCTCTCTGGAGGTTTGTGAGATTCTTGAAAACAGGAACTGCCTGTTATGTCAGCTTGATATCTCCATGTTCACCAGAACAGTGACTAGAGTTCAAAAGCTTCCCTTTAAATCAGGCAAGTGAAATAAATGAAGAGGAATAATACAGAGTTCACCTTTAAAAGTCTCTGAGCAGGGCTTAGGGTTTTATTTTAGATTCTTACTTGACTCATAGTATAACGGATATCAATTTTATAGTGCTTCATATAATTTTTATTACTTTTCAGGTACAATCATCTAATTAGTTTCTGTAAGCTACCTATCAATTCTTCCTGTTTTAACACTTCCATTACATTTCCTTTCAGATAAAGATGAATGTCATGCATCACCCAATATGAAAGTTTTGGAAGTTAGAAGACGTTTGCTAAGTCAATTTACTTCAAGTAAGTCTTAGCCCTAGCTCAAGATAGACTTCAGAGCAAAGAATAAAGGTGATTGACATCTTTGCCACTTCATGACTCTCAAATTTCTCAGAGTACCTTATAGTTCTCTTGTATATGAAATCTGTCTTGGGAAGTGGTAGGTCAGCAACTTCTTAAATCCGTGGTGCTATTTTTAATACATGATACTTGTGCTCTTCTAATGCCTGTGGTGGTTTCTGCTAAATCAAACTTGCTACTTCCTGTGTCCTAAATCCCATGGGTATTAATTTTGTGTTGTGATAAAACATCATACTGAAGACAGCTTGTGCAAGAAAGAGTTAATTTTGGCTTATGGTTCCAGGGGGTTAGAGTCCATAGCAGCAAGGTGGAAGCAGGAGGCAGGCATGGAAGCTGGTGCAGGAAGCTGAGAGTTCACTCCTTGAATCACAAGCATAAAGCAGAGAGAGAAAGATTGAAGAGAGAAGGGAGTGAGGGCCAAGAACACCCTGAGAATGGTGAGGCTTTGAAACCTCAGAGCCTGCTCCTGGTGACATACATCCTCCAACAAGGCCACACCTCTTAGACCTCCCCAAACAGTGGCACCAGCCAGGGTTCCAGTGTTCAAATACATGAACCTTTGGGGCGGGGGGCATTCTCATTCAAACTACCGTACCATGTAAAACCTCCATGAAGTTTCAGCTTCCAGGTGGAAGCACTGGTTTTTCAGTCTCTCTCTGCTGCCTGTATCTAATGTTTGTATTCCTGTGTTTTACCATGTAGGTTTTTTTTTTTGTGAAGTTTATATCTGCTGTCCCCTATCCTAGGTTAAGTTTACAAATTAAAGATCTTTCCTAATTTTTGTGTCCCACAACATTTACCATAGCCTGTAATAGTGTTCATTAATACTCATTTTGCAAAATAAGAATGTACTTGGATTTTTTCCCATCTTGCCCTCTGGCATTGATTTTCATGGATACTTCTGACCCATGTTCACGGCAGCTAGTTATTTTTGTTATGCTCTCCTGGCTGCTGTCTTAGCCTAGGAGAATACTGAACATAGTGCAATTAACAAAATACAGTCAGTTCCAACCTCAGACTTCAACTTATCCCTGAAGTTCATGTCTGATCTGTTGTTTGGAATGCAGAAGGCATTTTCCACAAAAACAATGTTATAAATAGTGGTTAGTTTCTCAGCTAGCACTCCCAGGACTGTTTAATTCATAAGCACCAGTGCTTCTTCAACTCTAGGCAGCTGCCATGTATTATGCTGTTTGGTGGAGAAGCTGTACCTCTGTGTCTGGAAGGCTCTAGAGATGGGTCATGAACTTTATGGGCTGAGCTAGAGCTTTGGTAGTCATGCTGGCTACTCTTCTTCCAGTGCAACTTGGCTTTGGGGACTGTGTCATAGACTTTTGCCTATAGGCTCCTGACACTCTAAACCAGTGGTTCTCAACTCGTGGGTCATGACCCCTTGGGAGCGGAATGACCCTTTCACAGGGGTCGCATATCAGATATCTTGCATATCAGATATTTACATTATAATTCATAACAATCATAAAATTACAGGTATGAAGTAGCAATAAAATAACTTTATGGTTGGGGGTCACCACATATAAGGAACTGTATTAAAGGGTCACATCATTAGGAAGGTTGAGAACCACTTCCTTAAACTGAGGGAGAAGCACTCTGGCTCTCTGGTCCTCCCCATGGTGGATTAGGATGGACTTGGCTGTCCCTTTGCTTGGGAAGGCCTTTTAAAGCAGGTGTAGAGAGAAGAAGAGCTGTTTTACTGTCCCTTTCTGCTCATCCACACATAGCGTAATACATATGCATGGAAAATACATAAACATGGAAATCATTCTATCTATAAGGAAAACACATTAATAGATATTTGACATCACGTCAGGTTTTGTGAACAGGTGATTATCATTTCTACATGGTTATAATGATGCTTCTAGTGAAAAACATGTCACTGTGTGCATAAACAACCCTCAAGGTTGACAGCTTAGGTTGTCAGGTATAAGAAAAATCACTTCATAAAATTTAAGAGAATTTAATTTATTCAGTGATCATTAAGTGTTGTGCACATGAGTACCTGATTTATGCTTAATATTGTTGTTAAAGCTAGAGGCTAGGGAGTGTGAACAAAAGATGCTAGAGAAACACAGGGCTCAAGGTGTTAAAGAAGCATCCCCAGTGAGAGTGTCATTGCCATAAAATAATTTACTGAGGAAATTAGTGGGTTTGGGATGCCCAGAATGGCAATCCCATTGTGACTGCCTTGTTTCTAAAGACAGTGGTAGGGGTTCACTGGGTTTCAGAAGAATGGAGGAGCTGTGACTAGAGTTAGGGAAGGAATGATAGTCTTGGGGACAGTCTGCCTGACTAGAGGGCTACAGGCAAGCAAGCTGCCACCACTGGCTGGAACGGAAGAGTTAGGTTGTGTTGGGTCGAGTAATAGGTGGGAAATTAGATAAGTGCTTCAGTCTTGGCAGTTCAAGTGTCACCCAGATTTCTTAAAGCTACAAGTCTCAGAATCTTATCTCAAAACTTCAGTAGTTTCTGGGGCATGGGCTATCAACCTGTTGATTTTTTAAAACTCCCCTACTAGTTTTTATATCCAGCTAAGATCGAAAACTCGTGGATTTGAAGTATTGGCCAAACTTAGGAGATCCAAGAATGCCCTGCCAAGGAGGTGGATCTCTGTCCCTCTAGCAGTAGGGAGTCAGCCCTCTGAGGTTTGTGCAGTGGGTGGCATGATCAAATTGGAGTTTGCTAAAATAAATTGATTTTTCAAGTATATTTGAATGGAAGAGAAGTAAGAAACAGCTTGCCTTAGAGTCTGTGGTAGTATGAGAAAAGGAGAGGAGTCACATTTTAAAGTATACTTGGGTATGTGGGAGTTGGTGATATGAGCCTTGACCCCAGCACAGTTTGTATCATAAACTGATTATACAACCTCATCCTCATTAATTTGATCTCTTTTTTCTTACAGCCTGGCAACTTCAGCAGTAATTCCAGCCAGTTTGCATTTAATGGAAGAAGACCATTGTCTGCCCATGTAAATGTCTAACTCGTAATAGTAAGTGAGGTTATGTGTACGAGGAATATGACCTTTAACATAATCATTAAGAAGCATTTAATAACCTCCCACATATGCAGTAACACAGCCTCAGTCCTACAGGATCATTCCAGGAGTCAGAGTCATGTGTATGAGGTAGTTGTTCTCATACTGTTCTCCAGTATTAAGTTGAAATTTGAAGTCGCACCGTGCATTTTAATGTTTTGGTTAGTTAAATTGGGCAGTTACTTGCTTTTCTGGTGACAGATCTGTGTTTGCTTCCCAGCCTTAGCACCTATCTTCCTTGTGCATATGTTTTTCTCCCCACACATATCTGTGACTGGTGCAGCCCCTTGCTACAAACTTTCCAAATTTAGTGTTGGCTAATATTGCATGTTTTCAGCACTAGTGAACCAGAATGCATTTCTGTGCTTTTATCTCCTCCCTGGTCAGAGTATATCTTGGCAGTGCACTGAGTATTTCCTGCCATTTGTGAGAAGCAGCCATTAGCACCTATGCTGCATCAAATAGGTCTGAACTCTGGTATGTGGTGATATTTTGTTTGTGCTCTAACAAGTAAAGCTTGCCTGGAGATCAGAGTGTGAAGCTAGCCACTAGTTAACCATAGAGGCCAGGCAGTGGTGGCACACAGCTTTAATCCCAGCACTTGGGATCTCATGCCTTTGATCTCAATACTTGGGAGGCACATGCCTTTAATCCCAGCACTAGGGAGGAAGAAACTGGAAGTCATATGGCTGGTTCTAAAGAGGAATGTAAGGTGAGTGGAGACAGGAGCTTGGCCCCTTTTCAGCTGAGGAGTTGGTGAGGTAAGAGGTGACCGTGGCTTGCTCCTTTGTTTCTCTGATCTTTCAGCATTTACCCCAATATCTGGCTCTGGGTTTTTTTTTTATTATGACCAATTAGAATTCACACTACATCAGTACATGCTCATTGCCAGTGAATATAGTAAGGTACTAAGTAGCAGTATGATGTACTAGACTAGAGTTAATATCATCAGTCTCTGAACTATTGTGCCTGTAGTTTGAAGGTTTAAAACAAAGGCACCTTTTTTGTAAATGTTTTCACAAAATTGCTTTTAAAAACGTTTTCAGGTTTCTGGGAAACTTTAATCTTTTATAGGATAGAACACACTGAAAGATAATTTTAACTACTCTAATCCATTTGTGCTCCCTTCATGTATACATGAAGGATGTGAGAAATTTGGGGCACCCAAGACTTCAGATCTGAATCTAGAAAGGTACATCTTCTCAGTCTTGAGCTCCTGAGAATTTGTAGCTCCTCTGTGTCTACCACACTAGCTCATGACAAAGAGCACTTCCTGAGAAGCTAATTCCATTCTGGTTCCTAATGCTAGCACTGCCTGTTTCCTAGGTCAAGTGGGCAGATGCCTCTACTAGGACCAGGTCAGGTAACATGCAAGGGAGGAATGGACTTAGGAAGCAAACAAAACATGTAAGGCAGAGACTCCTGGGTATGACACCTGGAACCAGATTTGGTCCCTAAATGTGTTTTATTTGACCTGTACTCTAGTTTTTGTTTTGTTTGTTTTTAAAATATCAGTTAGTTACTAAGTAGTGTTATTTTAACTGTTAACTAATTTAATGCATAAAACTAGATGGATTCTAATGAAAACTGGAAGATGAGTTCTGTACATGGTCCTATTTTCCCTTGGACAGCTGTCATATCATCTACAAATAGCAATACTTGGACTTCTTTCAAATTTGTATCCTTTTGATCTCTTTTAGTTGTCTTATTGCTCTAGTTAGAACTTTAATTACTGTATTGAATAGATCAAGAGAGAGAGAGTCTTATTGTCTTATTTCTGATTTTAGTGGAATTGCTTTGAGTTTCTCTGCATTTAAGTTGATGTTGACTGTAGGCTTTATTATGTTTTGGTATGACCCTTGTGTTGCTGATCTCTCCAAGACTTTTATCATGAAGTGGTGTTGCATTTTGTCAAAGGCTTTTCCAGCATCTAATGAGATGATCATGTGGTTTTTTTCTTTCAGTTAGTTTTTATGGTGTATTACATTGACAGATTTTTGTATGTTGAACCATGCCTACATCTCTGGGATGAAGCCTACTTGATCATGATAAATGATCTTTTTGATGTGTTCTTGGATTCAGTTTGTATTTTATTAATTATTTTTGCATCAATGTTCATGAGGGAAATTGGTCTGTAATTCTCTTTCTTTGTTGAGTTTCTGTGTGACACAGGTTTCAGGGTGACTGGCCTCATAAAATGAATTTAACAGTGTTCCTTCTGTTTCTATTTTGTGGAATAATTCGAGGAGTATTGGCATTAGCTCTTCTTTGAAGGTCTGTTAGAATTCTGCACTAAAACTGTCTGGTCCTGGCCTTTTTTTTTTGTTTGGGAGACTTTTAATGACTGTTTCTATTTCCTTTGGGACTACAGGACTATTAAAATTGCTTATCTGATCATGATTTAACTTTGGTAAGCGGTATCTATTGAGAAAAATTGTCCATTTCTTTTAGATTTTCCTATCTTGTGGAATACAATTTTTAAAAGTATGACCTAATGATTCTCTCAATTTCCTTGGTGTGGTATCAATTGTTATATTCCCCCTTTGTTTCTGGTTTTTGTTAATTTGGATATTCTCTCTTATCTTTTAGTTAGTTTATCTTGTTGATTTTCTTAAAGAACCAACTCTGTTTCATTGATTCTTTGCATTGTTCTCTTTGTTTCTATTTTATTGATGTCAGCCCTCAGTTTATTTCCTGCTGTCTATTCCTCTTGAGTGTACTTGCTTCTTGTTTTAGTGCTTTGAGGTGTACAGTTTAGTTGTTAGTATGTGATCTCTCCAATTTCTTTATGTAGACACATAGTGCTATGAATTTTTCTTTGAGCATCACTTTCATTGTGTCCAAAAAGCCTTAAATCTCTGGTGGTCTGATAGAATACCATGGGGCATTTTAATTTTCTTGTATCTGTTGAGCCTTACTTTGTGACTGAGTATGTGATCAGTTTTAAAGGAAGTTCCGTGAGGTGCTAAGAAGAAGGTATATTCTTTTGTATTTGGGTGAAATATTCTGTAGATACCTGTTAGGTCCATTTGGTTTATAATGTATGTTAGTTCCAGTATTTCTCTGTTTAGTTTTTGTCTGGATGATCTGTCTACTAGTGAGAGTGGGGTATTGGTGATAGTAGTCTTCCACTATTGGTGTGTGAAGGTCAGTGTGTTATTTAAGTTTTGTTAATGTTTCTTTTACAAATGTTGGTGCCCTTGCATTTGGGGCATAGATGTCAAGAATTAAAATGTCATCTTGGTAGATTTTTTTCCTTTGATGAGTATGAAGTGTTCTGTCCCATTTTTTTTAAACTAATTTTTGTTTGAAGTCTATTTTGTTAGATATTAGAATATCTATACCAGCTTGCTTCTTGGGTCCATTTGCTTGAAAAATCTTTTTTTAACCCTTCACTCTGAGGTAATGTCTATCTTTGATGTTGAGATGTATTTCTTCTATGTAGCAGCAGGATGGATCCTGTAAGGATGGATCCTGTTTTCACATCTGTTCTTTTAGCCTGTATCTTTCGGGGGGAGGAATTGAGTCCATTGATATTGAGAGATATTAATGGCTAGTGATTGTCAATTCCTGTTATTTTGTTGTTATTGCTGGTGGTGGTAGAGTGTGTGTGTGTGTGTTTTTCCTTTCTTTGGTTTTTCTGGTGTGAGAGTCTTTATTTCCTGCTTGGGTTAGAGTTTCCCTTCTAGTACCTTCTGTAGTGCTGGATTTGTGGATAGATATTGTTTAAATTCGACTTTGTCATGGAATACTTTGTTTTCTCCATCTATGGTGATGGAAAGTGTTGCTGGGTGTAGTAGTCTGGGCTGGCATCTGTGGTCTCTTAAGAGTCTAGAGCACATCAGTCCAGGCCCTTAGGACTTTCAGAGTCTCTGTTGAGAAGTCCAGTGTAATTCAATAGGTCTACCTTTATATGTTACTTGACCTTTTCCCCTTGCAGCTCTTAATATCCTTTTTTTTTTTTATTCTGTATGTTTAGTGTTCTGACTATTATGTGGTAAGGGGATTTTCTTTTCTGGTCCAGCCTATTTGGTGTTCTGTAAGCTTTTTGTACCTTTTATGGGCATGTCCTTCTTTAGGTTGGGAAAATTTTCTTCTATGATTTTGTTGAAATTATTTTCAATGTTTTTGAACTGGGATTCTTCTCCTTCTATTCCTATTATTTTTAGGTTTGGTCTTTTCATAGTGTCCCAGATTTCCTGGATATTTTCTGTCAGGAATTTTTTGTTTTAGCATTTTTCTTTGAACGATATATTTATTTCTTATATCAGATCTTCAGCACCTGAGATTCTCTCTTCCATCTCTTGTATTCTGTTGGTGTTGTCTGTGTCTATAGTTCCTGTTCGCTTACCTAGATTTTTCATTTCCTGAATTACCTCAGTTTGTGTTTTCTTTCTTGCTTCTATTTCTATTTTCAGGTCTTAAACAGTTTTATTTGTCTCTTTCAAATGTTTGTTTTTTCTTGGCTTTCTTTAAGAGATTTATTCCTGCCGGGCGGTGGTGGCGCACGCCTTTAATCCCAGCACTTGGGAGGAAGAGCCAGGCGGATCTCTGTGAGTTCGAGGCCAGCCTGGACTACCAAGTGAGTTCCAGGAAAGGCGTAAAGCTATACAGAGAAACCCTGTCTCGAAAAAACCAAAAAAAAAAAAAAAAAAAAAAAAAAAGAGAGAGAGAGATTTATTCCTTTTCTCCAATTGTTTGTGTTCTTCTGTCTTTCTTTGAAGGATTTATTTATTTCCTCTTTAAGGATCTCTATCGTCTTCATATAACTGGTTCTAAGGTTTTTTTTCCTGTGCTTCAGCTGTGTTGGAATATTCAGGGATTGCTATAGTAGGATAACTGGGCTGTTTCCTAGTGACTTATTGCCCTGCCTATTGTTGATTTGTTCTTACACTGGGGTCTAGGCATCTGGGTTGGGGTGATTATAGGTCTAGGCGCCCATTTCTGAGTTTATCTTTGTTGGATGAGTCTTTTGTTCCTTGGTTTCTGTTTGCTCTTTGGTCTTCTGGTCTTTGTGGCCTGGATTTCTAGCAGCTGGCATGACCTCTGGTCCATCAGGGAATCTCTGTTAGAATTGGGGGCTAGACTTCTGGTGGCTAGTGTGGCCTTTGGTTCAGCAGGGGGCCTCTGCCCAGAGTTGGGGGTCATTGATGAGGAGGGAAGTGAGGATTGGGGATAGTGGGGTGGGACACTGAGAGACTGCCAGGATGTTTTCTTGCCATTTTCTTTTTTCTTTTTTAAGTGCTGAGTTGGGTTTTGCTGAGATCCCAAACCAACTAGTTGCTCTACTGTGGTTCTGACACTTTATAGTTTATTTTTGTAGAGTTCTTTGGCACCATGATATCAATGATTTTAAATTAGAATTCTAGAACTGAAAGATATCCTTCTTACTCATCTTATAAATGAAGGAGCTGAAGTCCCAAGAAGCCTTGATTATGTATGTTTTACAGTAGTCAGTGGTAAGGGTCGGAAGAGATGCAGGGCCTCTTGGCTGTCAGTTTAGTGATCTTTACAGTAGACTCCTCAGCTTTTTTTCTCCAGCATCATTTTATGTGTAGGACACGTAATTTATTGCATTAGGGCCAGTTGTCAAATTACAAATTTGGGTTTAATCTCCTGAAGCTGAGGGGCTTGTGGGATTAAAACCAGATAATACATGGATGGCAGGAAACATGATGAAACATCCTTGATCAGACTCCAATTCTGACCTCTAAGAAGAACTCCGTTGTTTGCTGTTCTCTGGGACTAATTCTGCCTTCTGGAAGGTTCTTTCTGTCCATTATTTCCTAAGACCGTGTTTATGTGGACATTAGGGGATATGTACGTTGTTGGGTTTGAGCTCTGTTTTCAAAGAATTGTAGTAGCTCCCTTTCACATTACCGTGAATTATCTTGTCAAGCAGTATTTTAAACATGCTCTATGACTCCACAGCACAGCTGCCTTGCTTTCTGTCTCCATTCTGTTCATCTCCGGCTACTTGAGCAGTTGCCTTTCATTTGCTCATATCAGCAACTCTTGAAAGATGTGTGGTTTCATTTTGGGTCATGGTATTATTGACTGCTGGGATAAATAGTCTCTAAAATGCACAGAGCTTAAATCCAATTCAGGTTTACTACATTCCTTTACTGCTAGTAAAACTGTATCGGTTAATTGGTGACCTTCAACAACGGGCCTTTGAGCTCACCAGCACCCAGGGAAGACCAAGAAACACCTCCCCTGTGCCTGAAAAGTTTCTGCTTGGGAGTTGACATCTAATCATGTCACTGAAGTATTTTAGGGGGAGAACCGTTCACAAGGCCACATCTGGTGCTGAGAATAGGGCTTATAATGTGATTCTGTAGTTGGATAGCTTTTTAGTTGGACATTTCCAGGGGTTGCCTTTATACTTTGCCAGGAGAAAATGAAGTATGTATAGGTTAATATCATAGTTTTTATTCTGCTTGAATAACAATACCACATTGTATTCCTTGTCTTCATGTTACTTCTTTCTGCTTGTGTTATATATATTCTGTGCTTTCTGGATTAACATTCAGCATTTAAAACTAAAACAAAATGGTATTGCTATCTCTGTGGAAGAAATAGTCAAACCAAAAGGACCTTATTTGCCCATAATCTTGATGAGATTTAAATGAGTTGTGGGCATAAATAGATAAAGAAAATTATGTCAGATATCACCATTTATTCAATCTTGTACCAAAGGGTCTGTCCAGAAAAGCAAGTCAGGATTAGGGGAGGAGACTACAAGAAAAGATGTGAAAATTAGAAGAAAATAAAATACCATTATGAGCATATGATGTCTATGATAAGATAAAACAATAATTTTAAAAGAACCTTTCAGAATTTCACAACTACATTATTAGCATGAACTGGTAAGTTGGGTGGGGTTTTGATGGAAAGTCAGTAGAAGAACAGCAGCTGCACTTCTGTAGACCAGTGACAACAGCCAGACAGCACGGAATGGTGGGTCTTAGCACCCAAAGCCACGCTGTTTATCAAAGCTGTGATTAAGTGGGATGTAACTGTTCCTGAGACTGCACTCGGTTGCTTCTGTTTTTCTACAGCTCCCTTCTAGTCAGGATCCATTTCAGAGTCTCACATTATGTCCAGTGTTCGTCTCTTCAGTGTGTTCTGTGTTGTACACTCGCTTTCTTCCTTCCTTCCTTCCTTCCTTCCTTCCTTCCTTCCTTCCTTCCTTCCTTCCTTCCTTCCTTCCTTCCTTTTTTTATTGTCTTTGGGAACTGGAGATTTTTGAAGAGTAGTGATCATATATTTTGTAGAATGGGCCTCAGTTGGGATTTGTTTAATGTTTTCTCAGGATTATATCACATCAGATCAGGGGTAAATTATATCAACATGACTGTTATTGGTGGAGTTAAATTTGGTTTCTTGGTTAAGGTGGCCTCTGCCAGGTTTCTCCACAGTGAAGGAATGACAGTGGATCTTATTGGTGGGGAGTATGTTTCATCTTCCAGTAGATGTCAGTCTGAAGCTGCAGATTGTACTGAACCCTAGGGATAACCATGCTTTTTACTTTATGTGCCTATAAAAAAGTTCAGTTCTAAGTTAGACTCAGTAAAAGATTTTTTAGAAAAATAGTTAAGGATAAAAAATTAAAATAACAAAAGTGATAATATGACCCCTCCTTGTCTCCGTGTCATTTTTATTTTTGCTTTTGCAAATCCATGGATTCTTTGCTCTGCACGTGATGCCAGCTCTTGCTCTGTACCACAGCACTACCACACGCTTGCAGGGCTCATCTGTCCCTCCATGTTTCCTCCCTGTGCCCATACACAGGTTTCGGACTGCATTCTCATGCACCTCTTCTTTCAGGAAGAGCCTGTATTTGTCCCAGGTGAGGGCTTGCTTTGGCTC
Source organism: Peromyscus eremicus (assembly GCF_949786415.1). Lineage (NCBI taxonomy): Eukaryota > Metazoa > Chordata > Mammalia > Rodentia > Cricetidae > Peromyscus > Peromyscus eremicus. Next base: position 75,719,478 of record NC_081420.1, on the reverse strand, counting down.
CTGTCCCATCCCTTAGAATCAACCTCTTAACTCTGCATAAGTGTAGCAGCAACTTCTACAGTAGCTTCCCTCAGGAATTTACATATTTTTAACCTAAACTTGTCCTTGAGTCTAGAAAGCATTCCTTACTTCCAGTAAGTGTTTTGGTGTCGCTCCTTTGATGAGATACTTGCTTGCATCTTCATTAGGCTCAGTGCTTTCTGGCACATCTCACCCAGAATACATCTTGTTTGTCTTCTTCCCACACAGCTGCTGTCTTTTCTTAGCTGAGTACTCATATACTGTAGCTTTTGCAGTTTGCAGTTCTTAGGTGCAGTAGCAAAGCTGGCATGATTTTCTTTTGAAGTTGCTTTATATGTCAGCATTCTTAACATATACTTGTGTTTTCTTTCTAAGTGAGAAACTTTTACTTTTTCACTCATAAGAAGTGTTCTACAGATTTCACATATTCAAATTCCCAGCATCACTATATTTCTAAGATTTGGGGACTAAAGTTGTTTAAAAGAAGGGCTACTGTGTCTGTGGTCATAAGCAGTAGATCTAATGATCCAGATGTGTCTGGTCAGCAGGCAGGAGGATTTGCAGTGTACATATGCTGTGCAGAGGAAGAATCTATCCCTGATGCATAGCATCAGAGTATACAATTGAAAACTTATGGTATCTTTATTTTAGGAAAATAACATTTATTATTTTCAGTTCATGGTCGACTTTGGGTAACTAAAACCATAGAAGGCAAAACCACAGATTGGGGGCAAGGGAGATGCTAAAATGTTTAATTTTAAAGAATACAATTTACATAGCAACACAATAGAATTGACTTGAATAAGAAAAGATTAGAGCTTTTTGGAAAAGTTACAAACTTCACTGAATGGTATTAAATATAAATGAAATGTAGAGAACCCTTAAGGAGATGGTTCTGAAGGGGGACGGAGATACAGCCCAGTTTTTGCTTACGTTGCAGAAAACCCTGGGTTCATTCTCCATACTACGCAAACCAAGCTAGGTGGCCCAGCCTGTGATCCCAGCCGCTGGCAGATGCAGGCAGGAGGATCAGGAGTTCAAGGTCATTCTCAGTTACATAGCAAATTCAAGGTCAGCCATGCTTATGTGAAACCATCTCAAAAAATAAAATTTAGGGGAAAAGAAAAGACTTACCATTGGAAAAAAATGTTAATTTTTTCCAGTGCTCTTAAAATTGAATCCCTAATAGATCTGGTGGGGGTGGGGATTTTGTCCTTACTATTAACATCTTAGAGAATAAAATACTATTATGTTTTTATTTTTGTTTTGATGATCTAATTTAATTTTGACATTATATTTTTGAACTTAGGAAAGAGGTATCCTCCAAAAATTATAAATGTACTCCTATGAGGTACATTTTCACCCTATGTCAAGGACCTGTTTTTTCTGCCTTTGTAGCATGACTTAATGTAAACCCATAGTAATTAAAGCCATCTATGATGTAAGAGTATACAAAATCACCAGTGGGAAAGACAGAGAATTGATAAATAGACCCATTTCTATGTGGAAACGTGTTTATAACACAACTGGGACATTGTAAATCTGTGGACGAATGGATGGATAGTTTTCAGTGTGTGGTTCTGGGGACAATAGATTGTCCATATGAAAAAGAATGAGATGGGATTTTTCTATACATAACTGGGAAAAAGGTTAAACTTATAATTTAATTTAGATACAGTAAACTTAACTGGAAAACTAGAAGTTATAAATCTAGAAACACAACTCAAGAAAGACCTAGACTCAGAAACATAGCTGGCCAAAGAATTAAAACAAAATGGAATGAGCACATGAACCAAAGACAGCCGGGAGGAGTGAGTGCAGGCCACACTTGAGAGCCAAGCAGGGCTTGTCCTAAGTGCCCTGAGCATTTCTCACACTGCTGACTTATATGTGAAAAACCAGGGGCAATGTAAAATTGTAAGGATCTCTCACTGGCAGCTCGATTGTCCTATGGAAGGCACAAAACTAGAAGCTGCTTGACTTGCCAAGGTATTTGCCATTTCTTTCCCACCCAGAGAAGTTTCAAAAAGGTTTAACTAAGATTCATGAAATGACAGTTCAACTTACTACTTTCTATATAAATGGCACCCTAAATTCACCCAGTATTATGCATAAAAAGGTGGTAAGGAATATTATTGATTTTAACATGTATTTTCTAACAGATCTTAGAGGATTTTTTAATGTATATGTTTTGAATATATTTTTTTTCAAACCCTTGTACCTGTAAATGTAGATCACTCAGTTTATGGAAAATGTCTACTGCTTAATCTAATTAACAAGGCTAGTCTTCATTTTTAAATTTATCTTAGAAATCAGACATCTTTCACTAAATGTCCACTTGATTTTATAACTCAAATATGTTAATATATGCCACCATGACAACCATCACATGGCTGAATTCTAATTCTAATAAAAATAAGTAGGGCACAGAGCTGCACCATGTGTTACCTAGATACAGTAAGGTGCTGTTCCTACAATCTTTCTTGTGTTCAGGAAACTCTTCCAGGTAGATGTTGTTTAACAGGAAGTGATACAGCTGTGGAAGAGGTAAGCTGTGGAAGTGTCCACACTTACTGCCTTGTTTCATGATAGAATTAAGTTATATGTGCCCAAATACTGTACTTATTAACAGAATATAGAGAGACTGGTGAAGAACAGCATCTTGTTGCAGTGTTACATGAAAGGTGGATTCATGGGTAGCATTATTTTAATTCTCCCCTCTTTAGATCACCTTGGGAGTTTCTACATCCCACGAAGTAAGTCCATCATATGTGGAGTTAATGATACAACAAAACCCCCAAACTGATGAAATCAAACCAACCTTTGGATTTTAAACTTCTTTGAGAGTAAATCTAAATATTGAATGAACCTGGTAAAGTTGCTGGACCTCAGAGGTAAAGGAAATTCCTCAGAGGAACTAGGCAGGTGCTTTGAGACATCAAAAAACAAGAAAGGTATTTTGGCCACATGTTTCATTTAATGCACAGTAGTGAAGCATAATTATAAGATTTTAAAGAAAAGAAAACTTCACAGTACCCATCTAAACAGTCTCAAGTATAATTCATCAAGTTTTCTTGAGTTTAAAGGAATTCTTAAGCCTTCATTGAGCCAATATTAGAAAACAGACTTTTCTAAACATAGGTTTCAAGATAAAGATTTGATGCAGTCAGGACACCTGGTCTCAGTGCTGAAAACTTTTTATCACTTGTTGTGAGCCATTAGTGGATGACAGTGGCTTCTTTGATTAATGCTTCTTACGATAGAACTAGCCTGTTTCTGAGGCTTTGGCCATTCTCCACAGAGCAGAAAGGTCCATACTTCTCAGCAGTCTCATCACTGATGGCAAGGGTCTAAACAAGTTGCTTGAGGAACAAACCCATAGGTACTCTATTCTTTGCACAGGCTCAATCTCAACACAAAGATGAAATGGTGTTCTGTACCAATCCTCATAGAAGTGACAGGGTCTTGGGCAGAAGCTTTGCTTGAAACCATGAAGGTTGTTGCCAACATTTTGCCCAAGAAACATTAACTTTGTATTTTTCTGTGTAGAACAAATTAAATTTGTTAAAGATCTTATATCGCTGAGTTTGAAAAACCCTAAACTTTACCTTTGGATTGGTAAGAAGAATGGAATATAGCACACCCATGACACTGAAACACAAGTATGCAGGTGTTGCCCTATGGTGAAATGTTTCCTGTTCAGTTTAGAGAAGTCTTGGAGAAGAGCATATTTCTTTTTCCACTTGCATTTACCCTCCAGTTCCTGCTCTTGCCCCCTGTGGGTGATGACAGCAGGGGAGGAAGATGAAGTCTGTAGTGAGTCTGTCTGAAAGAGTGTGTCCATGATCATTGCTATTAGCATGGCAGCTGGGGTGCTGGACACCACAGGCGTGAATTGCACACCTCAGCTTGCTAGCTCCGAGGTGCCAGCCCATGCACAGAACAGCTGGGCTCTCAGTAAAAAGGGAGTATTAAATATTAAATGCCTTGAGAGGAGAGTGCCTATGAGAGGAAAATGAATCTAGGAAAGCCTGTAGATGCTCAGAACAAGACAGATGGAGAATTAAATGAAGGACCTCAGAGGTTTGTTTCTCTCTGTGTCCCTGCATCTAGCTAAGTAAGTGTGAATTGGATAAACTTCCTCTACCTGCTGCTTTGTATCTAGATCTTACTGTGATGCCTTGGATACAATGTCTTCATAAAATGTGGAAACAACTGACCAAAGAACTATACATGAGCAAGCCCATCTCTTCTTATCAGTGACTTGATGGGAGAGGTCAGAACTTGAAATTGTCAGTCCTGTGAGGTGGAAAGACTGGGAGCAGGGGAGAAATAGTCCAGGATGGTCAGTTTTATCAGAACAAAGACAGGGAAAGGGAGCTGGCAGATGAAGGAGAACGTGGAGAAGTAGCAGAAACAAAGTCTCAGCTCAGTCGGCACCTGACTCGGCTAAGGCACTGAAAATCTATTTCTATGATATTTGTGAGCACCAAAGAGGGCAAAGGTGGCTGTGATGCTCTCTTTCTAATTAAATATTCTTTTAAATTTTTATGTGTATAGATGTTTTGCCTGCATATATCTGTGAAGCCCATGCATGACTGATACCCATGGAGGCCAGAAGAGGGCATCAGATCTCTTGGGAATGGAGTTACAGACAATTGTGAATTGCCATGTGGGTGCTGGGACTTGAACCTAGGTCCTGTAGAAGAGCAGCTAATGCTCTTAAGTGCTGAGCCACCTCTTCATCGCTGATGCTGGTTTCTTTAAGAAGTGAAATGTATAACTTGGACCTTAGAGTAAATATATTATGAAATAAAGAATTGCCTTAATCTCTTGACAGAAAAAGGTGATCAAAAATCACAGAGCATAAAAAAGATGGCTTAGCACTTAAGAGTGTTTGCTGCTCTTGCAGAAGACCTAGATTTGGTTACTAGCACCCATATCAGGCAACTCACAGGCATTTTTAACTCCTGGGGAATCCAGTTCTCTTTTCTGACCTCTGTAGGAACCTTCATGCACATGTATGTACACACACACACACACACACACACACACACACACACAGAGGCACGCATGCATGCACAAGAGCTCACATCAATTTTTTAAAGTCTTTTTTAAAAGGACGTTCATATAAACAGGAAATTTGTGCTTATCAATGGAGGGAAGCAAGTGTAGCAATGGCCTCCAGTTTAGAAGTCCCTTGTAAAGGAGGTGAAGGAAGAGGACAGTAGTGGAATAAACCTTCATCAAGCAGAAGGGCTTCAGGAAGAGAACAGATCTGATCATGAAGAATATGAAGTACAGTTAAAACAAAGTCTGCACAGAAGACTTTGCAAAGGGAAACCAGAAGAGAAGCCAGCAAAAGGCAAGCAAAGGCCAGAGACAAGGGGAGCTGAGCAGGATTGTTTGAGGCCACCCTGGACTGTACACAGCAAGACCCTGTCTTGATACATTAAAAACAATGGAGGGAAGACAGGGAAGGACAGAGATGGAGAGGAATAAGAAGAAAGGGAAGGGGAAAGAAGGGACTTGCTTCAGGGATGGGTGACACTGCCAATCTCAGTTAACCTGTCTGAACACTATCTAGTATAAGGTGTACAGTGAAAGTGAGAGCAGCTTCCACAAGCCACCTGATTACATTAGCAGTGTGGTCCTGTTAGATATTATCTGCTCATTTCTTTTACTGCCAAGTTTAGAGTCCTTGGCCCATTTTTGAAATGTGCTATTAAAATAACTTATAAGTTTGATGTATTAGACATTTCCAGAGAGACTATGATACAGCAGTTCTGAGAGACATGCTTTTCAAGTATGATGATTAGTAACACATGCTTTTCTTATTTTTAATAAATTAGAGAGTTTAGGGATATACCTAACAAAAGACATACAAAATTTATATTTTGAAAACAGCAAGTCAGAACTAAGAAGTTGGAACATCTCAGTAAGTGAAGAGACTTTTTGTTCAAAGAATGGAAAACTTGGTTTCATGATATTTCCCCCCAAATTGATCCATAAATTCTACCTAATCCCTATCATCGTCACACAGTTGTTGCTGGTGGTAGTTTTTTACTTGTTTTTGTAAAGTAGTGAATCAATTCTAAAAGTATTTGCCTTTAAATTTCCTGATATCATTGTTTTTTTAATACTAAGTAATACTCCATTGTGTAAATGTACCACATTTTCTTTATCCATTCTTCGGTTGAGGGGCATCTAGGTTGTTTACAGGTCCTGGCTGTTACAAATAAAGCTGCTATGAACATAGTTGAGCAAGTGTCCTTGTGGTATGATTAAGCATCCTTTGGGAATATACTCAAGAGTAGTATAGCTGGGTCTGGAGGTAGATGGATTCCCAATTTTCCAAGAAACTGCCATACTAATTTCTAAAGTGGCTGTCCAAGTTTCTACTCCCACCAGCAATGGAGGAGTGTTCCCCTTACTCCACATCCTCTCCAGCATAAGCTGTCATTTGTGGTTTTGATCTTACTCATTCTGATAGGTGTAAGATAGAATCTCAGTCATTTTGATTTGCATTTCCCTGATGTCTAAGGATATTAAACATTTCTTTAAGTGTTTCTCTGCCATTTGAGATTCTTCTGTTGAGAATTCTCTGTTAAGATCTGTACCCCATTTTTTACTTGGATTATTTGGTATTTTGATGTCTAGTTTCTTGAGTTCTTTATATATTTTGGAGATTTAGTCCTCTGTGATGGATGCGGGGTTGGTGAAGATCTTTTCCCATTCTGTAGGTTGCCATTTTGTCCTATTGACAGTGTCCTTTGCCTTACAGAAGCTTTTCAGTTTCATAAGGCCCCATTTACTAATTGTCAATCTTATTGTCTGTGCTACTGGTGTTCTTTTCAGGGAAAAAAAAATCATTATGAGTGAGGTAATCCAGACACAGAAAGACAAACATGGTATGTTCTCACTCATAAGTGGATATTAGCTGTCAAATAAAGGATAACTATGCTACAATCCATGGACCCAGAGGCTAGGTAACAAGGAGGGCTCAAGGGACGGGGATGCATGGATCTTCCTTGGAAGAGGAAGTAGAGGAGACCTCTTGGGTGGACTGGGGGCAGGTGGGGATAGAACTTGAGGGATCAGGTTGGGAAGAGTACTGAAAGAGATGACTGGAAAGTGGGGAGTATTTCAGGGTAAGGTAGAAACCTGGTGCAAGGGAAACTCCCAGCTAAAACTCCTAGCAATAGTAAATAGGTAGCCTGAACTGGCCATCTCCTGTGATCAGATTGGTGACTACCCTGATTGTCATTAGAGAGTGTTGATCTAGTAACTGATGGAAACAAATGAAGAGACCAACAGCCAAATATTAGGCCAATCTTGGGGAATCCTGCTGAAGAGAAGGAGGAAGGATTGTAGGAGCCAGAGGAGTCAAGGACATCGCAGGAAAACCCACAGAAATAACTAGCCTGATTCATAGGAACTCACAAGTCTGAACCAACAACCAGGGAAACTGCATGGAACCAACCTAGGCCCTCTACATATATGAGACAGATGTGTAGCTTGATCTACTTGCAGGAATCCTAGCAATGGGAGCAGGGGCTGCCCATAATGCTTTGGCTGGTACTTGAGAACCTGTTCCTCATGCTGGATTGCCTTGACCAGCCTTAATGCAAGGGGAGGTGCTTAGTCTTTTTTTTTTTTTTTTTTTTTTTTTTTTTTTTTTTTTTTCTAGACAGGGTTTCTCTGTGTAGTTTTGATGTTTTGATGCCTATCCTGGAGCTCACTCTGTAGACCAGGCTGGCCTCGAACTCACAGAGATCTGCCTGGCTCTGCCTCCCAAGTGCTGGGATTAAAGTTTTGCGCCACCAACGCCCGATGCTTAGTCTTACCACAACTTGATATGCTTTGTTGATACACATGGGAGGCCTGCCCCTTTCTGAATAGAAACAGAGGAGGAGTGGATGAGGGCAGGCAGGGGAAAGGGAGGGGAAACTGCCATTGGAATGTAAAGTAAATATGTGGTGATATTTTGTTGTACCCTAATTAAAAAAAAATTTTGCCTGAAGATCAGAGGACAGACAGGCCACTAGATTAAACATGGCACACACTTTTAATCCTAGCACTGGGAGGCAGAGATCCATCTGGATCTCTGTAAGTTCAAAGCCACCCTGGATTACATGAGAAACAGAGCCAGGCAGAGAAACAGAGCCAGGCAGTGATGGCACACACCTTTAATCCCAGTATTTGGTAATCACACTCCTTTAACCCCAGCACTTGAGATCTCATGCCTTTGCTACCAGTATTTGGGAAGCACACATGCCTTTAATCCCAGCACTAGGAAGGAAGTAGCATGGCTGGCAGAGAAGGGTATATAAGACACGAGGAGACAGGAACTAAAGCCTTTTCGGCTGGACCCCTTTCAGCTGAGGACTCAGAGACATTCAGTCAGGGGATTTCTTGGAGTTGACGAGGTGAGAAGTAGCTGTGGCTTGTTCCTTTGTCTCTCTGATCTTTCAGCATTTACCCCATTTATCTGGCTCCAGGGTATTTTTTATTATAAGACCTTTAGGAATTCGTACAACATAAATAAATTAATTAAATTTTAAAAAGACTACAATAAACTAATTATCCTTTATGTTGTAGAACATTAATTTTAGTAGCTCTGCTTTATAAAGTAACGTGACCATAATAAAGAAACTAATAGAAAACTTAAAAAAAAGAATATTCTTTAGTCTTGAGAACACATACACAATGCAGATAATACAGGCAAATGTACAAAACTTTTTTTTTTTTTTTTTTAATGTTTAGAGACAGGTTTTCTCTGTGTAACAGCCCTTCCTTGAACTCACAAGATCCACCTGGCTCTGCCTCCCAAATGCTGGGATTAAAGACATGTGCCACCATGCCCAGCTGCAAAACATTTTTTTTTTAATTCAAAAGACTAATCCCAATATTTTACTTTTTATAAGTAATCCAACATTCTCTTGGATGCTAAAGAATAAGTCTAACCTTCCAGATATCTAGCAGGATGCCCATATGGGTGTGGACATAAAGTATTTGAGTATACACAAGTACAGTCACCAAGCCTTATTGCTTCATTTATCACAGGAAGTACCAGACTTATACAGTATTTGAAGAAAAGCTATTCTACTTGTGTAGATTCTCATGGGAGTGACCACAGGCATTATGCCAATTTAATCCCAAGTATTAAAGTTAGGGTTTTAAATGACATGTAATAGTATGATTTATTTTCTGTCTTGAGCTTTATAGGGCACAAAACAAGATCCTATCCTTACATATTGCTTTTTATTTTTAGAGTCAGAGTGATGATAAAAATCTAAGCTTAAGAACTGTCAAATGATTTATGATATTTCATTTATTTTTCAAAGGCTTGGAATGTCACCAGTGAGCCCATTAGAATTGTAGACTTAAAGCACCACGATTTTTAAAAAGACCAGCTGCATAAACAAGTGTGCAAACTTTGTAATTTAATTCTATGTGATTTTTTTAACACTTCAAAGTGCCAAAGAAGGCAGTTTTTCTTAGGTTATAAGTAGTTGTCTGAGTCGTTATAACCTCAGACCTTGAAGTTCATTTCAAGACCTCCTCTCTAAAATGCTTATACTTCTCTATTGTGTTGAGTACAACCTCAAGACAACTGTGTAGCTACCCTGGGCATCCTTTCTTCATGAGCTGACACTAGTGTGGGTGGAATGCGGAGGAGCTGGAGACTACTGTGAAAAGATTCAAGTCTGTGTCAAGGGGTGAGGAGTATAAAATTTTTGAGGATGTGTTTCTGTTGCTGTGATAAAAGCAACTTAAAGGAGAGGGGTTTTATTCTAGCTCACAATTCCAGGTTACAGTCCTTTATTGTAAGGAAGCGAAGGCACCATGAAGCAGCTGGTCACATCTACAGCTAAGAGCAGAGAGAGAATGAATGGGTGCATGCTTACAAGTGATCAGCTCGCTCTTTTCTTCATTCAGTCCAGGGCCCAGCCCATGAAATGGTACCTTCCACATTCTTAGTGGGTCTTCCCACCTTACCCCACCTCAATTAATACAATCAAGTTGACCCCCCACAGACATGGCTATAGGCCAACCTGATCTAGACAATCCCTCATTGAGACTCTCTTCCCAAGTTATCCTAAACTATGTCAAGTTGACAATTAAACCACTATCATAGTGGTAAAATGCTTTAAACTTCAAAGTTTAAAGGATTTATCTGTTTGTCTATTATTATTTTTTTATTTGAAGTGCCAGCTATGAAACCCAGGGCCTCACACATGCTAAACAAGTTTTCTATCCCCTCCACTAAAGCAGTTTTTCATTCATAGATTTAGATTTGAGGTAATTATAAATGCACATAAACGTTCAATAATACACATGACATTATACACCCTTCTCAGTGGTACTCTCTAGAGCAGTGATTCTCACCTTGTGGGTTGGGACCCCTTTGGGGAGTCGAACAACCTTTTCATGGGGGTTGTATATCAGATAGCCTGCCTATCAGATATTTACATTATAATTCATAACAAAATTATAGTTATAAAGTAACAATGAAATAATTTTATGGTTGGGGGTCACCACAACATGAGGAAGTGTAGTAAAGGGTCGCAGCATTAGGAAGGTTGAGAACCACTGCTCTAGAGTATTAATATTAATACAGTCTTCATCTTTTTCAGATGCCTAATTTTTCTTGAACTCGTGTGTGTGTGTGTGTGTGTGTGTGTGTGTGTCTATGTGTGTGTGCAATTCTTATTTCAGGTATAGCTTTTTGTAACTATGTTCCAAAATGAAGGTTTCCATTACAGAGAGTCTTCATATGGCCCTTTTATAACCCTGTTCTTCTAGTGTTTCACCTGTCTACCTCCATCCATAAGCCCTGCCAATCACTGGTATCTTCTCTGTTTTCTTAGTATTTACATTTCAGTATTGTGTAAGTAGACTATTAAGTGAGTAACCTTTTAGTATATTTTCATTTAGTATGATACCTTTGATACTCATTCAAGTTATTACATGATCTATAGTTCATTTGTTTTCATTATTGAGTAATAGTCTGTCAAAATATATTTTGATATTTTGTTTACATATATGAGAAAATAACATAAAATGTCACTTTAAAAGTGCCAAAGGCATTACATTGTTGAATCTTACTTGTTAATTAAGAGTATAGATTAGTTTTGACATGTTAATCATTTAGATTAGTTTTATCTGAACATACTAAGAATAGATGAGTCTGAGACTGTTTCCAGTGGGAAAGAGGAACATCTTTCTATTCCCTTATTCATCAAGATCAAAACCTGCAGGGCTGAGAGCACCAGGCAGCTCTTCTTTCTGATTCCCTTGTGTGCAGCCTGTGATCACTCAGCTAGATCTTCATAAGACCAGTGCTCCCCATGTGAATCTCCTACCTGTGTGCCTGTGTTTGGTTTCTCATCTAAATGATTATTTTCTTTAAGTTCTGTCTAACTGAAATACTTCTCCCCTCCTTCTATGCCCTCCCCCTTTCTCTGCTTCCCTAGGGAGGGTGAGTTAAGCAAGACTCTGAAGCTGTTTAAGAGTTGACTAGGAAGTGAGCAGTTTGAACACTGGAAGGGGTGAGGGACTGCAGTGATGAGGAGAACAAGGTAAGCAGCAGGAACTGGATGGGTCCAGAGTTACTACATTGTCTAGGGAATGAGAGAGACACCACAGTGTTAAGGAAGTTCCCTGATGTCAGACAATAATGGGAGAGATAGGTTTTGAATGCAAGGATCCTGTCTTCAAGGCCCATGCTGGGCATGCAGACAGACATGAGCCTACAGGCTTAGAGTTGGGGAGCTCAGAAAAGAGGTGTCTGAACTTCAGATTAAGAATACCAGGGGATGGCTTCTAAGCTTTCAGTGTTGTAAATAAAACCATAACTGGTAAGATTCCCAAGAGTGAAGGTGCACAGTGAGGTCTGATGTTTACTTAGAGGAACCTCAGCATTTTCTCTCATAGAGTGAAAAGCAAGTGGTACTGGAAAGGTTGAGAACAGTAGTCAGTTGGTGGTGAGATGAAGACCAAGCAGGCCCTGTGGATGGTGTTGACAGAAGCCATCTTGGAGAATGGAGGCAGGATGTCAAGAGAATGAACAGGAGACGAGAAGATGAATAAGAGCACTTAGGTAATATTACTCATAAGTTTATTTGCAATAAAGAATATTTAAATAGGCCTGTGGGCTACAGCTTCAGGAAGTTGTAAGGCCACATGATAATTGCTGCTGTGTAGATGTGGGTTTGTTTAAAGGTAGTGCAAGAGGGTCTGCTTAAAGAGAAGAATGCTGTTTCTGTATTGTTGAGGAAGCAGGAGCATGTAGATATCTAGCCTGAGTCAGGGCCTGGTCTCAGGAAGGAGAAGGGGCAGCTCCCTATTGTTTCAGGACTGAGATAGGCAGGAGAGGTCCTTCCATAGATAATCCTGAAAGGCAACAAACTCCCTTTGGACAATTCATATTTCTGTGAACAAAAAAGGAGAAATGGTTCAGATAGAGGAAGGTGTAGTACATTTTTGAGGAGTGAGGAGAAGGTTTAGGCTAGTCAGTTTAGAAGCCTGGCTCTGGTGTTTTCAGAACAATCAAAGCAGTGAGCTTCCCACTGCACCGTAGGCCTCCTCTTCTGAGTAGGTAAGCATCTGCAAGTTGAGGGAACAGAAGTGTTCTGTATACAGGGAGAGACTCAAGGCAGAGACATGGAGCTCATGATAGAACCCATTTTCCAGAGGATAAGCTCAATGTTAAGGCGCAAGTAGGGCCCTTACAGTGTGTAGATACTACCATTGGAGGGCATTGCAGATGAGAAAGCAGTAAAATGTTGTACTATGGAAAACTGGAAACACATTTTTAAAAACTGTATGTGTGAGTGTGGGCATACCAATGCTATGTGTGGTGCTTTAAGTGAGAGTGGCCTCCATGTTTGAGTAATTGGTCCCAAATTGGTGGAACTGTTTGGGAAGGATTCTGAGGTATAGTTTTGCTGAAAGAGGTGTGTCAGTAGAGGCTGGCTTTCAAAAGATTCATACCATTTTGAGTTAGTCTCAGTCTCTCTCTCTCTCTCTCTCTCTCTCTCTCTCTCTCTCTCTCTCTCTCTCTCTCTCTCTCTCTCTCTCTTCTGCTTGTGTTTTGAGATGTGAGCTCTTAGCTTCTTCCCCAGCTTGTTAGCCTGCTGCCATGCTTTCCTCCTTGATGGCAATGGACTCTTACCTCTTAGGAACTGTAAGCCCTAAATAAATCCTTTCTTCAATAGATTACCTTGGTCATGGTATCTTATCAAAGCAATAGAAAAGTAACTAAGAGAGAAGTTGATACCAGGCATAGGGTATTGCTGTGACAGACTTAACCATGTATTTTTTGGGTTTTGTTGTTCGTTTGTTTGTTTGTTTGTTTTAAGAAAAGGCTTTGGAACTTTGAATTTGAACACTTTGAACACTATAATACACCACCTAGTAAGAGCTTGGGAGATAGTGCTGAGAACAACTTGGACTGTAGAGGCTGAGTTCAAGAGGTGAGCTCTTAGCTGCTCCTCCAGCCTGTTGCTATGCTTTCCTCCATGATAGTAATGGACTTTTATCTCTTTGGAACCATAAACCTCAAATAAATTTTCCCTTCTATAAGTTACCTTGGTTATGCTATATTACCACTGCTTTGAGGACCAGCCTTCAGCAACTCAGGGATTTAGGAGGAAACCATGGAGTCAGCAAACTAATTATTCGACTTAACTTTTCTGTCTGAGGGAGTAAAACTTAATTCTCTGGGGCCAATGAAAGGGGACAAAGCTTAACTCTCTGGGGCCATCGGAAAAAGGGGAAAAAACATACATACACCTTTAGGGTCTCTCTATCATCTTTTCTTTGTTCTCTTTATTTCTTACCTCTATCCAGATGTATCCCTTCTGTCCCTCTTGATATCTTCCTTCTAACTAATTTTATTTTTGCCCTTACAGCTTATATATCCTATCAAAATTATAATGTAGTTATATTCTATTTTTAACTAAATGATTACAATGAATAAAAGAAAAACATTTTTTCCCACATCCCTTACATGATTAAACATTTTATGTATTACAGGTGAAAAACAATTTGTTACAAGAACACACATACATTCATACCCAAGCAACTTGTTATAGATTAACAGAGTGTAAACAAGCAAAGTATTTTTCTCTACCTGTTCTTTTGCTAGCAGGCTGCATTTTGTGGTTGCAAAGAAAGGACCAATCATTTTATTACTTATCTCAAAAGGTAATCTTATAAGGAATCTTAGAAGAATCACAAATCTTATCACTTATATATGAAAAAGAATCAGTCATCTCTACTTTAAATCCTCAGGGTGCGTACCCATTCACCAACAATTTCTTTATATCAGGAAGCTAAGGGCAGAAATGAGTACAAGGAATTAGTCATCACCTCTGGTCACCAACCCATCCTAACAAGAAAGGCATGTCAGCCAGCAGTAGCCAGGCTACCATTGTTCCTGCTCCCTGACCTCAATAAGTCCCTCACTCAGCTATTAAAAGTATGCCCTTAAATTGTTTTCCAAGATTTTTTCTACCTCAGAGCCATCAACAAAAACTTCTTAACCTAATCTTAAGTCATTATTTAAAGCTTTGTTTTAGCTATGATGTACACCAAAACCTGTGAACATACCTCCCAACATTAAGGTGAAAAGAACCTGAGTTAACTTAGCTTCTGGAACACAATTGTTTTTCTTAATCATTAACCTAAGCCACAGTCTATATGGCTCCTCAAGAGAAACTAGCTGTGTGACATTTCCTTGTTCTTATTTTCTATGTTCTGCAACCCCTGCTTTATCGTGGGTGGGGGCAACACTGTATCTTACTTTTACCTTAATAATTTTCCCATTAAGCTGACCTTTATCATAATCCCTTACTATATTTATTAAAGACCCTCAATCATCAAAATCCTAAAATTTAAACTAACACTATTATTGTATAAAATCATTGTTTTAGTTAAACAGTACAGCTTAGGAGGAAATCATCTTCATAATATCCACAAGTAAAAATGCCCAATAGAAGGTGATATTTTCATGAGATAATCACACTACATTAAAGACAGTGGGGATCCCCCCCAACACCCATTCACACCATGCCAGACATCAGAGAAAAATGACTGTGACAAACATGTAAAGTCACAGCAGTAACAAGAGACATTCTAGAGCCTAAGCCCTCAGGGCCTTGCCTATTCTAGATTCTCCCATCAGAGCTTTGCTTCCTGGTGGGCCGATTTCCTGAACTTCATTTGCCACCTGCTGCTCCTCTGACATGGCCACCAGCACTGTATTATCACAGCAATAGAAAAATCTAAGTACCATGGCATGCGTGTGGTCAGAAGACAACTTTCAGGAGTAGTTTTCCCATCCCACCTTGAGTTCTGGGGATTAAATTGAGGTCGTCAGGCTTGGGTTGCAATTGCCTTTACCCACTGAGCCATCCCACTGGCTCTGTTATCATATTCTAAAATGGACACTTGTAATGCTTTAGTTTGATTTTACCTTATTTTTAGTAAAAGACTCTTCTGGGGCCTAGAGAGATGGCTTAGTGTATAAGAGCATTTGCTGCTCTTGAAAAGTCTCATGTTCAGTTCCTACCATCTACGTTTAATAACTCACAGTGGCCTGTCACTCCGCACCCGTATGCATGTATATGCATACGTATACTTAGAGACATACACACACACATATACCTAAATATTTCTTTTAATTTTCTGACACATTGTGTGTATCTGGAATTGTACTTGTTTTAGAGGATTCTTTTTTCCGCCAGCAGAGCTCCTCCAACAACTTTTACAGGCTCAGACCTTTACATTGCTGAACAAGCTTCTGTATGTGTGCCTATTCATTAGATAAGTGGTGGGGAAAGTGTGAGACACTTCTGACACATTTTATTTGGTCAGGAATTTTTTTAATAAAACATAATTTAACGATGGGCCTCTTCTTTATAGCCTGCCAGGAGAATTACTTTCCCTTAACCAATTAGAATTTTTATTAAGGTAACAGTGAGTACCTGTCATAATTGAAATATTGTGAGTGTGCATGTGTGTATATGTGTTGCTTTCTTAAGACAGTCTTGATGTGCATCGAAGACTGGCCTGGAGCCTGCAGCAGATCTTCCTGCCCGCACTTCCCTAGTGCTGGGATTACAGGCTGGTGAGCAGTAGAGCTGGCTAGTTAATGAGTGTGTGCATACATGTGCTGCGGTTCTCTGGATGCCTGGGCCAGTAGAGGTAGAAGTCAGCCTCACCCATTGCTCTTTAGGAGCCATCCATCTTGTTTTGTTTTTTAGTTTTTACCACACTGATTGGTTAATTAAGGTAGGTGCATGTGAGCACAGGCAAGTGTAAGCATGAACAAGCACATGCAAGAACAAGCATGTGTGTCCTACCATACAAATGTGGAGATCAAAGGAAACTTTTGAGAACTGATTTTCTCCTTCTGCCATGTGGGTCCCAAGGGCTGAGTTCTGGTTATTAGGCTTAGCAGCAAGTATCTTTACCCATTAAGCCATCTTGTCATCTCAAATAACATTTCTTTTTTCTATTTTCCTTTTCCCTCTTCTCTTTTCTTCCTCTTTCTACCTCTCTGAGGGTGTGGTGGGAAAGATAGTAGTCCTTACTGCCCTAGTCTTTGTTAACCACGTTGGCCTTTAACTCACAGACCTACTTGCCTCTGCCTCCCAAGTGCTGGGGTTAAAGGTATGTGCCACAGTGTCCAGTTCACTCTGAGTTTTGAGACAGTCTCTTTCACTGGAAACCTGGGCTCACCAATTAGGTGAGGCTGGCTGGTCAGCAAGCCCCAAGGATCTACCAATGTGTCACCATGCCCAGCTTTTTATGTGGGTGCCGAGGATTGAACTCAGGTTCTTGGATCATGTGGCAAGTACTTTTCTGACTGCCAGTGTGGTGATATTGTATTCCCTCCATGCCAGCTCATATTTGTTTTTTAAATTATGAAAATTTTTATTAAATTATATTATACTCAGATATCCTAAAATCATTTTGTATTGATTCTCTTAGATATTTTCTGTCCTAGAATATATCAATTTTACTTTTGATTTTTGAAAGAAAACATGCTTATTATACTAACTAAATTTTAACTCTGTTAATTTGAAGTTGGCTTAGAATAAAGACAATTGACTTAGAAACAGCAGAATTGTTACATAAAATACTAAAACATATTTTTGTTTTCACTAGTTTTATGAATAACACTGTAGGTCAAAGGATAATGTATTTCTTGAGATGTATTCCTTGCCAACATAATAAGAAAGATTGTGTTTAAACCTACGGTTCTCAAAGGGAAGTAGAGTTTTAGTTCTTAAGATAAAGTTCCTTTATGCTTCTTTTGCAAGATGTTGTCTTTACCCACCATGCAGCCCCCTGTGGGAACAAGGTTCTTACTCTGTCTGGTGAGACTTGACCATGTTGCTTCCTTCCACTGTGTCTGCCCAGCTAGGGCTTAAGGGCCTTATCCTTGGCTGTTCACCGGAGGCCTACAGGACTTCAGCATTTGTCCCAGTGTAGCACCCTTGTCTCCTAAGTACTAATCAACTCGTTTTCCTCCATTAACCCAATAGCCTCCATTTTTCTTTCAGCAAATCTTGCTTCCTCCAATCCATGATCTCTTTAAATATACTCTTTGGTTGTTTTTGAGTCTCTCTTCCTTCCTCACTCCTTCACATGATCATTGTGGGAATACATGCTGTTTTTCTTCATCTATCATCATACACAGGGTTGGAGCACAGAGACTTGGACTTTCTTCCTAGGACTGCATGGTGGAACCCAGTTCACTCCAGTCCTTACAAACTAATGAGATTTATTGCAAGACAAACTGAAAGTAAATTTACCTACAAGATCTATATATTGGTGATAAAGGTAGTTAAAAAATTTCATTGAATCTCTACATATACCCTACTTGTATGGAGACTTTGCAATATGCTCATCAAAATTGGAAGAAGGTATATAGCATGTGAGTGTAAAAGCATGTTTTAGATTTGGGCTTGTTCTTCCTAGTGGCTGCCATGTATGCATAAGCCAAAACAGCTTCTAAAAGTCCTTTGCCATACTTCTTATGATTTGAATCATACAGTTGGTGCTATTAATTTTCTTTCATTAGAAACAACAACATCATGAGGTATCTAAAAGCAAAATGCTTTCATTACTTTCAACAAGGAACACATGACAGAAAGAGCAGCAATTCAATACTAACATCTACGTGTATATATGTGTGAATGTATGCCGTGTGTGTGTGTGTGTGTGTGTGTGTGTGTGTGTGTGTGTGTGTGTATGTGTGTGTGTGTGTGTGTTTAACTCAGAAAAATGTTAGATTTGGAAAATGATAGGATCTCCCTGTTGCCAACCAAGAGAGTCATGCTTTGGTAAGCAGCAGCTGGTGAACATGTGTTGACTGCAAGATAATCTAGAAACAAACTTGGACATTTCTCTGATCTGTAAGCTAACCATAGTTAATATGGTTAGTCTTTTAAGTTACATTCATGTACATATTGTTGGAAAAATTAGTACTTTGTTTAAAAGTGATAAACTTTTTTATTATAGGACATGAAATTAAACATAAAAGATGACAAGTAAGTTTATTTCCTAGTTTGTGCCTCTTAGAGTTATTAAAAATGAGTGTATTAAAAAGTAACTCTAAACTAGATTTTATTATGTGTATATCTTGCCAGTTGGGGGTGGCATAAGTATTTATTCTAAATACAGTAGAATAAGTTGGGTTCCATTCCCAGACTCAACATTAAACTAGCAATACCTAACATTCACCCATAGAATACTCAAAAAGAACATTCTCTTGAAGCATGTGTGGATCATCTCCAGGACAAAGTGTTAGGTCATACAGTGAGTATAAAGAAGAGTGCATTATCATAGTGTACTAGCTGACCACGGTGCGTACCACTAGTGGGAGTAACAGATTTGGGGATCGAACATGTATGTAGAAATTAAATAACACTCTCAAATAATTGGGGATCAATAAAGAAATTACAAGGTAAATCAGAAAATATTGTAAGGTAAATTAACCTAAAGCCCAGTACACTTAAACTTACCGGATCCAGTTGGAGAAAGGCAATTTTCATAGACGTTTGTTCCCAATAATAAGGCAGAGACAAGGTACCCAGAAAATGTCTTGGGAAAGGAGAGAGACCTACCCAAGTGAGTGCACATTTAGGACTGAAGCCTTGTTTACTGTTATTTTAACATAAAGTGTCTAGATATGAAAGGAATGTTATGTATATGTTGTCAGCTTTGACAGAAAATCCTAATTGTGCTTTCTTGCTTCTTAGCTCTAATCAAACTCCCAAGTAAAAGCCTCCTTTCCTTTCTCTTATGCCCATATTTTTTTCTTTCTATTCTGCCTCAAAATGTATAGCTACAAATGCTGTATGTGTGTATGTGTATGTATGTACATGTACACACACACATGCATATATGCATGCTCCTGAGAGTATGTGGATATCAGAGGACAGCCTCGGGTGTTGATTCTTCTTCCTTCTTTGAATCTTCTTTGAAGATTCCCTGGCTCACAAGCTTCTAGGGATTTTGCTGTCCTTGCCTTCCATCCCACCATCCAAGCACTAGGATTGCAGATGCACATACCACTTCATCTGGCTTTTATGTGAGTTCTGGGAATCCAAATGTAAGCCATCTCCTCAAGGTCCCTAAATGTCTATTTTTAAAGAGTGCTCTCAAACTTAACCTCCACCTTAACAAGCTAGAAAAAGAACACCACCTACACAAGCAATAGGAAGAAAATAATAATTAGTAAACCACAAATGGGGTGTGGTAATACACACTTTTAATCCCAGCACTCAAAAGGTAGAGGCAGGACGATCTCTGTTTATGGCCAGCCTGGTCTACGTAGCAAATTCCAGGCCAGCCAAAGCTACATAATGAGACTTTGTCTTTAATAATAATAATAATAATAATAATAATAATAATAATATAGCAATAGTGACAATAATAATTATAAGGCTACATAAGACCTTGTCTCAAATAATAATAGCAACAAAAACACAAGTAGATTATGAAAACTACTGGGCAAAATCAGTGATTAGGAAAGTTGGTTCCTTAAAAATCAATTGACAAAAATTAATGAACCTTTAGCCTGACCAACAGAGATGAAAGTGAAAAGTCCAAATACTAAAGTCAACATTGAAAAGAAGATATTACTGCTTGTGCTACAGAAATGTAGTCTTATAAAGGAATTCTGAGAACAAATATATTGTGCTCATTACTTAGATACAATAAAATTTCTGAAAGACAAAAATATACCAAAACTGACTCAAAAATAGAAAATTTGACCCTTTAACATGTAAAACAGTTGCTTCTCCCCACACAATATTTCCCCTCCCTTCCTTTCCCCTCTTCTCCCCCCTCTTCTCCTCTCCTCTCCTCTCCTCTCCTATTCTCCTCTCCTCTCTGATTCTCCTCCCCTCCCCTCCCCTCCTCTCCTCTTCTCTTCTCTCTGATTCCCCTCCCCTCCCCTTCCCTCCTCTTCTCTCCTCTCTTTTTTTTCTTTTAGGCTCAGATGGCTGCACTGATGAGTTCTATCAAAAATTTGAAGAATTGACAGTAGTCTGTGATTTCTCAAATGTGTGGAAAGGAAGGACATGTTTCCCAGATTATTCTATAAGGCCCAGTATCACTTTAACAATAAAACCACACAAGAAAACTAGACAAATACCCTTATAAATACAGATGCAAAAACAGTCAACAAAATGCTAGTATACTAAATGAAATACCTAAAAGAATTGTAAATCATTACCAGGTGGGTTAATCTCAGGAATGCAAGGTTGACTCAACATTAAAAAAACGCAAGGAACATAGTATATTAATATACATGTTTTTACAAGCCGTGTGTCATTTTAATAGACACAAGAGAATGCATTTAGTGACATCTAAGTCCCTCTTGTGATAAGAATGAGCAGACAAAGAGTAGAAGAGAACTTCTTACTCTGATAAAGGGCATCTCTGAAAACCTGTCAGCTCACATACTTGGTGGTAGAAGACTAAAACGCTTCCCCATCAAAGTTAGGAAAAGGTAAGTCTTTGTCCTGTGTCTGCCTCTATTCAGTGTTGTTCTGAAGGTTCTAACCAGACAGGTAGACAAAGAAAGAAGTCTCAATTTGTTTATCACAAGATTTTGTTTGTAAAATCTCTTAAGAAACATGTTAAAAAATGATTCTACTAAAAAATAAATTTATCAAGGCTGAAAGATATAGAATCATATAAATACCACTTGCATTTTTATCCACTAGCCTTGAATAATTTGAAAATAGCATTAAGTAAAGCAACATTTACAGTAGCATCAAAAACAAAAATAAATTTAACAGAAGTTTAAGATTTATAACACCAAATGCTAAAACAATTTGAGAGTTAAAGACTTAAATAAGGAAAGGCAGTCCAAGTTCTTAAGGTGGAAACTTAACGCTGTCAGCATGACATACTGAACTACAGATTCAGTACTAAGTCTGTGCAGTCAGGACCTCCTCATACTTTATCTGATCTTTAAAATTTAAATGGAAATTCAAGGGAGGTAGAGTCACCAAAATTGGCTGTGAGTGGGGGATATTGGTTTATCCTTCTTAGTGTCAGGAATTAAATTACAAACTGTAATAAAGAAATCATCATGGTACTGCAATAAGGATAGACAGATGCATAGAATAGAAGGAAGATTCCAAATGCACCCAGACATTTCTGCTACACTGTTTTTCATTGAAGATATCCAGAGAAATCAACAGGGGATAGGGTATCTTTTCAATTAGTGGTCCTAGAACAACAACAACAACAAAAAGAGAATCTCTATATTATGTATAGAAGTTACCTAAAGATAAGAGGTATAAAATATGAAAAACTCAGAGGAAAGCAGGGGTTAACATCTTTATGACTTTGAGTTATGCAAAACAGTTTATCAGATTGACACCCAAAGCACAAGTAACAAACTAAACATGGGTAAATTGGCTTTCACCAAAATTAAGAACTTTCAGGGCTGAAATGATAAGCCAGGATATGAAAGAGAATATTTGCAAATCATACCTGGTAAGAGGCTTATATCCAGAGTAGCTGAAAAACTTACAACTCAACAATGAAAAAAACCCTAGTTAAATATGTACACATACATATACATTTTAATTTTTTCAGATTCACAAGTTGCCAGTGAGCACTTGAAAAGACAGTGTCACTAGTCATTTAAGAATAGCCACAGCGAGATGCCATGTGATAGAGAAGTAGATAGAAGCAGACATTTGTGGGAATATGTAGCACCTGGAAACTTCATATACTGCTAGTGAGGATTATATAGGAAGTGTCATTAGAAAGCCTGGAAGTTGTTAAGAAGGTTGAGCATGAAATGCTATATGACCTAGCCAGTGGCCGTGTGGTGTACATCCATTCTGATTGTGTATAGAAGGGCTACTGATTTTTTTTTAGTTGATCTTGTATCCTGCTACATTGCTGAAGGTGTTTATAAGCTGTATGAGTTACTTGGTCGAATTTTTGGGGTCACTTATGTATACTATCATGTCATCTGCAAATAGTGAAAGCTTGACTTCTTCCTTTCCAATTTGTATTCCCTTGATCTCCTTATGTTGTCTTATTGCTCTGGCTAGAACTTCAAGTACTATATTGAATAAATATGGGGAGAGTGGACAGCCTTGTCTTGTTCCTGATTTTAGTGGAATCGCTTTGAGTTTCTCTCCATTTAATTTGATGTTGGCTCTTGGCTTGCTGGAAATTGCCTTTATTATGTTTAGGTATGTTCTGTATTCCTGTATTCCTGATCTCTCCAAGACCTTTATCATGAAGGGGTGTTGGGTTTTGTCAAAGGCCTTTTCAGCATCTAGTGAGATGATCATGTGGTTTTTTTTCTTTCAGTTTGTTTATATGGTGTATTACATTGTCAGACTTTTGTATGTTGAACCACCCTTGCATCCCTGGGATGAAGCCTACTTGATCATGGTGGATAATTGTTTTGATGTGTTCTTGGAGTCTGTTTGCCAATATTTTATTGAGTATTGTTGCATCAATGTTCATGAGGGAGATTGGTCTGTAGTTCTCTTTCTTTGTTGCATCTTTGTTTGGCTTGGGAATCAGGGTAATTGTAGCCTCATAGAGGAAGTTTGGTAACGTTCTTTCTGCTTCTATTGTGTGGAACAATTTAAAGAGTATTGGTATTATTTCTTCTTTGAAGATCTGGTAGAATTCTGCGCTGAAACCGTCTGGTACCGGGCTTTTTTTGTTTGGGAGACTTTTAATGACTGTTTCTATTTCCTTAGGGGTTATTGGTCTATTTAAATAGTTTATCTGGTCTTGATTTAACTTAGGTATGTGGTACCTATTCAGAAAATTATCCATTTTTTTTTAGATTTTCCAGTTTTGTGGAGTACAGGTTTTTGAAGTATGACCTGATGATTCTCTGGATTTCCTCAGTGTTAGTTGTTATGTCTCCCTTTTCATTTCTGATTTTCCTAATTTGGATGCTCTCCCTCTGCCTTTTGGTTAGTTTGGATAAGGGCTTGTCTATCTTGTTGATTTTCTCAAAGAACCAACTCTTTGTTTCATTGATTCTTTGTATTGTTATCTTTGTTTCTATTTTATTGATTTCAGCTCTCAATTTGATTATTTCCTGGCATCTATTCCTCCTGGGTGACTTTGCTTCTTCTTGTTCTAGGGCTTTCAGGTGTGCTGTTAAGTCACTAACACTTTAAAGGAAGATTTGTGAAATGTAGATTGGTACCCTATAATCTAGCTTATAGCTATATGGAATATAGCTATTCTAGCTGTAGATAGAACACTATAAAAGGAGGCTTTGTGATATGCCAGTTTTATCACAACCAATTACTGATTGAGCTCCTCTTGGGTTTTGTTGTGATTCTAGATGCTAGATGCTGAACACAAAGAAATATGAGCCCACTCTCCTAAAGCTTCTCTGTTAGTGGCACTAGGCATTATTTAAATAAAATCACAGTAATATGCAGGAAAGATGCAGGATTCGCTGAATGTATTAAAAGGGTATCTGAGTCAATCTGGCACTGGACAGCTCTGAGGAGATGGTTTTGCCTTGATACCTTTTTATGCTTTGAATCTTCAATGTTTCCTAAAGGCTCGTGTATTGAGGTGTTGGCCAGTCTATAGCACTGTTGAGAGATAGGAGAACATGTTGGAGGCACAGCCTAGTGGAAAAAAGTTAGGTCACTGTGAGGACATGCTCTTGAAGGGAATATTGGGGCCCTATCCCTTCTTCTCTGTCTCTCCTCTTGCTTCCTAGCCACCATAAGGGGAGCAGGCTCCTCTGCCATTCCTCCTGTCGTGAAAGATACTCCCAACCACGGGCCCCATAGTGACTGGGCCAAACATCATCTGAAAGCTAGAGACCACGAGTAAAGTAAATCCTCCATTAAGTTGATTGTCTTAGGCATTTTGTCATTACACAAGCAAGTGCAATGCATGTAAGGACTTCATTGAGAGGAAACTGTTATGCTCAGGAAATTCAGAGAAGGCTGTTGTAACTGAAGTGCAGAACTGAGGCAAGAAGTGTAGGGGTAAATGAGTCAGGAGCAGACCATGAAACCCCATAGAGGCCTGGTAAGAGTATCTGGTTTTCTAGGTAGGGGATGATGTAACATGTGCCAGGAGGTCAGCAGCGGAGAGAGGGAATGTGGCATCCAAGGGGCTTTTAGGAGATAGTACCCATACAGTTTGATGAGTGCCAAGGCAGAGAACGTGAGAGGGAGAGTGTAAGCCACAGCTCTTAGATGTAGCTTTTGAAAATGAAAATGTGGGAGTACAATTTTAAGCCAGAAAGTTTCTCTTGGAATACTTTGTTTTGAGCCACCTCAGGAAACATGGCTGCTTGCTTTCTGCTGAGAAGTATCATTTTCTTACTAGGCTAGTCACACATGTTATAGAATTGTGCAGTTTACTGATAGCAAATGTTTTTGGAAAAGTACAAATTTAAGAGAATTTGGCAAATGCATTTTATAACATTGGCCAGATTAATTTTGCTCTAAGCCTTGTCCTGGTAAGAACCCCAGTGTCTTATGTCCTTGGCCCAATGCTGTGGAGATCATCTGTCATGTAAATTTCCTCATGTTTCTGTAAGTAATGAAAGCAGACTCTGAAGTAATTGTCTGGCACATAGCTACCTTCCAGTGACAGCTCTTTGGAAGAAGTTCACTTTTAGACATTTCTTATTTCCTTGGCCAGCCAAAGTCCTCAAATGTCAACTTCTTCAGTGTTTTTATTACGAAGTTATTTGAAGTTATGGTCTTACATTATAACTTCTAAAAGCTACTTTAGCAATTTAATACTATGCTGAAATAAATTTTAAGTATTTAGTTAAATAATTTTAATAACCCCAACTTTTTTCAAATGCCCACTAAAGAATCTGTTATTCTGCACATTGTTGGATTTGGAACACTCGCCTTCAGAGCCAACAAAGTGGTAGAAACAAGAACATCATGCAGATGAGTGCAGGTTAAGTTCACTATACTGGGGCTATTGAACATTACTGCTAGCATAGCAGTAAGGGACAAACAGTATAGGTGTGTAAAGGCCCTCCACACAGCAAAGCTAGAAGGAAATTTAACTTTAAGTAAGAAAGTTAAGAAGTCATTTAGAGATAACAGTAGTGACTTGACTTTTGCCACCCTTTTTGTGGGATAGTGTCATCAACATTTATTCCAGTGAATAGCACACAGGAAGGAATAGGAACTTGGTGCCCAGTCTTTCCATGAGAATACTGAAATCCCCTCCATCTGAGCCCTTCAGTTGTGTTACTGTCCAGAAAGGCTCAGTAAAGCTTAGCTGTTTATTAGTCATTGTTATGTGTATCACATTGTTTTCTACATGTGCTTAATCTAGGGTGCATTGTAATTTCTGAGAATTGTCACAGGAAATGGAAATTTTGTAAGAAAAGAACAGATGATGAAGGTAAAGGACAAAACATGGTGCCTGTCCATGAGCCTCAAGAACATATTTACTCATTGTGTGAGCTTAGATAGTTCACATAAGCCATTTGTGCCAGTTTCTCTATATGTAAAATAGGGATCATAGAAATACCCATCCCATGGCTGTGATACAAATTAAACTACGACATGCTGAGAATACTGCTTGGTACATTTAATCTCAGAT
This sequence comes from Peromyscus eremicus, assembly GCF_949786415.1. Lineage (NCBI taxonomy): Eukaryota > Metazoa > Chordata > Mammalia > Rodentia > Cricetidae > Peromyscus > Peromyscus eremicus. The sequence continues at coordinate 75,693,330 of NC_081420.1, read as the reverse complement.
ATTCATGTCATTTATTTATTTATATTTGCTGCAGTTGTTATGTTAGTAGTATAACTTACTCCTGCCTGTACGTTAGAGCTTAATTCCAGCCTAGTGGTGGTAGTGGGCTTCCTCATGTGGGGGTGGGGCTAGGATGGCCTTAAAGATAAGGGTACTTAGCCACTAAGTCAGTGGTTCTCAGCCTTCCTAATGCTGTAACCCTTTAATATGGTTCCTCATGCTGTGGTGACCCCCAACCATAAAATTATTTCAATGTTATGTTATAAACATTGTAAACATCTGATATGCAGAATATCTGATATGCGACCCCCAAAGGGGTTGCTACCCACAAGTTGAGAACTGCTATACTAAGTGGCATGAATCAGATGTTCAAACTATTGAATTAGGATAACAGACTATAATTCATTAGTTCACCTTAGGCCTGGTTTTGTGAGGCCTGCAATGTAAGAATGTGGGGTTTCTTGTTTGATTGGATTTGCCCCCCCCCCCCCTTCAGACAGCTTCTCACTATGTCTCCCTGGCTGACCTAGAACTCTTTGTATAGGCCAGGCTGGCCTGGAACTCAGAGTCTGCCTTTGCTTCCCAGGTACTGGGATTAAAAGCCTATGCCATCATGCCTGACTAGTGGACTTTTACATTTCTGAATTATTGGGGGAACCTAAAAGATTATGCTTGTAACAAATGAAAATTAGACAGTTTGGTTTCAGTGTTCAGAAAAAGGTTGGAGTAATTTTGTAGATATCCTTTGTTGTTTTAGTAGCAGGAGTAGTGAGGGACAATGGGCACCTCAGAGCCACAAAACTGAAAATAGTTTCTGAGCGTTTACAGAAGTTCCCAACACTTGCTATGTGTGCTCATTGGTTGTGTTAACTAACAAACTCGTAATTTTTAACTATCCTGCTTTGACAAAATATGAACACATATATACAGAAGCATATGATTTTCACCAGCCATTTTTGTGGCCATAAAATATCTATTCCTGTTTTTCAAGTATGTGTCTGTATGTGGGAATATTCATGAATGCATGTACCCTTGGAAGCCAGAGGCATTGGAACCCCTAGAGCTGGAGTTAAAGGTAGTTTTGAGCTGTCAAATAAGGATGCTAGAAATCAAATTTGGGTCCTCTGCAAGAGCAGACAGTGCTCTTAAATGCTGAGCCATCTCTCTAGCTCCAGGAAACTTTTATTTTGATATGATTTAGAGAAAATATCAGTTTCTGTCTTGCTTAAGATTGCCTTAAAGCTAGAATGCAAGTTTATGAATAGCTTAATTTGGTTGTGCAAATATTGACAGAGCCCAAAGCCTTACATTTTTATTAGTGATTGTTAAGATTTGGCTTCTTCTCATTAATAATCAAGAGCAAAAACTGATGTGTGAGCGTATGAGTATGTGTGTCTGTATCTGTGTGTGTTAAGAAGTTTGTTAAACTTTTTTTTTTTTTTTGCTTATGATAGGTTTTGAGGCAATCTAGCAGTAATCATTTTCAGTAACAGCATGCCTTTAGAATATAGTAGTAGTAGAATCCCTTCAAAGTTCTGTTAAAGGTTTTGCCTTTGTGACTCAGAGTTTTGTTTTAGGAGGTCAGAGGCTTTGAGCATTATGCTCAGAGGACATATGCTTTAATTTTGTCACACCAGTCAGTCATTTGGGCAAATAATCTTTGTTCCTGTCTTCATCCTGTGTAACTGTGTGGACTTTTGTTTATTTGTTTATGTAACCTTTATAAAGTATTGGAAGTATTTTGTCCTAGAATATCTGTAAAGTCTTGTGTCTCCTTTTGTTTAGGTCTGTATTCTTTAAAGTGGATTTGTCAAATGTACTTGAAAGATGCCTCTCCAAGGACCTTGGAGTAATGGGATCAAGACAGAGGTGAACCCTGCCCTTGTAGAGTCTTGAGTCTCTGGAGGAAGACACACATTAAATTACATCAATGTAAAGATGATCTGTATTTGGAGAAGAGAACTAAATTTTACACAGGCAACATAACATCTCAGGACTTCAGCTCATCTCGGTAAGTCAGATTACTTGTCTCTTTAGATTATTTTTCTTTTGAGTTTTGTGCTGACATTTTAATTGATCTGTTAATAAACTGAAATTATTTTCAGTTTGGAGAAAGTAGAAATACAAAAAGTTGATGAACTTACATATAATGTCATCTCAATAGAACTACAGTCTAGTAAATTTAATGGCTGATGGATAGATTTTGCATAGTTGATTTTTCTAGAAAAGCATTTGAGTATAATGTCACTGTGAAATTAGAAGACAAAGGCACAAAGAATTTTTTAAGTACTCTCAGTTTATCTTACTTGAAAATCAAAATAAGTATTTGCCCTTGAACAGAAAAGGATCTTAAAGAAGATTCTAGCTAGCAGTGGTCCTCTCTCTTATAATAGTTACTGACTGGTTATTGAGTGTATGTGGAGTGTTCTTGCATAAACCTGAACAGTGTAGCCCACTGCACACATGTGTTATATTGCATAGTCTATTGCCCGTAAGCTATAAACCTGTCACCTAACTGGATACTGTAGACAATTAACACTGTCCTGTATGCACATCTATTTTTAGAAACAGTACAGGAAAAGTAAAGCTAGCATACTTATGTAGGGCAGACATCTGAATAGAACTTAACTGAACCTACCTGAAGGTGTTCCTAGTCAGTAAGGAAGTGGAGCATAAGAAGACCTGGCCTGAATGTCTTCTCTGGTTGCCTCTACTCTAAGGAGAAACTCAATTTACTTTTAAAACTTTATTTCTTACTTTGATTATTTCTTTATTCTAATTAATTCAGTAAAACTGTTACTTTTTTACTTTGTTAAATTTTACCATATTTTACATGTTACTTCTTTTCTGGGGGTGCCCGGCTGGAACTCACATGCCATGGCCCAGATGTTAAAGCTAAAGGACAACTAACAGGAGTTGGTTCTTCTTCACCCTGTGGACCCCAGGCGTTGGACTTGGGTCATGAGGCACCTTTACGTGCTGAGCTATCTCACTGACGTTTTAGAAATCTAGTCATTCGTAATAACTGTATAAAACACAAGGACATTACTAATACAGCTAAACAAAAATATTTTAATCGTATTATTCTATAAGCCTTTCCTTTTAATTTTTAAAAATCTTTTCACTTAACTTTTTTGTTACAAACTAAGACAAACACACACATTAGTCTAGACCTCCATAGGGTAAAGATCTTCCTTAGTACTGTCTTCTACTTGTACTTTGTGTCCCATTAGAAGGTCTTCAAGGACAATGACTCACATGTAGCTCTCACTCCTATGAAAACAATATCTTCTGGAATCCTTCCACAAAGAACTGCACTAGGATTCTGTGAAAGTAACTTCTATTTTTAATAAGTAGAAGGAATCCGTTGTGAAATATCCATGATGAGTGTAATGTAGTAAATGCCCAGTAACAGCAGGGTTGGCTGTCACTACCCAGTCCTAGATATTGCATGACTGTGTGTGCTGTCTCTGTATGACTTGATGGGGTTTCTTTACAAGGCCACTGCAGACTTTATGCTGTGATTTTTCTAGGTGAGAGGAATTTTTCAGCTCCTGACAGTCATGAAACCTGTGGGGGTTCATCTTCAGCATCAACCTGATTGGATCCAGGCTACCTGAAATATTAGTAAGACACACTTCTGGGTTTGTCTGTGAGGGTGTTTCCAGAGATCACTGGGTCATGAGGCCTTGACCTAATGCATGGCAGATCCTTTATTCATCATACATTGACACTGTTGGGAGGAGGGCTACATGGAAGTAGATCACTGGGACTTGTCCCTGAATATTATATCTTGCCCTTCCTCCTGTGTTTTCCTGAACACTATACTGTGGATGTCTCTGCCCTACCATTCGCTCCCAACCATGAAGCAGTGATACCTTGGAAACTAGAGCAAACAGATTCTTCCACCTTTAGCTTGTTTTTCTGATGTCACAACAGCACAAGAGCTTGCTGACAGAGACCCACTGTCATGTATGGTCTGTTGTTGACCAGATGTTATTATCCAGGACACGATTATATGTATTATGTACTTAGACATGTGAGCTAGTAATGCACACAGAGAGCGCATAGACTATATATATGTGTGTGTGTGTGTGTGTGTGTGTGTGTGTGTGTGTGTGTGTATGTATGTATGTATATGTATATATGTACACACACACATATATGTACACACACACACACACACACACACACACACACACACACATATATATATATATACATACAGGACAGAAAAAGAGGAAGTAAGTGAACCCAAGCTCTACAAGTCATCTCTGTTGCTGATTTAGCATTTCTGGGAATGTGACTTTTTTTTTCTCTCTCTAAAACCTATTTGGGTTAGAATTTTCCCAGTGTCCCACAACCTTAAGATTATTTCGTGGATGTCTTTCCCTGGCAGTACTTACTAAGGACTGTTTCTGTAGGTCCTCATTGCTCCTATTATTCTTATTCATGGTAGTTATAAGTTGTAGATCTGTAAGACACAACATTTGAAAGGTTTCCAGGAAGAATATTGAGTGGAAATCACACTCCACAAATCCTGCTGAAGTATGCCTCCCTGTTCTCTTCTCAGGCCCTGACTTATTGTTATAGCATTTTGAAGTTATATTTTTGTTTTAATAAGCCCTTTCTTAAACTAAAATTAACTTCCCCAACCAGCCAATTCATAGAAAAACCAATGTTTCCTCAATGCATTGTGGCAGCTGATTGATTTTTGTAATGTTGGCATTTAAGGTTGGATACTAAAATAAAAATAAATTTCAGTCCATTAGTTTTATTTCAGTTTCAGATTTAGACAGCACTAGCTATAGGCAAACCATCTTTCTTACACTTTAGGTCCTTAAGCTATAACTCAAGTGTTTCAGGAGAAACCCCTAACATTCCATGTGCTCCCCAGAGCACTTTGTCCCACTCTTTCACTCCTGTTTGCTGCTCTCACTGTGGTAATGTCCATGTACACCTGGCCTTGGAGAGCACAGGAATCAGTGGCCTTGCTGCTTCAATATTCAAAAGAATTTAAGAACTTCTATGTCATTTTTGTGATGGTACGTTTTAGTTAATTCTTTGAATCTGAAGCTACTTTGGTTAACTTGATTCCTTCACTTATCTCTGATATTGGCCAGAGCCTGATGTGTGGGAGTTTATCTGGGTGATGGTAGAAGGGATAATGGGGGGTTTCTGCCTGAGTCTGTAGCTGATATTATTCATTAAAACGCTGTCTCTGTAACTTGAATCTTCTGTCCACTGCTCACATTACCTTGAAAATGCCAGCTTTTCTGGTAAGCTGTCCAAAGAAGTGCAGTGATATGTTTCTCAGAAGTAAAGAAACAAACCAGATCCAACACAGTGACTAGAGTCACTGTTAATGGACAAGACCTAAAGAGCCCTTGGCTGGTATTTCCTGTTTATACTTACTATTTTTTTTATTTAATATTTTCTTCAAAAAATGCAGAAGTACAGCAATAAACAGAAAAATTGACATACGCTGTACCAAAAGATATCCCAGTGTCATTGCTGAGTAAGATCAAAGTATGTATGTATGTATGAAAATGTCATAGTGAAACTCATTTTGGGGCTAGGGATGGAGCTTTGGTAGAATGCTTGCATTGTGTACATGAAACCTTGGGTTTGACCACCAGCTTACATAAAACCAGTGTGATGGTGCCTGTATTAGCAGCCAGAAGTTCAAGGGCATCATCTGCTACATAGTGAGCTTAAGGTCACCCTGGCCTATAGGAGAGCCTGTCTCCCAAAAAAGAAACCTGTGATTTTCTGCAGTTAATTCATGCTCATACAAAGATGTTCCACTCCCAAAGAAACAGTATAAAATTTATATTTTATTTTATATAAATCTATATAATACATGTCTAGTATAAGTACTGCATGTTATGTAAATATTCTTTAATCTCATGTCTAACTAGTGTGCTTCCAGAAATTAGCATGCTGAATGGTTGACATTTTGCTTAATTGTGTGCTGTATTTAAGACCTGTGCTTCTTAACTACTGGTACCTTTATTTTCCCAATAAAAGAAGCACTTAACAGAACTTACTATGTTAAACATTTTAAGTGTATAGTTGAACATTGCCAAGTATATACAACAACTCTACAACTTCTTTGTCATGTAAAACTGAACTTCTCCACCCATCAACTTCCTCTTCTTCCAGAAACTACCATCTGCTTCTCTTTCTATTAATTTAACTACCCTAGTATGCAAATAGATTCTCATAACATTTGTGTTTTTGTGTTTTCCCTCAGTGTTTATCCATGTTGTAGTATTTTAGTCTATACTAGAGTTTGCCCCTTTTGTAGGGCTCAATAATATTCTATTGTATGGGCATACCACACTTTGTTTATCCTTTTATTTTTTACTGTTAGAAACAAGGTCATTTTACTTCTTGGCTATTGTGAATAATGAGTGAACCTAGGTGTGCATATTTTCTCTTCAAGATCTTACTGCCATCCACCAGGACTTTTAATTTCTCTATATCCTTGCCAAGACTTATTTTGTGTTTTTGTTCTAAGCAATAGCTATTTTAATGAGCATGGAATAATTATGTTTTTGATTTCTGTTTTCCTAGTGATTACTTATATTGAAGATCTTTTTAATGTGTTTGCTAGCCATTTCCATACTTTCTTTGGAGAAATCTCTCTTTAAAATCCTTTGACCATTTTTTAATTTGAATATTTTTATTCTTTTAATAATTCATGTATATATACAATGTATCTTAATCATATCCACTTCAAGATTTTCCTCCCACTCCTCTAGCAACCTTCCCAACATGTCTCCATCCAACCTTCATGACCTGTTTTTAATATTTACCCAGAGAATCAAATTAGTGTTGCCTGCATGTGCATGACTATGGAGCTGTCTACCAGAGCAAGAATAACCCACCAGCCCCAAAGAAAATGACTTTCCTTTCCCAAGTAGCATTAGCTGCCAGTAATTCTTCAGCAAGGGGTGGGACCTCATGAGCCCCTCCAATCCATACTGGAATGTTGACTGGCTTGCTCTTGTACAGGTAACCACTGCTGCTCTGACTTCATGATATGCCATGTCACATCCAAAAGGCCCTATTTCTCAGCATTCCTCCTGCCATCTGGTTTTTATATTCTTTGTGCTCCCTCTTCTGTAATGTTCCCTGAGACTGGAGAGGAGAAGTTTGATTGTCCCTTTTAGGGTTGCACATTCCCTGGTTGCTTAATCTCAGCAATTTGGCCAGCTTTGAGTCTTCGTATTAACGTCAGGTCAAGATTTAGAGACTCACTGATCTTTGGGTATAAACATAAACATTTAGAAGACAGTTTAACAACATGACCATTTAGCAAAACAATAGCAGTAGGTTCCCTACTAGGGCCTATGGCCTATGGCCAATTTTGGGCTTTTGACCTGCTGAACAGTACCAAGCATGAATTCCCTCTGTGGAGCAAGCCTTTAATCCAGACAGAAAGCAGTTGGTCACACATATAAAACAGTCATACCACTATTGTATCAATGGGCATATCTTGTCTGGCATGTCATTATTGTAACACACAGGTCCACTGTGGATAAGACTATTGGTGATTTTTATTTGCTATGAGCCTGCATCATACCTGCTGGTACAATGAAAGATAACCTAGAAGGGAGAAAGTTTCAGGTTAGTTCCAGCTTGATTTCTCTATTTCTAGCAACTAAAATGTGTGATGTCTTCAACAATAGTTATAGTAGCTTTTCCCCATTTTTAAACCTATTGTTTTTTTCTTGGTTTGAATCCTATCTTTACAAATTCTGGATATTAGTATTTTGTAAACTTATTATATGCTTTGAAAATAACTCTTCCCATCAGTTGCCTTTTTATTATTGCCTTTGATGCACAGAAGTATTAAATTTTATTTATTATCTATTTTCATTACCTGTGAGTTTGTTGTCATATCTGTTACATTTGATTTCGATCATTTTATCTTCACTATTGTTCTAAGATACTAAGAACAAAATATAATGGAACATTTAACAATTAATTTTAACAAGTTTTATTTACTAGGTTAAAAGTTTGCAAAATGTTACAGTTTGAAGTACAAACTATGTGTTGAAATAGGGATTGATGGAATAGATGGTGGAAATGTGGCAAAGAAATGGAAATAGAGGCTGAGGAAAGCTCTCCTCACAGTGTCCTTTGAATTAGTATCTTTGAGTGTCCACAGTAAACTGATATGGAAATCCTTACAAGGAAATGGCTCTTTGCTGCTTGCATACTCTTCTCACCTTTCTGTGACCTCGTATCTCATATTCAGTTACCATTGCCAGCAAAGACATTTGAAATCTTATTCTGAAGTTAACTTTCAAATGTGGACGGATAAAAGATGTTCTTAAAGTACTTAATGTTATCTCAACTCATGATTGCATCTGATCAGCAACAGGACCACTTACACTAGTTGCTAATTAGTGGTTTTCAAGCCCATCAGCAGTGATCAAGGCATCTAGAAACATCTCTGTTGAGTTCAGGAAAGTACACGAAGAACCAGCTCTTGAGTGGTTTCCTGTGTCATAGTATCTCAATAGAGCTGAAGGAATTTATTTCTTTACCTTCCTTTTCTGTTCCTAGTGTTCTTTTTTGTGCCTGCATTTTCTCTTCTTGCATTCACCATCTCTTCCTGCTCATCAGTTGTAACCCAGTGGTTGGTAGTCTTACTTGCCAAATTTTCCCTCACTGCCCATCAGAGTCATCTTCACTGGCCTCACCTCTCATCCCTGTCCTTGAGCATTTAAAAGAATTAAAGCAAGCCCATGTAGTCTGTGGCTATCTACGCAATTTCAGAGCACTGGCAAACTCATGCAGCAAACATGTCCTCATGACAGTTCAGATGGCTTCCTTTCCTACCTGAAGCTCCATCCAGATGTTGGTAAGATGCTAGGAACTTGAGCTAAGAGGACCTCATTGAGCTTGGGTGTTGTCACTGGCCCGTCCTCCCAGTACATAAAGCAGCTTGATTCTTAAACGCTGAGGAATGGGAGCTGAGGTGATGGCTCTGTGGGTAAAAGTGCTTGACATACAAATGTGAGGACCTTAGTTTGGATCCCTAGAACCCATGGAAAGCCAGGCCCAGTGACATGAATAAGTAATCCCAGCACTCACTCCTGTGGCAGAATGACGGGTGGAGACAGAATGCCCCAAAGATTGTGAGCCAATTAGCCTGTCATACAAAATGACAAAGAAGGGACCCTGTCTCAACAAGCAAAATGAAGGGAAGGGCTGGCATCCATAGGAGCTCTCTGACCTCCACATACCCACTGTATCATGTTCATGCCCCTCTCCTCCAAACACACCAGAAAAAGGATTTTTAAAAACTCAATCACAGAAAGAAGCTGTTGGAATACTAGTGTGTTTCCTTTCCCTCTTAACTTTCAATTAAGTTTAAATAAATAGTGAGGATGACTATAAGCATATCCCTAGCAAGCAGATGACAATAGGAAGTAGTAATGAGTGACCATATACAGGCTATAACTAGGACAGATAAGAAGAGTCTTGGTTCAGCATTCTACCCAGTGGCATTGCAAGTTTTTGCCTCTTAAATAAAACTTTGTAGATAAAACTTTGTAACAGATATCACATTTTTTGTAAAACAAGTCCAGGGGCACGGCCAAGTTCATTACATCAGACTTTCCAGTTGAGCCTATGAGAATGGAAATTCAAGTTTTGCATGGTGGTTTTGTTCTACTAGGCCTCTGTCAAACCATTTTGCTCTAGGCATGAGTGAGCTAATCTCATTTGAGAAGATGTGTTCATTAGCAAAATTGTACCAAAATAAATTTCACTAAGGTCATTGTGTTTAATTTAACAGTATTATGATAATAACTGCCATAATTAGTTTCAGATTTGCCTTCTTTCCCAAAGGACAAGAATTTTTGTAGTCTTGGATGAACACTTAAGGAATAAGAATGACAGTAAAATTAATGTCGTGGCCTTCAGAGCTTGTTTATGGGTTTTCTTGTTGGGCCCTAAAGGACTTAGGGGGCATTGCACATTGAAATAAACCACTTAGGATGTGCAAGATAAAATTGAGTTAATTGGGTTCACCTGATCCTCAGCTAGGCCACAACTCAGTCAACATAGCATTTCTTATTAGTCAAGGAATCGTAATTTTTATCATTAGAAAATTACCTCAGAACTACACAAAAAGGCTTAAAGAATACTTTCTTCAAATAAAATATGTAGGATTTTTTCCCAATTACTGTTTTAATATAGTTTGTCTTTAATTAAGAAATCACTTTGTCTTTTTATATTCATAGCAAGAATGTTCTGGTGCTATCAGGGCAGGCCTCTTGAGCACTAATACCCACTTTCTTTCAGGAATATGGTCAGCACACTGTTCTACAACTGGCATTCTCTACCCATTCTTCTAAGCCCTCAGGCTCTGAGTTCTGCTTTTCATTCTTCGTCAGGGTTTATGTATCAACAAAATGAACTTTGACACATCCAGCTGAAATCCAGAGAAACATGGAGGTACAAATGTTAGAGTCTGTAAAGCTCTTGTAGCTAATTGTAAAAGATGCCAGCAGTTTTCCCAAATGGTGGTTTTAAGTTGTTTCCTTATGTTGTTAGTTAAATTAATAGTTTTTTTTCATTTCTAAATATTTCTGACAATTCCATATATATGTAGATAGATAGATAGATAGATAGATAGATAGATAGATAGATAGATAGATAGATAGATACTTTTCCCTCTCCTGCTGACACTTCTTCATCCCAAGGCCCTTCCTTCTTTCTTTGTGTGTATGTGACCGATGTTGACATGTTGCTTGCATGAGTATGGGTTGGAAATTATTTACTGGAACATTGAAAACCTACCAGTATCTGTACCACAAAGAAAATGACGTATACCCCCAGTACTCATTAACTGGTAGTAGTCCCTCAGGAGGGGTAGGTAGGGCCTTCGAGCCCCTTCTCCATCCTTGTTGGAATGTTGATAGGCTTCCTTGTTCAGACCTTGTGCAGGCAACCACACAGCCCTGTCATGTCCAGAAGACATTTTTTTTTTTTCAGCACCTCTTCCTATTCTTTGATTCTTACATTCCTTCTACTCGCTCTTCATGATGAACATTAGGGATTGGTAAAGATGTTCCATGTTGAACTGAGCACTCAACAGTCACTTATTCTTAGCACCTTAATCATTTAGGAGTCTCTGCCTTAAACACTACTCACTGCAAAATTAAGCTTGTCTCACCAAAGTTGAGAGTAGTACTTACCTATGGATATAAACATAAATATTTATAAGGCAGCTTGGCAACATGTTCAGCTAACAAAACAGTAGTAGGTTCTCTTATGGGGCCTGTGAGCTCCTGAGCTATAGGCCTTTGAGGAGTTCTACAAATACCAGGTGTGAATTCCCTCCTGTGGGCCAGCCTCCGATCAATCAGAAAGCAATTGATTGCCCCTGTAATCATGTGCCACAGTTTGCCTAGCACGTCACTATTATAGTTCTATGATTTGCTGTAGTTACATGAGATTGTTGAGGACTTCTTTCCTCCAGCATCCTACATAGCACCTTCTACTACTATGAATGCTAGATTTCAGGGAGGAAGTTTCCAAGTCAGTTACAGATGGATTTCACTATGTCCTATAATAAAAATGTGATGTCTTAGTTCTGGTGGGTAATCAAAAGCACTGGCAATAGCCTGTATTGGTTTATGGGCCTCTGGGGCTTCCCTGATCAGCAGCTTATAGGGAGGTATCCCATACCTGGCACTGGAATTTTTGTTTAATAACTATGGCTTCCCATAGGTTATCCACCCAAAGTGGGTACCTCTATTTAATTGTTATAGATATATTTTTAATAAGCTTACAAACTAGTAGGTTTTCATGTGGCTTTTTCATATATACTTAGTTTTTGTTAACACTTCTCCCTACCCCCTCTTCTCTACCCTCTCCACCACCATTTCTGTTTAAACCTTTCTACCTACAGTTACACCCCTACTTTTGTCATATGTCTTCTATTACTCCCTCTCTTTTTTTTTTACTGCAAATTGTAGTTTAATTTGAATAGATTTTTTTTTAAATTTTTATTTTGCAATACAATTCAGTTCTACATATCAGCCACAGATTCCCTTGTTCTCCTCCCCCCTCACCTTCCCCCCAGCCCGCCCCCCATTCCAATCTCCTCCAGGGCAAAGCCTTCCCCACAGACTGAGATCAACCTGGTAGACTCAGTCCAGGTAGGTCCAGTCCCCTCCTCCCAGGCTGAGCCAAGGGACCCTGCATAGGCCCCAGGTTTCAAACAGCCGACTCAGCAATGAGCACAGGACCCGGTGCCACTGCCTGGATGCCTCCCAAACAGATCAGGCCAATCAACTGTCTCACCCACTCAGAGGGCCTGATCCAGTTGGTGACCCCTCAGCCATTGGTTCATATTTCATGTGTTTCCGTTTGTTTGGCTATTTGTCTCTGTGCTTTATCCGACCTTGGTCTCAACAATTCTCGCTCATATAAACCCTCCTCATTCTCGCTAATTGGACTCCCAGAGATCCACCTGGGGCCTAGTCATGGATCTCTGCATCCAGATCCCTCAGTAGTTGGATGAGGTTTCTAGCACGACAATTAGGGTGTTTGGCCATCCCATCACCAGAGTAGGTCAGTTCGGACTGTCTCTCGACCATTGCCAGCAGTCTGTTGTGGGGGTATCTTTGTGGATTTCTGTGGGCCTCTCTAGCACTTTGTTTCTTCCTATTCTCATGTGATCTTCATTTACCATGGTCTCCTATTCCTTGTTCTCCCTCTCTGTTGTTGATCCAGCTGGGATCTCCCACTCACCTAAGCTCTCTTTCCCTCGACCCTCGCCCTTCACTACCCCCACTCATGTCCAGGCTGTTCATGTAGATCTCATTCCATTTCTCTGTCATTGGGCGATCCCTATGTCTTTCTTGGGGTCCTGTTTTCCAGGTAGCCTGCCTGGTGATGTGAGTAGCAGTCCAGTCATCCTTGTTCCACATCTAGTATCCTGTTATGAGTGAGTACATACCATGTTTGTCTTTCTGAGTCTGGGATACCTCACTCAGGATGATTTTTTCTAGATCCATCCATTTGTCTGCAAACCTCATGATGTCATTGTTTTTCTCTGCTGAGTAGTATTCCATTGTGTATATGTACCACATTTTGTTTATCCATTCTTCAGTTGAAGAGCATCTAGGTTGTTTCCATGTTCTGGCTATTACAAACAACGCTGATATGAACATAGCTGAACAAGTGCTCTTGTGGTGTGGTTGAGCATTCCTTGGGTATATGCCCAAGAGTGGTATAGCTGGATCTTGGGGGAGATGGATTCCCAATTTTCTAAGAAAGCGCCATATTGATTTCCAAAGTGGTTGTACAAGCTTGCATTCCCACCAGCAGTGGAGGAGAGTTCCCCTAGCTCCACATCCTCTCCAGCTTAAGGTGTCTTCAGTGTTTTTGATCTTAGCCATTCTGACAGGCGTAAGGTGGTATCTCAGAGTTGTTTTGATTTACATTTCCCTGATGATTAGGGATGTTGAGCAATTCCTTAAATGTCTTTCAGCCATTTGAGTTTCCTCTGTTGAGAATTCTCTGTTTAGTTCTATAGCCCTTTTCTTTCTTTTTTTTTTTTAATTTTCATTTTGCAATACAATTCAGTTCCACATATCAGCCACAGATTCCCCCGTTCTCCCCCCTCCCGCCCCCCTCACCCTCCCCCCCAGCCCGCCCCCGACTCCAATCTCCTCCAGGGCAAAGCCCTCCCCACAGACTGAGATCAACCTGGTGGACTCAGTCCAGGTAGGTCCAGTCCCCTCCTCCCAGGCCGAGCCAAGGGACCCTGCATAGGCCCCAGGTTTCAAACAGCCAACCCATGCAATGAGCACAGGACCCGGTGCCACTGCCTGGATGCCTCCCAAACAGATCAGGCCAATCAACTGTCTCAACCACTCAGAGGGCCTGATCCAGTTGGTGACCCCCCAGCCATTGGTTCATACTTCATGTGTTTCCATTCCTTCGGCTATTTGTCTCTGTGCTTAATCCGACCATGGTCTCAACAATTCTCGTTCATATAAACCCTCCTCATTCTCGCCAATTGGACTCCCAGAGATCCACCTGGGGCCTAGTCATAGATCTCTGCATCCAGATTCCTCAGTAGTTGGATGAGGTCTCTAGCACGACAATTAGGGTGTTTGGCCATCCCATCACCAGAGTAGGTCAGTTCGGACTGTCTCTCGACCATTGCCAGCAGTCTGTTGTGGGGGTATCTTTGTGGATTTCTGTGGGCCTCTCTAGCACTTTGTTTCTTCCTATTCTCATGTGGTCTATAGCCCATTTCTTAATTGGACTGTTGGTCATTTTGATGTCTAATTTCTTGAGTTCCTTATATATTCTGGATATCAGTCCTCTGTCAGATGTGGGATTGGTGAATATCTTTTCCCATTCTGTAGGCTGTCGCTTTGCTTTGTTGACCGTATCCTTTGCCCTACAAAAGCTTCTCAGTTTCAAGAGGTCCCATTGATTGATTGTTTCTCTCAGTGTCTGTGCTACTGGTGTTCTATTTAGAAAGTGGTCTCCTATGCCAATGCGTTCAAGACTACTTCCTACTTTCTCTTCTAGCAGGTTCAGAGTAGCTGGATTTATGTTGAGGTCCTTGATCCACTTGGACTTAAGTTTTGTGCTCGGTGATAGATATGGATCTATTTGCAGCCTTCTACATGTTGATATCCAGTTTTGCCAGCACCATTTGTTGAAGATGCTTTCTTTTTTCCATTGTGCACTTTTGGCTTCTTTGTCAAAAATTATTTGTTCATAGGTGTGCGAATTAATGTCAGGGTCTTCAATTCGATTCCATTGGTCCACATGTCGGTTTTTATGCCAGTACCAAGCTGTTTTTATTACTGTAGCTCTATAGTACAGCTTGAAGTCAGGGATCGTGATGCCTCCAGAGGTTGTTTTATTGTACAGGATTCTTTTGGCTATCCTGGGTTTTTTGTTTTTCCATATGAAGTTGAGTATTATTCTTTCCAGGTCTGTGAAGAATTGTGTTGGTATTTTGATGGGGATTGCATTGAATCTGTAGATTGCTTTTGGTAAGATTGCCATTTTTACTATGTTAGTTCTGCCTATCCATGAGCATGGGAGATCTTTCCATTTTCTGACATCTTCTTCAATTTCTTTTTTCAGGGACTTAAAGTTCTTGTCATATAGGTCCTTCACTTGCTTGGTTAGTATTACCCCAAGGTATTTTATGTCATTTGTGGCTATAGTAAAGGGTGATGTATCTCATTTCCTTCTCCGCTTTTTTGTCCATTGTATATAGGAGGGCTACTGATTTTTTTGAGTTGATCTTGTATCCTGCTATGTTGCTGAAGGTGTTTATAAGCTGTATCAGTTCCTTGGTGGAATCTTTGGGGTTGCTCAAGTATACTATCATGTCATCTGCAAATAGGGAAAGCTTGACTTCTTCCTTTCCAATTTGTATCCCCTTAATCTCCTTATGTTGTCTTATTGCTCTGGCTAGAACTTCAAGTACTATATTGAATAAGTATGGGGAGAGCGGACAGCCTTGCCTCGTTCCTGATTTTAGTGGAATTGCTTTGAGTTTCTCTCCATTTAATTTGATGTTGGCTGTTGGCTTGCTGTAAATTGCCTTTATTATGTTTAGGTATGTTCCCTGTATTCCTGATCGCTCCAAGACCTTTATCATGAAGGGGTGTTGGATTTTGTCAAATGCCTTTTCAGCATCTAGTGAGATGATCATGTGGTTTTTTTCTTTGAGTTTGTTTATATGGTGTATCACATTGACAGACTTTCGTATGTTGAACCATCCTTGCATCCCTGGAATGAATCCTACTTGATCATGGTGGATAATTGTTTTGATGTGGTCTTGGAGTCTGTTTGCCAGTATTTTATTGAGTATTTTTGCATCAATGTTCATGAGGGAGATCGATCTGTAGTTCTCTTTCTTTGTTGTATCCTTGTTTGGTTTGGGAATCAGGGTAATTGTAGCCTCATAGAAGGAGTTTGGTAATGTTCCTTCTGTTTCTATTGTATGGAACAATTTAGAGAGTATTGGTATTAACTCTTCTTTGAAGATCTGGTAGAATTCTGCACTGAAACCATCTGGTCCTGGGCTTTTTTTGGTTGGGAGACTTTTAATGACTGTTTCTATTTCGTTAGGGGTTATTGGACTATTTAAATAGTTTATCTGGTCTTGATTTAATTTAGGTATGTGGTACCTATCCAGAAAATTATCCATTTCTTTTAGGTTTTCCAGGTTTGTGGAATAGAGGTTTTTGAAGTATGACCTGATGATTCTCTGGATTTCCTCAATGTCTGTTGTTATGTCCCCCTTTTCATTTCTGATTTTGTTGATTTGGATGCTCTCTCTCTGTCTTTTGGTTAGTTTGGATAAGGGCTTGTCTATCTTGTTGATTTTCTCAAAGAACCAACTCTTTGTTTCATTAATTTTTTGTATTGTTCTCTTTGTTTCTATTTTATTGATTTCAGCTCTCACTTTGATAATTTCCTGGCATCTATTTTTCCTGGGAGACTTTGCTTCTTCCTGTTCTAGAACTTTCAGGTGTGCTGTTAAGTCACTAGTGTGAGAATTCTCCAGCTTATTTATGTGGGCGTTTAGTGCTATGAATTTCCCTCTTAGTACTGCTTTCATAGTGTCCCATAGGTTTGGATATGTGGTGTCTTCATTTTCGTTGATCTCTAGGAAGTCTTTAATTTCTTTCTTTATTTCTTCCTTAACCCATTGGTGATTCAGTTGGGTATTGTTCAGTTTCCATGAGATTGTAGGTTTTCTGTAGTTTTTGTTGTTGTTGAAATCCAACTTTAGACCTTGGTGGTCTGATAGAACACAGGAGGTTATTCCAATTGTTTTGTATCTGTTTAGATTTGTTTTGTGACCAAGTATGTGGTCGATTTTAGAGAAGGTTCCATGGGGTGCTGAGAAGAAGGTATATTCTTTTTTGTTAGGATGGAATGTTCTATAGATGTCTATTAAGTCCATTTGAGTCATGACATCAGTTAAGTCCTTTATTTCTCTGTTAAGTTTCGATTTGGGGGATCTGTCCAGTGGTGAAAGTGGGATGTTGAGGTCTCCCACTATTAATGTGTGGGGTTTTATATGTGATTTAAGCTTTAATAATGTTTCTTTTACATATGCGGGTGCCCTTGTGTTTGGGGCATAAATGTTCAGAATTGAGACTTCATCTTGGTGGATCTTTCCTGTGATGAGTATGTAATGCCCTTCTTGATCTCTTTCGATTGATTTTAGTTTGAAGTCTATTTTGCTGGATATCAGGATGGCTACACCCGCTTGTTTCTTAAGACCATTTGATTGGAAAGTCTTTTCCCAGCCTTTTATT
This sequence comes from Peromyscus eremicus, assembly GCF_949786415.1. NCBI lineage: Eukaryota > Metazoa > Chordata > Mammalia > Rodentia > Cricetidae > Peromyscus > Peromyscus eremicus. Next base: position 75,675,988 of record NC_081420.1, on the reverse strand, counting down.
TTTAGGTAGTGTCTATCTTTGAATTTGAGATGTGTTTCTTGTATGCAGCAGAAAGATGGGTCCTGCTTTCGTATCCATTCTGTAAGCCTATGTCTTTTTATAGGTGAATTAAGTCCATTGATATTGAGGGATATTAATGTCCAGTGATTGTTCATTCCTGTTATTTTTTGGTGGTGATGTGTGTGTACTTTTCTTCGTTGGGGTCTACTGCTGTGGCTTTATCTATTGCCTGTGTTTTCGAGGTTGTATCTGACTTCCTTAGGTTGGAATTTTCCTTCTAGTGCTTTCTGTAGGGCTGGGTTTGTGGATAAATATTGTTTAAATCTGGCTTTGTCATGGAATGTCTTGTTCACTCCATCTATGATGATTGAAAGTTTTGCTGGGTATATTAGTCTAGGCTGACATCCATGGTCTCTTAGTGTCTGCATTACATCTGTCCAGGACCTTCTGGCTTTCAAAGTCTCCATTGAGAAATCGGGTGTTATTCTGATAGGTTTGCCTTTATATGTCACTTGGCCTTTTTCCTTTGCTGCTCTTAATATTCTTTCTTTATTCTGTACATTTAATTGTTTAATTATTATGTGGCGAGGGGACTTTTTTTGGGGGTCTAGTCTGTTTGGTGTTCTATAGGCTTCCTGTATCTTCATAGGCATTTCCTTCTTTAAGTTGGGAAAGTTTTCTTCTATGATCTTGTTGAATATATTTTCTGTGCCCTTGAGTTGGTATTCTTCTCCTTCTTCTACCCCTATTATTCGTAGGTTTGGTCTTTTCATGGTGTCCCAAATTTCTTGGACATTTTGGTTCATGACTTTGTTGACTTTAGTGTTTTCTTTGACTGATGAATCTATTTCTTCTATTGTATCTTCAACGCTAGAGATCCTCTCTTCCATCTCTTGCATTCTGTTGATTATACTTGCATCTGAAGTTCCCAATCGTTTTCTCAGATTTTCTATTTCCAGCATTCCCTCTGTTTGTGTCTTCTTCATTTTTTCTATTTCCCTTTTCAGGTCTTGGACTGTTTCCTTCATTTGTTTCATTGATTTTTCTTGATTTTCTTTCAGTATTTTATTGTTCTCTTCCAGGACTTTTTTGATTTCTTCTAATTTGTTTGCCCTTTCCTCTAGTTGTTTACAGCATTCTTCACATTTTTTTGTCTTTTCCTCTACACGAGCCTCTAGCTTCTTCATGATGACATTCATAAGGCTATTTTCTTCTGCTTCTTCCAATTTCTGATGTTCAGGTCTAGGTGTTGGAGGAGGGCTAGGGCCTGGTGATGGTGTATTGCTATTCATTTTGTTGTATGTGTTTCTGCCTTGACGTCTGCCCATCTCCTTGTGGTTCGTTCTTGGCCTTATCCGCACACTTGGTTCAGACAGAGCTGACAGATTCAGGAAGTCTCTCTCTCTTGTCCAGATAGGAGCTCTCTTGTCCAAATTGGAAGTCCGGGGCAGGATGGGAGCTCTGTGCTTCAGAAGGGAAGTCCGGGGCAAGATGGGAGCTGGAGGCCGGCCTCTAAGTCTCAGGAAGAGGCTTGGGGCTCAGGCGGATGGGCGTGGGGGCAGGGCGTGGAGACTGCAGGGTCTGCCAGGGGTCTTGGAGAAGGGGATCCTTCCCGGTGGGGCTGTGCTGTGCTGTGCTTCAGAAGGGAAGTCCGGGGCAAGATATTACTCCCTCTCTTAAGGCCTCTTTCCCCCCTCTGTTTCTATCTCAAACACTCCAAGTTGGGAATTTAAGCTAGGATACAAGAGTGACTTGTGAATTTGCCTTTATGGGTCTTTATTATCTTATTCAGTATAATATTTTCCATTTCCATATATTCTACTACAGATTTTGCAGTTTAGTTTTTTTTTAAGCTGAACAAAATTGTGTGTGTGTGTGTGTGTGTGTGTGTGTGTGTGTGTGTGTAACTATATTGTCATTATCTAGTCATCATTTGACGAACACCTAGTCTGGCTCCATTACCTGACTATTGTGAATGAAGCAGCAATGGAACATGGATATACTACTGTGTGTGTTTATACACATGGAGGCCAGAAGTCAACACCTCTGTCTTCTTCAGTTCTGAGTTGCTTCTGCACTCAGCTCTTTATGTGGGGCTGGAGATTGAATCAGGTCCTGATACTTTCTCCCCAAGACTGATACTTTAAAATTTCAAGAGATAAGACTACTTGTTTAATACAGAATCTTGCTATATAGTTCAGGCTAAAAGGGCTACTTGACTTCAAAATTTTCTAACATTGGCCTGGTCTGCATAGTAAGTTCCAGCCCAGCCAGAGCTACAATATTGAGATTCTGTATAAATAAATAAATAAATAAATAAATAAATAAATAAATAAATAAATAAATAAATAAAACTTAACATGATTCCTATAGAGAAGTAAATAAATTGTATGCAAAGCATTGAAATCCTCATTGTCTTTACTGATATTATCAACCAGAGGAGACTGGAATAAAGCTTTTCAGTTTCAGTCTAGAATTCTATACCTAGAGATTATTATTAATCATCATTAATCATCATTTTCATTGATTGAGAAATAATCATTTTTCATTCTTCATGGAAAGACAGCAGTAGATATTACCTAAAACTGAACAATACAGAAATAAAATTATAAATGTGTAGTTAACACTCATGGATGTATGGATGTCTGAATACTGATCAAATAAGCTTTCAGTGCTAAGAATTCAAAGTGCTTGTCTCTGAGGAAGAGAATGTAATGTTTGTATATTTAAAATAAAATAGAGATATAAAATATAGCTTTGACTTAAAAATGTTAATTAAAAAGAAAAAAGGCAAACACTATTTTTAGCTGCACAGAGAGAGGTGGTAGAAAAGATGGAAGAATGCAGGCAGGAGAAAACTTTAGGAGGCAGGAAGATAAGACTTCCTGGCCGAGGCAGCAGCATGGGGTGGATCCAAAGAGTGGCTCTGTTGGAGGAAGGTGCGACATTTTGTTCATAGGTGTCCAAGGGTCATGTGTAGTAAGCAGTGAGTTTCCAGTTTCCCCTGGAAACAGAAGAAAATACAACCAGATTCAAATAAAGCCACCAAAGTTGAAAGGAAGTTTATAAAAAAAACAAAAAAAACAAAACAAAACAAAACAAAACTTCTGAAGGGTAAAGAAGCGAGGGTCTGAGCTAGAACTACTTTTCCTGAACATCCTGCCTTTATTGAGGCAGAAAATGACCTCAAAATATTGTTAACCTCTCTAAGAAAGAACACAGACATCACTTAACGAGCACCGAGACCTGGGTGTGTACACATTTTGTAAACATAGACAGATCTTACAATAGGAAACCCTGGCATTCATTTTTTAAGTATATTCTATAATTTTTACTATTATTCATTTTTGAAATGGCAAAGATATAATAAACATTTCTTTTGCAATAATACTAGAAAATTTTACTGACATATTAGCACCCTGTTTTTAATTACTAATTTTTACAAAGTATTTATAACACACAGAATCCAATTTAATATTTTTTTCAACTAATGAGTTGAATATTATTTTTCTGTCCTTTTCCAAGTTGTAAAAATTGAAGACACAGTACAATAAGAAGAAATAGGGGCCGGGCGGTGGTGGCGCACGCCTTTAATCCCAGCACTCGGGAGGCAGAGCCAGGCAGATCTCTGTGAGTTCGAGGCCAGCCTGGGCTACCAAGTGAGTTCCAGGAGAGGCACAAAACTACACAGAGAAACCCTGTCTCGAAAAAAAAAAAAAAAAAAAAAAAAGAAGAAGAAGAAGAAGAAATAGGGGCTAGAGAGGTGGCTCCAAGGTTAAGAGTACTTATTGCTCCTTCAGAGGACCTGGGTATGGTTCCCAGTATCCACATGGTAGGTCCAGGGAATTCAGTGCCTTCTTTTGCTCTCCGTGGACACCAGGCATGCATGTGGTACATATACATCCATGTGGGTAAAACACTCATGCACATAAAATAAAATAAATATTTTTTTAAATGAAGACATAGCTTGCCCAGATTCAAATGTAGTGACTCAGTTAAGGGTGGTCATCTCCTCACTCACTCTTGATCCAGTGAGTGTTAAATGTTTTGCACACAGGAGATTGGGCTGAATATGACCTTAAAAATCAAGGGTCAGTCCAGTGTTGTAGCATATTTTTTTTGAACAGCAATCATGTACCTCTGAGAAGACCACCAACAGGTCTGGGGAGTGGAAAAAAATATCATTTAAATGTAAAGAAATTCTTTACATTGAACTTCATAATAATATATATGCAACTATTGAGGAGAAAATACTAGTGTTAATGCAAACAGTAATATAAACATTAAAAAATTTCCAAATAGATGAAAATTTATTATGCAAATAAGTTTCAGCTTCTCTGATCCTTTAATACCAATTCATTGTGATTTGAATTTTTCTTTATTCTTTTTTTATTTTTTCAAGACATGGTTTCTCTGTGTAGCTTTAGAGCCTGTCTGGAACTCTGTCTGTAAACCAGTGGCCTCTAACTCACAGAAATCTGCCTGCCTCTGCCTCCTAAAGTACTGGGATTAAAGGCATGTGCCACCACTGCCCAGTGTGATTTGAAATTTTTATTTTTATTTTTTTCCCCCAGAATGGGGTTTGAACCAGGGGTGTTATGCATGTCAGGCAAGTACTTGAGCAACATCTCCAGTTATTTGCTCTTTAAATAGGACAGATTAAGATAGGAACAAACATTATTACAGTTGAGTATCTGGGGAGTACTGTTATCAGTCAGGATTTTTTTTTTTTTTTGAGAGAGAGAGAGAGGGTTTCTCTGTGTAGTTTTGGTGCCTGTTCTGGATCTCACTCTGTACCCCAGGCTGTCCTTGAACTCACAGAAATCCTCCTGGCTCTGTCTCCCGTGTGCTGGGATTAAAGGCCTGTGCCACCACCACCCATAGTCAGGATTTTTTTAATAATAGACCTTTATTATTTTAGCAAAATTAAACATCAAGATATTTAGATTCTCTTAATCTTGAGAAAACCTGAATTCCATCACTACTTAGAAGTCTGTGCTTTTAAAGCAATGAAATACAACACACGCACTTTGAATAGGCAGTTGCTTATAAGGTTAAATAGCCTGCTACTCTTAGATTTTTACCCAGCAGCTATAAAACCATTTATCTGCACAGAAATTGAACACATACATTATATTACATTTATTGTTGATAACCTAAAGTTGGCAAATGCTCATTAGTGAGTGAATGCCCAATAAGTGGAATATTGTCACCAAACTAAAAGGAGCTCTATTGAAGAATGCAGACCAGGTGGAGCTGTCACCTGTAGACTCACTGACTGTTCTAGCATTAAATCTGAAGTCTTGTAGGACTGTCACAGTGTTATACTTTAAAATCAAGAAGCATGAGATGACAGAATCAAACATGAAAGGCTTATCAAAGGGTCAGCCAATCAGGCTATATCTGTGGCATATGCCAATTGTAGTAGAATATTATTTCAAGATGTATTACTTTTCTTTATGTTGCATTTGTTTAACTCTGTGAAGCGGTGTTACTTTGCCTATCTAAAATACCTGATGGTCTAATAAAGAACTGAATGGCCAATAGCAAAGCAGGAGAAAGGATAGGTGGGGCTAGCAGGCAGAGAGAATAAATAGAAGAAGAAATCTGGGAGGAGAAAGAAGAAGAGAGGTGGAGGAGTAGAGGGATGAAGTAGCCAGAGAAGGAGGAGGTCTCCAGGTGTCAGCCACTCAGCTACACAGCAAGCCATGGAGTAAGAGTAAGATTTACAGAAGTAAGAACTGGAAAAGCCCAGAGGCAAAAGATAGATGGAATAATTTAAAGTTAAGTAAATCTGGCTAGAAATAAGCCAAGCTAAGGCCAGGCATTCATAAGTAAGAATAATGCTCCATGTGTGATTTATTTGGGAGCAGGGTGGTGGGCCACCAAAAGAGCAAAAACAAACAACAGCCAATGTGTAAAAAGATCCTGGGCTCAGTGCTACATGGCTGCAACCCTATCACTGAAGCAGATAAGGAGAAGGATCACACCTCTGAGGCTAGCCTCAACTACTTGGCAAGCTCTTGTCTCAAACAACAAACTAGGGAGGTGATTCAAAGGTAGAATACATACCCAACATGTATAATGGCCCTCAGTTCAGTCCCAGCAGCAGGACACACACATTCTCAGAAGTTGCTGGTTTTAAGACACCAAAAGGCTCATTGCCTGTTTTTATATTTCCAGCTTAATACTCTCACATTTTAACATCTACTGGCCAAACTTATTATGACATTTATCCTGATGACAGCATGTCTATCCAGTGATGTATGATCTGTTTATTCCCTAGGAAATAGTTTTCTGGAAATGCTAATCTAGATGGACAGCTAAACTGAATCTTGTGGTCAGTGCCCATACAAACACAGGAGAGCATGCCACACAAACTCTTAGCATAAGCTAATGTCAACAACCTGTGAGGCATGAAACAAGAGATTATCTCTTCTGAGGTTCTCTATCTAAATTTCTTTTCAGGAAACTTGGCAAGGACATGTAACAAAGACAAGCAGTGCCTACCTTAAAGTCCATCAATAAGAAGGAAATGGAAATTTTCCATTTCCAGCATCACCAAGTCACTTTCTCAGATTCCCATTTCATCTGATTTTATGTTCAGTCAGCTCTCTTTAAACACTAGATAGTAACAGAGCAATTGTATGTATGACTTATTAAACTCATTATGATAGATTTTTCTGTAACTGATGGTTTCACTGTTTTATTCTGATAGATTTTTCTACTTAAATATACTTTTCAGTTTTTCAAGTTTTTTAAAGAGCCAGATTATGATTTACACAGATTTTTTTTTTATACCTTGAAGGAAGTGTGGAAGCTAGTGCTTTTCCATGGTGCCCCAAATGCATAGGACTTTCCTTGTGTGAGATTTGAAAACTACAGTCAGGTTTTATGTTATTGTTTAATGCCTCTTTGCCTCTGCCATTTTTAATAATGAATTCTCATCCTATCTAATTATAAGATGTTACATTATAATGTGGTCCAGTGGTTTTTTTTTTTAGTGTTAGTATACTAATTACAAAATATATTTATTTTTCAATTAAATTAAATGAAATCCAGCCATATTTTACACAGCAGCCAATTACAGCTCTCAAGTTTTCCACTCTAGATATCAACATGCTGGTGATACAGTTAAAGTTATTTTGAAGATCCAAAAAGCCAAAACAATCTTGAGTGAAAAGAACAAAGAGATTTGTACAAAATGTGACTTGAAAATTCTAGTGATCAGACAGATTTCTTTGTATTTGCATGACACACAGTGGAGCTGAGGACTGTAAGAAACAATCCTGCCCATCTACAGTCGGTTTTCAAAAGAGGTGCTAACCACACACAGTGGAGGAAGGACAGTCTTCTCAATAGACAATGTTGGAACCATTGGACATTCATTGGCAGAAGAATGAAAATAGACTCCTTGAGGAAAAGACAAACAAAAAATTGGAAGAAATCAATAAATCCCTTAAAGAAAGCCAAGAAAATCATGAAAAAGCAATTAAACATGTAAAGGAAACAGTTCAAGACCTGAAAAGTGAAATAGAAACAATGAAGAGACACAAACAGAGGGAATGCTGGAAATAGAAAATCTGAATAAACAAACAGGAAACACAGATGCAAGCATAACCAACAGAATACAAGAGATGGAAGAGAGAATCTATGGTGTAGAGGATACAATAGAGAAAATATATACGTCAGTCAAAGAAAACACCAAAGCCAAAAAAGTCATAACACAAAATGTCCAGGAAATCGGGGACATCATGAAAAGGCCAAACCTAAGAGTAATAGGGATAGAAGGAGGAGAAGAATACCAACTCAAAGGCACAGAAAATATATTCAACAAAATCATAGAAGAAAACTTTCCCAACGTAAAGAAGAAAATACCTATGAAGATACAAGAAGCTTATAGAATGCCAAATAGACTAGATCTCCAAAAAAGTCCCCTCACCACATAATAATTAAACCACTAAGCATACAGAATAAAGAAAGAATATTGAGAGCAGCAAAGGAAAAAGGCCAAGTGACTTATAAAGGCAGACCCATCAGAATACCACCCAACTTCTCAAAGGAGTCTTTGAAAGCCAGAAGGTCCTAGACAAATGTAATGCAGACAGTAAGAGACCATGGATGCCAACCTAGACTAATATACACAGCACAACTTTCAGTCAACATAGACAGAGTGAGCAAGACATTCCAAGACAAAATCAGATTTAAACAATACCTATCCACAAATCTAGCCCTACAGAAAGCACTAGAAGGAAAATTCCAACTTAAGGAAGTCAGATACACCCACAAAAACACAGGCAATAGATAACCCCACAGCAGTAGATCCCAAAGAAGAGAAATACACACACACTAGCACCAGAAGATAACAGGAATTGAAAATCACTGGTCATTAATATCCCTTAATATCAGTGGACTTAATTCATCTATAAAAAAGACACAGATTAACAGAATGGATACAAAATCAGGACCCATCCTTCTGCTGCATACAAGAAACACACCTCAACTTCAAAGACAAACACTACCTCAGAGTAAAAGAATGGGAAAATACTTTCCAATCAAATGGACTTAAGAAGCAAACTGGTGTAACTATCCTAATATCTAACAAAATAGACTTCAAACTAAAATCAATCAAAAGAGATTGAGAAGGACATTACGTACTCATCACAGGAAAGATCCACCAAGATGAAGTTTCAATTCTGAACATTTATGCCGCAAATACAAAGGCACCCACACATATAAAAGAAATATTACTAAAGCTTAAATCACACATCAAACCCCACACATTAATAATGGGAGACTTCACCCCACTTTCACCCCTGGACGGATCTGGCAGATCGAAACTAAACAGAAATAAGGGACTTAACTGATGTTACTACTCAAATGGACTTAATATCTACAGAACATTCCACCCTAACAAAAAAGAATATACCTTCTTCTCGGCACCCCATGGAACCTTCTCTAAAATCGACCACATACTTGGTCACAAAGCAAATCTCAACAAGTACAAAAAAAAAAAAAAAATGGAATAACCTCCTGTATTCTGTTGGACCACCATGGCTTAAAGTTAGATTTCAACAACAACAAAAATTACAGAAAGCCTGCAATCTCATGGAAACTGAATAATGCTCAACTGAATCACCAGTGGGTCAAGGAAGAAATAAAGAAAGAAATTAAAGACTTCCTAGAATTCAATGAAAATGAATGTACTACAAACCCAAACTTATGGGACACTATGAAAGCAGTGTTAAGAGGAAAATTCATAGTACTAAATGCCCAGATAAAGAAATTGGAGAAATCTCACACTAGTGACTTAGCAGCACACGTAAAAGCTCTGGAACAAAAAGAAGCAAACTCACCCAGGAAAATAGATGCCGGGAAATAATCAAATTGAGAGCTGAAATCAATAAAATAGAAACAAAGATAACAATACAAAGAATCAATGAAAGAGTTGGTTCTTTGAGAAAATCAATGAGATAGACAAGCCCTTATCCAAACTAACCAAAAGGCAGAGAGCATCCAAATTAACAAAATCAGAAATGAAAAGGGACACATAGCAACAGACAATGAGGAAATCCAGAGAGTCATCAGGTCATACTTCACAAGCCTGTACTCCACAAAATTGCAAAGTCTGAAAGAAATGGACAACTTTCTGGATAGATACCACATACCAAAGTTAAATTAAGACCAGATAAACTATTTAAATTGACCAATAACCCCTAAGGAGATAGAAACAGTCATTAAAAGTCTCTCAACTAAAAAAAAAAGCCCAAGACCAGATGGTTTCAACAAAGAATTCTACCATATATTCAAAAAATACCAATACTCTTCAAATTGTTCCACACAATAGAAACAGAAGGAAAGTTACCAAACTCCTTTTATGAGGCTACAGTTACTCTGATTGCCAGGCCACATAAAGATGCAACAAAGAGAGAATTACAAAGAGGGAGGGAGAGAGGGAGGGAGGGAGGGAGGGAGGGAGAGAGAGAGAGAGAGAGAGAGAGAGAGAGAGAGAGAGAGAATTACAGACCAATCTCCCTCATGTACATTGATGCAAAAAAACTCAATAAAATATTGGCAAACTGACCCCAAGAACACATAAAAAAAATGGCCACCATGATCAAGTAGGCTTCATCCCAGAGATGCAAGGATGGTTCAGCATATAAAAATCTATCAATATAATACACCATATAAACAAACTGAAAGAAAAAAACCACATGATGATTTCATTAGATCCTGAAAAGGCCTTTGACAGAATTCAACACCCCTTCATAATAAAGGTCTTGGAGAGATCAGGAATATGAGGAACATATCTAAACATAATAAAAGCAATTTTCAGCAAGCCAACAGCCAACATCAAATTAAATGGAGAGAAACTCAAAGCAATGCCACTAAAATCAGAAACAAGACAAGGCTGTCCACTCTCCCCATACTTATTCAATATAGGACTTGAAGTTCTAGCTACAGCAATAAGACCACAAAAGTAGATCAAGGGGATACAAATTGGAAAGGAAGAAGTCAACCTTTTACTATTTGCAGATGATGTGATAGTATACATAAGTGACCCCAAAAATTCTACCAGGGAACTCCTACAGCTGATAAATACCTTCAGTAATATTGCAGGATACAAGATTAACTTAAAAAATTAGTAGCCCTCCTATATACAAATGATAAACAGGCTGAGAAAGAAATCAGGGAAATATTACCCTTTACAATAGCCACAAATAATATAAAATACCTTGAGGTAACTCTAACTAAGCAAGTGAAAGACCTGTATGACAAGAACTTTAAGTCTCTGAAGAAAGAAATTGAAGAAGATATCAGAAAATGGAAAGATCTCCCATGCTCATGGATAGGTAGGATTAACATAGTAAAAATGGCAATCTTACCAAAAGCAATCTATAGATTCAGTGCAATCCCCATCAAAATCCCAATACAGTTCTTCACAGACCTGGAAACAACAATACTCAGCTTCATTTGGAAAAAATGGAAAACCCAGGATAGCTAAAAGAATACTGTACAACAAAGCTACCTCTGGAGGCATCACCATCCCTGACCTCAAGCTCTACTATAGAGCTATTGTAATAAAACACAGCTTAATATTGGCATAAAAACTGACATGTGGACCAATGGAATTGAATTGAAGACCCTGACATCAACCCACACACCTATGAACACCTGATTTTTGACAAAGAAGCCAAAACTGTACGATGGAAAAAAGAAAGCATCTTCAACAAATAGTACTGGCATAACTAGACGTCAACATGTAGAAGATTGCAAATAGATCCATATCTATCGCCATGCACAAAACTCAAGTCCAATTGGATCAAAGACCTCAACATACATTCATTTACACTGAACTTGATAGAAGAGAAAGTAGGAAGTAGTCTTGAACGCATTGGCACAGGAGATCACTTCCTAAATATAACACCAGTAGCACAGACAATGAGAACAAAAATTAATAAGTGGGACCTCCTGAAAATGAGAAGCTTCAGTAAGGCAAAGGACACAGTAAATAAGACAAAATGACAGCCTACAGAATGGGGAAAGATTTTCACCAACCCTACTTCTGACAGAGGGCTGATCTTCAAAATATATAAAGAACTCAAGAAACTAGACATCAATATAACAAACAATCCAATTAAAAAATGAGCTATAGAGCTGAACAGAGAATTCTCAAAGGAAGAATTTGAAATGGCCGAGAAACATTTAAGGAATTACTCAGCATCCTTAATCATCAGGGAGATGCAAATCAAAACGACTCTGAGATACCATCTTACACCTGTCAGAATGGCTAAGGTCAAAAGCACTGCAAACAGCTTATGTTGGAGGGGATGTGGAGCAAGGGGAACACTCCTCCACTGTTGGTGGGAGTACAAACTTATACAGCCATGTTGGAAATCAGTATGGTATTTTCTCAGAAAATTGGGAATCAATCTTCCTCAGGACCCAGCTATACCACTTTTGGGCATATACCCAAGGAATGCTCAATCATATCACAGGGACACATGCTCAACTATGTTCATAGCAGCATTGTTTGTAATAGCCAGAACCTAGAAACAACCTAGATGCCTCTCAACTCAAGAATGGATTAAGAAAATATGGTACATATACACAATGGAGTACTACTCAGCAGAGAAAAACAATGACATCATGAAATTTGCAGGCAAATGGATGGAACTAGAAAATATCATCCTGAGTGAGGTAACCCAGACTCAGAAGGACAAACATGGTATGTACCCACTCATAAGTGGATACTAGAAGTAAAGCAAAGGATAACCAGACAACAACCCACAACTCCAGAGAAGCTAGCTAACAAGGAAGAGCCAAAGAGGGATGTATGGATTGCCCTAGGAAGAGGAAATAGATGAGATCTCTATGAATGAACTGGGGGTGAGGGGTAAGCAATGGAGGGTAGGGGATGGTGGATGAGAACATAAGGGAATGGGATGGTTGAGCTGGAACAGGGATGGAGTAGGAAAGCAGTGAGAGAGAGATCATGGAGATAGAGAGAAACCTGGTGCTAGGGAAGTTGTCAAGAATCCCCAAGGATGACCCCAGCTTGGACTACTAGAAATAGTGGAGAGGGTGCCTGAACTGAACTGTCTTGCCCCAGTGATCAGATCGGTGAATACCCTAACTGTCATCACAAAACTTTCCTCCAGTGATTAATGAAGGCAGATGCAGAGATCCACAGCCAAACACCAGGCAGAGCTCCAGGAGTCCAGTAGGAGAGAGAGAGGAGGGATTTTATGAGCAAGTACATCAGGATCATGATGGGGAAACCTGCAGAGATGACCAAACCAAACTAGTAGGAACTCATGAAAGTTGGATCAATGGCTGTGGAGCCTGCATGGGACTGAACTAGGCCCTCTGCATGGGAGACAATTGTGTAGCTTGATCTGCTTGGGGGTCCCCCTGGCGGTAGAATCAGAATCCATCCCTGGTGCATAAAGGGGTTTTTGGAGCCCACTACCTATGATGGGACACCTCCTGCAGCCTTGAGGCAGGGGGAAGGGCTTGGACTTGCCTTGACTGGATGTGCCTCGCCATGGGAGGCCTTGCCTTCTTGTGGAGGAGAGTGGGAGGTAGGTTTGGGTGGGAGGATGTGGGGACAGGAGAAGGGAAGAGGGGGATCTTTGATTGGTGTGTAAAATGAATGAAAAAAATTTCTTAATTAAAAAAAAGGAAAATAGACTCCTTGTTCTCAAAACCACTCAAAACTGATTGAAATTTTAAGTGTAAGATATGAAAGTATTAGCAGAAAACACAGAGAAATGTTTCAGGATTTTGGAGTGAACAGTAGTTTTTTGGACAAGATCCTAAAGCCTAGGAAGCAAGCAAAATCAATTAATTGAATTGCATCAAACTAAAAAGCTTCTGCCAGCAAAGAAAATGTCAGAGTGAAAAGACAACCTGTACAAACTGTACATCTAGCAGGTGGTTTATATCCAGAAGGAAATGTGAGAACTGGCAAGTAGATAGCCTGATTTAAAACATGTTATAGACCTACTGTGTCTGTTACTTTATGTTGCTACAAACACCATGCCCAAAAGCAGCTTATGGAAGAAAAGTTTATTTTAGCTTACAGTTCCAAAGGGAGAGTCCATAATAGGGGGAGGGGGCATGGCAATAGGCAGCCAGAGAAGGAAGCTGAGAGATCATATCTCCAACCACAAACACAGAGCCGAGAACGTGAACTGGAATTGGTGTGGGGGTACAAACCCCTAAAACCCATCCCCAGAAATGTACTTCCTCCAGCAATGCTCCATGTCTCAAAGGTTCCAAAACCTCCTAAATTGTACCACCACCTGGGGACCAAGTATTCACGTTTGTGAGCCTATGAGGAACAATTCCTGTTCAAACTATTATACCTTCATAGACATTTTTTAAAAAAGAAAAAAATGGTGAATAGATTCTGAAAAACATGTTTAATATCATTAACCACCTAAGGAATGTAAATCAATGAATCCACAGTCAGACATCACAACACCCCAATAAGAACAGCTTCCTTCTCTAAAAGACAAAGGATTGTGAGTGTTGACAACAGCATGAAAGGAAAGGAAACCTTTGCACAGTTAATGGGGATGTAAATTAATATGGCCATTGTGGGAAACACTGTGAAGGACCCAGAGTTTAGAAATAGAACTATTATATGATCCAGTAGGCCCACTCCTGGGCATTTATCCAAAAGAAATAAAGCCAGTATGTTGAAGAAACTTCTATACTGCCATGTTTATTGAGCACTGTCATACAGCCAGAATAAGTAAGCAGCCTAAGTGTCAGGCAGTGATAGATGAATAAAGAAAATGTTCAGGCACATCATAAAACATGAGTGAACCATCTAAAAAAGAATGCTACCCTGACAGTTGTAGCAATGTGGATGGATCCTGATAATATGTTAAATAAAGATTAATACTAACAGTCTCACTCATGTGGAACATAACTTGAAAGTAGATGGTGGTTACTAGGCATTAAGAAAAGTCTAGTGGAGATGAGAGATGGATACTGAGTTAGAGTTAGATTGGAGTAAGATGCTTGAGTGTTGTAGATGTAACCAACCATCTTATTAAATAAGAAACACAGAGCCGATTCAGAGAAGAAAGCCAAGAGGTCAGAACTAAGAGCCTTACCCTTCCTGCTTCAGCCAAGAGAGTGTGTTTGTCTTTATAGTCTTTCTGTTCTGTCTTCTCATTGGTTGTAAACCCAAACACATGACTGCCTCGTCACTGCCTGTCTGTAGAGACTTCCAGGTCTTCTATGGTTGGGATTGAGATTAAAGGCGTGTGTCTCCAATGCTGGCTGTATCCTTTTACACACAGAGATCTACCTAGCTCTGTCTACCAAGTGCTGGCATTAAAGGCGTGCGCCACCACCGCCATGCTGTTGCTATGGCTCTAATAGCTCTAACCCCCGGGCAACTTTATTAACATACAATTAAAATCACATTTCAGTACAAATAAAATACCACCATAGAGTGTGAAATCACTGAGTGGGTGACTGCAAATAAGTTATTAATGCCTATCCATCCCACAGTGCTTGATGGAAGGATGTTGACTCATTACACCAGTGAGAAGTGATGAGTGGTTGAGGAGGCATGGTTCACCTAATTGAAAGATTTCACTACGAGTGCATGTATGGAAGGGCCACATGGTACCCCACTAGTATAACAGTGTTTTCCATACAAAATAAAAGCATAAGCAACCAAGCACTGTTGAAAATGGTCCTCTTTTTCTAATATGTTGTTCTAAAACAGTAACTTGTGTTTTCTTCTGATTTCAAAGGTAGTAGTTGTTCATTAGTGAAACAAATGTACATACAAAAAGAAAGTATTAAAGTGTAGTTTTTCTTATGTATATATTAAAAAAATGAATGACATTGCTCCATACTCAACCTTTTTAAGCAAAAATATCTTAATCACTTTTTATGTTTAAGTAGTTTTTAAGAAACAGCCTTTAAAATAGTGTCATTCTTTTCAATGTCTAATTTCGTTGTACAGAACTGAGTTGGTTTCAAGACAATGATGTTTATGACAGTGATGTTGGATGCCATGATGATGCTGAGAGTAATTCCTAAAGTGGAGAGAAGGTGTAGCCCTGAGGAGTAATCCCTCTAAGCTTCCAGGAGTGCTGTGCACAACACACAGCAAGTGCCTATGACACCAGCAGCACCTGGGCAACCTTCCCCTCACATCCAGCTGTTTCTGTATTTTTCACAACTCAGAAGCAAACAAAGGTAGTTTTCATGTTGTATTTCTTTGATTTCTTAATAAGATATAACATTTTTTCCAGTGATTCCTACTTTATTTTAACATCTTCTTTTAAGAACAAAGTATTAATAATTTCATAGTTGAATATGTTCTCATCAGCTTGCTTTATGAAAAGGCATGAGTGTAAATAAGTGATATCCATGTCCATAAAGTCTTTAAAAAGACTATGAAGCTACAGTTGAATCACAGTAAGGTGCACATGTGTAGAATGAAGTATGATTAGTTTTGAAGTGTGCATATCCCAGAAGCATATCTGGTGAACACCTCTTTCATCCCCTTAGGTGGATATATTTTCTTCATGCACACCTAGCCTTCTTTCCAAGATCCTTGTCTTCCCTGTCTCAGGCAGCCATCGGTTTCCTATCCCTCCAGTTTGCATTTTCTAAAATCTTACACAAGTAGATTCACATGGTATGTATTCTGGTTTTGCCTATATGCTCATGTATGCTCTATTTTTCTCTCCCTTTCTCCTATATCCTTGTCCATATTCACCATATCGCTTCTGATAGATGCATGGTGTCCTTGCATTATGGTTTTGGTTTGTAACTAATGATGTCCAACATCTTTCCTGTCCTTATTTGTAAGCTGTGTATCTTTTCTAGTGACATATACATTCAGATTTTGTAAATTGGGTTGTTTGCTCATTGCTAAGAGGGATTTTTATTTTGAATACTATTTATTATATTTATTATTTATAAATATTGCCTCTGTTGTGTGGCTTATCTTTTCATACTCTGTGTCTTTTTAGTTTGAGGGAATTCTATCCTTTTAGTTTGATATTCTATGGAATATGCCTCAATTGACATTCTTACTCTGATAAATTTGCCTGACCAAAGATAATAGTGTTTCCTAAGGTTAAGGCTTTATGGTTAGGGTTGGGAAAATAATAAATGAATTAGTGAATAAATATATCATAGTTTTTCATTTAGGAATTTTATGGTTTTTAAGTTTTATGCTTGAGTATGTGGTACATACTAAATTTTGTGAGATGGCTCAAAGTTTTTCATTGTTGTTTTTGCACATGAGTGTCCACTGGTCTGTCATTGCTGAAGTGGCTGTCTGCAGCAGCTCTGGGGAATAGTGCTAAGGATGGATATCCTTTTCTTAGCTGTGAACTTAGAGTGCAAGCAGGCAGCTTTTCATGATTTAGCTCTTTACCAAAGTGACTGTCCTTTCTGTTCTTCATTTTCTTAACGCTCTTAGCAGGCATGGATTTAGACCATATCAAATATATTTTCTGTACCTTTTGAAATGATCACATAGTTTTCTTTTTTAGTTGATTAATATGTGAATGAAATTCATTTTGAATGTTAAACCAAATGTGTATTGGTAAGGATACCCTGCCTGGTTACAATGTTGTATCATATTGTTGGATTTGATTAGCTGAAATTTTGCTTGTAACTTTTACATGTGTGCTCATGCCAGGATATTGGTCTTTAGTTTCTTTTCTCATAAAGGCTTTGTCTAGCTTTGATGTCTAGATATTACTCACTTCTTAAATAGTGAGAAATTCATTCTTTTCAGTTTCCTTTGTGTATGTATGTGTGTTTGTGTGCACAGGTACACATGCATGTGTATGTGTATGTAGAGGCTAGAGGTTGACATCAGATGTCTTTCTCGTTGCTTCTCAACCTTATTTTTTGAGATGGTGTAGCATGAATCTTAAAAGTTTTTATTAATAGGATCAAACCCGAGGCCAGTTATTGGGGTCAGTGCTGGTAGATCAGAGAGACAGAACAAGCCACAGCTAACCTCACCTGGCCAACTTCTCAGCTGGTCTTGTTTCCTCAGACTGGAAGCTTCTGTGTCCTCATCCCAATGGCTCTCAGCTGAATTGCTGCTCGAAATCCTGAATGCTTAACCAGCCAAATGCTTAACCAGCCAAATGCCTAACCAGCCAAATGCTTCTCAGTTTCTGGTCCTCACGCCTTATAAACCTTTCTGCTTTCTACCACCACTCCCTGGGATTAAAAGCTGCTTTCTGGGATTAAAGGCATGAGTCACCATGCCTGGCTGTTTCCAATGCGGCCTTGAACTCACAGAGATCCAGAGGGATTTCTGTATCTGGAATGCTAGGATTAAAGGCGTGTGCTAACATTTTCTAGCCTAAGTATCTTGTGGCTTTTCTGTTCTCTGACCCCAGATAAGTTTATTAAGGTACACAATATTTTGGGGAACACAATACCACCACAAGACGGAGCCTCTCACTTGGCCTGGAGCTCACTTGACCTAGTATAGGATTCTGTTATACTAGCTGGCCAGCAAGCTCTAGTCTTTGCCACCAATGCTATGATCACAGGCGTGCACCATCATGCCAAGTTTTAACATGGATGCTGGGATCCAAACTTGGGTCTTCATGCTTGCACAGCAGGCACTCTACCTTCTGAGCGATTGCTCAAACCCATCTTTGCAATTTTCTAGATGAATGTGTGTATGGTTGAAGTCATTTCTTCCTTAAGGACTTGTAATCTTTAGGAAGCTGTCTAAGCCTAGTGTTTCTTTGTGGGACATAGTATTTTAGATCAGAGGGATGTTTCTCCCTGCCTTCTTCATGCTTTCTGTTTTCTTTTCTTTTTTTTTAAAAAAAAACTTTATTTTGCAATACAATTAAGTTCTACATACAGGCACAGATTCCCTTGTTCTCCCCCCTCCCGCCCCCCCACACCTTCCCCCCAGCCCGCCCCCCATTCCAATCTCCTCCAGGGCAAAGCCTTCCCCACAGACTGAGATCAACCTGGTGGACTCAGTCCAGGTAGGTCCAGTCCCCTCCTCCCAGGCCGAGCCAAGGGACCCTGCATAGGCCCCAGGTTTCAAACAGCTGACTCATGCAATGAGCACAGGACCCGGTGCCACTGCCTGGATGCCTCCCAAACAGATCAGGCCAATCAACTGTCTCACCCACTCAGAGGGCCTGATCCAGTTGGTGACCCCTCAGCCATTGGTTCATATTTCATGTGTTTCCAGGCAGGCTACCTGGAAAACAGGACCCCAAGAAAGACACAGGGATCGCCCAATGACAGAGAAATGGAATGAGATCTACATGAACAGCCTGGACATGAGTGGGGGTAGTGAAGGGCGAGGGTCGAGGGAAAGAGAGCTTGGGTGAGTGGGAGATCCCAGCTGGATCAACAACAGAGAGGGAGAACAAGGAATAGGAGACCATGGTAAATGAAGACCACATGAGAATAGGAAGAAACAAAGTGCTAGAGAGGCCCACAGAAATCCACAAAGATACCCCCACAACAGACTGCTGGCAATGGTCGAGAGACAGTCCGAATTGACCTACTCTGGTGATGGGGTGGCCAAACACCCTAATTGTCGTGCTAGAAACCTCATCCAACTACTGAGGGATCTGGATGCAGAGATCCATGACTAGGCCCCAGGTGGATCTCTGGGAGTCCAATTAGCAAGAATGAGGAGGGTTTATATGAGCGAGAATTGTTGAGACCAAGGTCGGATAAAGCACAGAGACAAATAGCTTTCTGTTTTCTTACTTGTATTATTTCTAATAAGGTATCTCCTGTCATCCTTAATACATTGTTCCTCTATATGTAATACATGATCTCTACTTTTTCTTCTTTTCACTTGTTTTGGGCAGGTTGGTCAATCATAGTCTTTGCTATAATCTTTATGTTTTGTGTATTGTAGGCTTTTACATGTTTGGATCTATGTGTCTACAGTTTTATCATAGTGTTTGGGCTATTATTTCTTAAATAAACATTCCTGTCTTTCCATCTCTCTTCTCTCCAGCTATTGTTTTGAACTTCTAATTTGTCGTACAGCTCAGCTTATGATACTTGCATTTTCTGTGTTTTGCTTTGATTTAACTCCTCTTCTCAGTTTCATTTTGGGTAGTATCTCTTCTTCCAAGTATCTCTTCTTCCAACATGCCTAATACGAGTTAATTAACATGAATAGATACCCCATATTCTTATCCATTATTTCTAACACCTGGGTCGCTTTTCCTCATTTTCTTTATTATGGATCATATTTTATACCTTTTTGCATGCTCAATAATTATAAGTAAAGAGAAACACAATGGAGACTCTCTTTCCTCCAGACTCAGGACCCTGCCTCTTGCATCATAATTATCCAACTCACTGCTGTGGTTTCCTATCTCTTTGGGATCAGTTTTTTGGTTTTGTTTTAAAGATTTACTTGTTTTTATTTTATGTGTATGGGTGTTTTGCCTGTGGTATGTCTGCATACCACTCATATGTCTGGTGCCTGTGGAGGCCAGAAAAGGGCATCCGATCCTCTGGAACTGGAGTTACAGATGGCGGTGAGCTGCCACACAGGTGCTGGGAATCCAGCCCAAACCCTCTTGGAGACCAAACAGTGCTCTAAACCTCTGAGCTGTCTCTCCAGCCTCATTAGGTGTAGTTGGAAGATATCTTGTGTCCCAGCCTGCCGGCGGTCTGGACATATCTCTCCCACTTGCATCCCTCAAGTAAACATATAGAGGCTTATATTAATTAAAACTGCTTGGCCATTAGCTCAGGCCTACCACTGACTAGCTCTTACACTTAAACTCAGCCCATTTTTGTTAATCTATATGTTGCCACGTGTTCCGTGGCTTTACCTGTGTGCCATTACATGCTGCTCCCTGGACAGCAGGCTAGTGTCTCCTGACTCAGCCTTTCTCTTCCCAGAATTCTCCTTGTCTGCTTACCCTGCCTATACTTCCTGCCGGGCTACTGGCCAATCACCGTTTTATTAAACCAGTGTACAAAAGCATTATCCCACAGCATTTCCCCTTTTTTGTTTAATTAAAAAGGAAAGTTTTAACTTTAACATAGTAAAATTATATATAACAAAACAGTTATCAGGCAAGAATTACAGTTATAGTATCTAGTCTATTTGTATTTGGCAAAATTAAAGAAAATATTTTATCTATCCTGTATTTGTGAGTCTAAAGTTTCATATCTAATTTATCTCTTATCATACCGAGGGAAGATCATAATTATAACTGTCTAGTCTTCAACTATATCAAAGACCTCAGAAGGATATAATATTACCAAAGTAAACAGGGAAGAGCTTTGTGAGCAACTTCCAAAAATCTAGAATGACAGAGACAGCTACCTGCCTGGACAGTCATCCACAGTTCCTCTGCAACTTTGGGGCATCCATCTTCAGCCATATAGGCCTAGAGTCTCTCAGTCTCTTCTCTCTGTGTCCTGTAGAATTTCTGGCAGTTTCTTCTACAAAGCAGGAACCTGAAAAACCATCTCACCTTGCAAAGTTCGGTGGTCACCTTCCTATGAGTCCTGCATGTTCAGTTGATACAACATTTTGTCAAGCAGTCCAGGCAAAAACAGTTTCTTGCCCAAATGGCTATTTTTGCCAAAAAGAAGACAAACTCCATATGGAGTGTCTTTGATGCCCATCCTCCTCTCTGAAGTAAATCTATCCTGCCAGGAGCATATGTGTCTCATTGTCCAGGAAAGTCTAAGTAGAGGAACCTCGGGTGACTGTCCAGGCAGCTGGCTGTTTCTGTCAACTCACATTTTTTTGGAAGTCGCTTGTTTGCACTTCCTGTTTTACTAGGTAACATTATTTCCTTCTTGGGTCTCTGATGGAGTTAAAGATTAGATAGTTGTAGTAACAATTTTCCTTGTTAAGAAATTCAGAAAAGAAACTAAGAGGTGTTAATTGTATAAGTTTGAAAGACATCATAAGATAGTTTTCTGTTGGTAATACAAGTTAGGATAAAAAGTGAATTAGGTATATTTTGGACTTACAAAAATACGATAAATAATGGAATATTTTCTCCGAATTTGTCAAATGCAAATGGACTAGACATTGTTGATGTATTTATTGCTTGTATATATTGTATATAGTTATTGTACATATTGTATATAGTTTTTCTTATGTTAGTTATAGCTTTTTTATTAGACAAAAAAAGGGGAAATGTGATATTTTATTTGTGCTGAAATGTGGTGGTATTTTATTTGTATGTTAATAAATAATGTTTGCCTGGAGATCAGAGAAAATAGCAAGCCATTTTAAGTAAACACAAAAGTCAGGCAGTGGTAGCACATGCCCTTAATCCAATCACTTGGCAGGCAGGGTCACTGTGTGTTCAAGGCCATACTAGGGAACAGAGCCAAGCATAGTGACACACATCTTTAATCCCAGTACCAACCATAGAGATCTGGAGGTCTATACAGACAGGCAGTGACAAGGGAGTGAGGTAGCTGGCCTAAGGAGCCAATGAGAGGGCAGAACAGCAAGGCAATAAAAGCCTGGGTAGACATGAAGTCGTGGCATTTTGGAAGTTGCAGAGCTGGTGAGGTAAGGTTGGTTGGTGGCTCTCACTATTTCCCTGATCTCTAAGGCTTTCACCCCTATATTTGGCTCCGTGTTTTTTATTTAATGAGACCGCCTAGAAATTTGGCTACAGTTAGGATCTGTTTTTATGAACTAATTTCTGGTGTCTTTGAAAGATTTGATTATCTGTTCCATCCTTATTTTTTATCTAGAACTTAATATGTAGACCAGGCTGGTGTTGAACTTACAGAGATATGCCTGCCTCTGCCTTCTAAGTGCTGGAATTAAATGCATGTAGCACCACATGGGCCAAAATTCTAATTTTGAGGATGTAAAATAGAAATGTGACTGTGACAATTAAGATCTTTGGAAAAATAATGCCCAATATTTTTATAAGCTTTTAGGTGCAGATGTTTTTCTAAGTAATATCAACAACAAAAACCACTGAGTTCAAGACTGATGAAACTTTACACTTTAAAAAAAAAAAGTTGTAAGCCACAGCTGCATAGTGAGACCCTGTCTCAAAATAACAATAATAACATGTTTTACATTCCAGGTTTTTTTAGACAAGCTGTCATGTAGCCCGGGCTGGCTTTGAATTTCTCATCCTCCTGCTTCCAGCCTCAAGTGCTAGCATTTACAGGCATGTACTTCCATGCCTTGCTTCAAAAATAGTTTTTAAGCTGTGTTTATAGCTGAGCATGTTGTTCATACTTGGGAGACCGAGGCAGAGGCATTTCTGTGAGTTCTAGGCCAGACAGGGCTACAAAGTAAAAATTTGTCTCAAATAAACAGATGAATTAGTTGCCTATAATTAATTAAAGCTGCATCTATACAGAACATGTAGTGACTTTTTTATTTTATTATTCCCTAAACAAGCAGCATGTCCACCCCTTGGATGTTGTGACATGACTCTTTTATCTACAGATATGTTTGACCACATTCGTAGCTAGGCCTCAGGTTGGATACACCCATATTACCGGTATCTATTTATGTATCATTTACATTGTACCCAAGTAGTGGAGTAATCTAGAAATTATTTAAAGCATACAAGAGAATGTGTATGGATTATGTGCAAATAGCATACCAGAATCCTGACTTCTGATCTCTGAGAGGTTTCCAGTACCAAGCCTCATGAATACTGAGTTGCTGGTCAATGTATAGACAACTTGGAAATTTGCT
Source organism: Peromyscus eremicus (assembly GCF_949786415.1). Taxonomy (NCBI): domain Eukaryota; kingdom Metazoa; phylum Chordata; class Mammalia; order Rodentia; family Cricetidae; genus Peromyscus; species Peromyscus eremicus. Next base: position 75,652,770 of record NC_081420.1, on the reverse strand, counting down.
AACCTAAAAAGGAAAACTTATAATTCCATGACCAAGCACAGTGCAGACACATATGCTAATTTGCCACCATGTGCGTTCCTATATGCCTATAATATTGACATCTGTCTTTTAGTTTGATTGTATCAGCATTTCTTATGCTCCTCCATAGGTTTCATATTCTTTTTACATTGGTGAGACTATATTCTATCAAGTGACTGTATTAGACTTACGTTGCTCTTGCAGCTTATGATTTATATTTTAGTGCTTGTTTTAGTATTTTAGTTGTCAGCACTTATAATTTATTTTAGTAATTATTGTTTAAACAATATGTGTGAAGTACAGTTATCAGGCAGGGCATTTTCAGAAACTCTGCACTTGGCTTACTTCTATTTGACTGTGACAGCAGAAGTGTAGGTAGGCCCTCATACCACATCATAGCATCCTTCCCCAAGTCCAGTCCAGTCCAGTATATTTGGCAAAATCCTATCATAGAAAAATGAACAGAAAATACATGCAACGATTAGTAGCTTAAGCCCATTTCTTAATACTCATTTAGTTATAAATAAGGAAAACATTTTTCAAAAGCTCTTATAATTCATATTTTACTGTGTATTAACATAATATCTCAACAATTCTCTAATTCTTTGTTCTTGAATATTTTAGGAAAGTTACTGTTCAAGTCACATACATCATAATGCGGAATTCTTCATCAGTACCACCAAAAGATCAAGGTAATACAAGCCATGCTGCAGAAGATGCCACTGTACACATTATACTATAGCAATTTTAGTTGATATATTTATGCCTCCACCTTCTAGTCATGAGGTGGCATATTTCCTAGAATTAAAAGCAAAACCTCCAATTACATATAAAAGTTCATTGCCTTTGATAAATTAATCTAGTAAATATGGATTCCCAGGTTGTCAGGACATTATAAGGATCTGTCTCCTTTCCTAGGCTGAAAGGCCCCTAGAGCAAGCCAACTCATTCCATGCAGAACTGAGAGGCCAGCCCACCACTGCCAGTTAGCTGGAGGTAATAGATGTCACTGGGATTGTGGATGTTGCTTCACTGGCAGAATGACCCAGGTATCTTAATAAGTATTGCATTCATGCCTCATACATATTTACATTCATATATATAAGGACACACATATGTAGAGAGATGATGTTTGCTTATATATTTACCTGTTTTATCTCATACCATTCAAAATAAAATCCATAAGAAAAATTAATTTCCCATTATGAAACCTATGAAAATATATATACCATAATTTTTAAATTACTTTTTATTTTTGAGAGTATAAAATAATTACATATTTTTCCCCCTTCCCTTTCTTCCCTCTAACGTCTTCTATATACCCCTCCTTGAACTCTTTCAAATTCATGGCCTCTTTTTTTCATTAATTGTCATTACATGCATATATGTATATATTCCTAAATACAATCTCAGTCTGTATGATATTATGTGTATGTGCAAATTGAGGGCTGACAGTTTGGTATTGGATAATTGGTCTGCTTTTCCATGGGGAAGACTATTTCTCCCACTTGGCATGTCTATTGCTGTTGTCCTTGTTTAGCTCATATTTGCATGGCCATGTTGATGAGACTTTATGGGCATAGCTTCTGACAATCACTAGCAGACACAGTCTCACAGCAAACTGCCTTATACTTTGGTTCTTACATCTTTTTACCCCTTCTTCTTATACAGTGTTCTACAATTCTTCTACAATGTTCCCTGAACCTTGGGTGCAGGAATGTTTTGTAGATGTATCCATTGGAACTGGGCTCCACAACTCTTGCATTTTGATTGGCTGCAGTTTTCTGTAGTAGGCTTTGTCTATCTAAAGTTTCCTTGATGAGTGAAAACTACATTTACTTTGAGTATTAAGACAAATGTTTAGATTGTTACTAGGGATTATACTGGTTTAGTAAAGTAGTGGTTGTAAGTTCTCTTCCAATATCTATGATTTTACTAGCACTGAGTAGTTTGCTAGGTTTCCAGTAACAGGCGTGGTTTCCGTCTTGTTGAGCAATTTGAGAGCTGTTGGTTACTACCAAGGTCTGCACGCCACTACTGCACCCATAGGGTTATTGTAACATGCTGGACATTGATGTGGTTCTTAGTGTCATAGCTGTGAAGCACTGTTGCTTGCTTCCCTCCTGTGGAAACTTGTGTGGTACCTTCTGATGCCGTGAAAGCTAGTCCTCAGGGAAGAAGCATTCAGGTCAGTTCCAGCTCAGAGGTCTCTGGGTCCTGTTTCTGAATGCATGGTGTCTTCAACAATCTGGAATTACCTTCTACCTCTAGGGGTGGCAACCAAGGGCAATAGCAATAGGCTGTTTATTTAAGGAATCTCTTGGACAGTGCTGGCTAACTTATCAAAAATAAGTGCATCTCATGTATGGTATTGGGTTTTTGTTAGGTGGTCTTTGGCTCTTGGAGGGAGCATTGTCAGCCCAGATGAGTAAAGTTCATTAAAACTTCATATGTATGTTTATAGAAAGAATTACATTATTATAGGTTTTTTAAGTAAACAGTCAATAGTATGATTCCTTATGACTTATATGATTTCTTATTCCTCAGACATCCTTGCTGTTTTTCTGAGTCTATTAAGATAATCATGTGATTTTTGTCTTTAAGTACATTTATTTAGTTTATTACATTTATAGACTCGTATAGGTTGAAATATCCCTGCATTTCATGGATAAAACCAACTTAGTCATGGTGTATAATCTTTCTTATATGTCTGTATTTGTAAGTACTTTATTGAGCATTTTTGAGTCTATATTCACCATTGACATTGTTGTTTTCATTTTAGGTTGTGTTTTTGCCTGTTTTTGTTGTTGTTGTTGTTGTTGTTTTTAGAGTGATACTGGCTATGTAGAAGGAGTTTGGGAATACTCCTGTTTCTGCTTTTTGTTCGTTTTGTTTTGTTTTCTTAATGGTTTAAGAAGGACTAGCTATAGGTCTTCCTTGAAAGTCTGGTAGAGTTCTGCTGTGAATCTATCTAGTCCTGGACTTCTTATGGCTGGACAGCTTTTTATTACTATTTCAATCTCCTCATTTGTAATGGGTATGTTTAGGTTGTTAACTTCTTGGTTTAATTATGGTGGGTTTGCTGAATCTGTAAGTTCATCCATTTCTTTTAGATTTTTCAGCTTAATGGGGTACAGGTTTTTAAAGTATTCCCCTATAATATTCTGAATATCTTTGATGTCTGTTGTAATGTTTCCCTGTTCATTCTGGTTCTAGCCCTACCCCACTCCCACCCTACCCTTTTTTTTTTCTTTATTGCTTAGTTGGGCCAAGGATCTGTCCATCTTGTTTATCCTCACAAAGAACCAGATTTGAGATTCATTGATTCTTTGTATTATTTTCTTTGTTTTATTATTTTCTTGCTGTCCACTGGGTTTGGTTTAGTTTGTTCTTGCTTTTTCAAATTTTTGAGTTGCACCATCACACCATTTATTTGTGCTATCTTTTTTTTTTTTTAATGTAAGCACTTAGAGCTATAAATTTCCCTCATAGGACTGCTTTCGGTGGTTTTGTTGTTTTGTGTTTTCATTTTCATTTAGCTCCAGAACATTTTTATTTCTTTCTTGATTTCTTTGACCCACTCATCATTCAGTAATGAACTGTTTACTCTCCATGAGTTTGTGTATTTGCTACAGATGTATTTGTAAGCCCCTTGAGGGAATTAGGTAGCCAGACCCTGCAACTGAGGACCTCCAACTGTCAGGCTCCACCCACAGAACCCTATAATGGCCATAACAGCCAGACCCAACCCCTCAAAACATGGACAAGCAAGCTGTACTCTACAGAGTGAAAAGCCCAAGATCAGGTCACAAAGCCCCACCAATTCCTGAGCTTGCCCCAAGATCAGACAACACAGACCCAGGCCACCCTGGAAAGTTCTGTCCCCAAGAAATTCTATATAAAACCTGCCTCCTGCTCAGTTCCCTGCTGCTTCTTGCTCTAGCAGAGGCACCACCCTCCTGTGTCTTTCCCAATAAATCTGTTTTGTAAAGTTTGTTGTACAGCGTGACTTTGTGGTATTCCTTGGCTCCTGACTGCCAGGATACCTTTCCCCCCAGAGCTGTAACACTTGCATTTGGTGCTGTGACTCAGATAGGTTCTCCTGGTACTTGTGCTCCCCAAAAGGTCTGAGCCTCACTGGGATCCTATCCCTCCTCTCTAGTCCACCCACAACAGACTCATTTTGGCTCACTGATTGCTCAGCATCCCATCCACCAGCAGCAATTTGGTAAGTTTCCTCTTTGGTCAGTGTAAATGCTTCCCTGAGTCCAAGGAAGTGACTGTTGAAGGTCCCACACCCCTCTGGTACTCTTGGAAATGGAGGTACCCCAGCCATGATCTTTAAGGTTGTGGCTGGCCCATTTTGCCTGATCCCATTGCCCCATCCTTAGAGCTGCAGTCCTGAAGTTTGCTTAGGCCAAACTGGGCTATTGTACCCCTTCCCTGCCCCCTTCTCCCACCTTCCCTTTGAAGCTGTCCATAATCCCACAGTTTCTCTAGGCCCTCATGGCTTTTGTGACTCCATTCTCCAACCCTTTCCTGTGATTGAGGCCTCATTCCAGAGCTCAGGTTTTCATTGCCTTCTGGCAAGCCTTCAGGCTTATTGAAAGCCCTGGTACCAAGTGCTGAGTCACCTCTTCAGGCTGTTAGCCCTGACCCACCTTGAGTGAGGTGACAGCCCTCCCTCTAAAAAGCTTGGAACTCGTTTGGTCCTCCCTGAGTCCTGGGTATGCCCATGACTACAGGCTGCAGTGATATTTTTTCTCTTGCCCTCTCTCTCATGCATGGGAACCATGCCTTCTGTATGCTGTCCTTCCCCCTGGGATACCATTTAGAAAACCTCAAGCCTCTACACCTGGTGCCCAACCTGAAGGGCCCTAAACTTGTTTGCCTTTGCAATCAAATTTGGCCTCAATACCCCTTAGATAATCAGTCCAAATGCTGCCTTATGGCACCCTAGATCCCAATACTATTCAGGACCTTTGCAAATACTGCAAGAGGTTCAAGCTTTCTCTTTTCTCTGCTCTAAGCCATTTATTTTTGACTGGTCTTACCCCCCAACACACACACACACACACACACACACACACACACACACACACACACACATATAAACACACACTGCATACATGTCTGTCTTTTAAATTACAGCTGATGGATCTGTAAGTTTGTTGCAAAGTGGGAGTCCAGAGCAGGACCTAGCAAGGGGGTGGAGAAAGCAAAGGAGTAGGCCAGTTGCAACAACGTGCTGTACACACCCTGCACACGCTCCTCACTGGCTAGTGCATCTCTCGGCTCCCTCTTGCATCATCCTCTGTCTGTAGCCAGGGCTCAAAAATTTCCTGTCTCTGAACCTTCTCTCAGCTTGCTGGATTCAGTTTTATAGGAATTCAGTTGTCTTTTAGGTATGAGTGGCATTAGACTGTTATTTTATGCTGTCCAACTTCAATTAAAGCTGGCTCTGGAGTTAAGGTATGGTTTCCCCTTCCTCTAGGCCCAGGTATGCTTGTTAAAAGGTTTTCTCTAAAATCTCTGTCCCATATCAGGCAAGCCACCTGACTATAACATAGAAAGGAAAGAAAAACAAAATAAAGGGACAGACTATTCCCAACGGGGACTATTGCTCATATAGTCATCTCATATTCTCTTGGTTTTAGTTTTAACTGTCTAAAACTTTTGCTAAGATATAAATCTTATCTCAAGATTTGCAAGACTATTGTGTAAATTCTCTGTACCTCAAGATTCGTAGGCATATTGGGTATGGTTAAAAATCTGTAAAATCTGTACAAAAGGTGTAACTTAAAACTGTCACCCAGGGTTGACAGTTAAAATCTGTGCATAGGTGATCTTAGAGGACACATGTGGCGTGCCACCATCTTAGCTGCTGCCCTCATCGGGACAGACAGCCCCGTAGCTGATGACCATCTTTGCTAGGGATGGAAAAGATGGATTTTGCCATGTGCCTTCTCTCCCTTCCTGATTAAAAGTGACTACATGGTATAAACCAACCAAGAAAGAAACAACTCCTCGCTGTGAAGCCCAGACCAGATGACTCCCCCACTATTTGCGATCATGCTAAGGAGCCTCCCCCGTATTAGCCTCCACCCACAGTCTCAGGCCTCTTTAGTCTCCCTTTGTCCCTCAGAAATGAGCCTCCCAAATCGATCCTCTCATGTTCCCACTTTTCAGCCTTTAGTCCTCCTGCTACTCACTCCTGCTTCACTATGGAACCCCTGTTACCCGCTCCCCCTACACACACTAAGCAAACACTTTCAAATATAAAAGGATTGGGATCCTATACTGCTAATTCTTACACCTTTATTAAAGAATTCCAATATATTACCCAATCTTACAACCTTGCTTTCCATGGCATTTATAAGATTCTCACCAACAACCTTCTCCCTGAGGAACACAGGAGAGTCTGGGACCAGGCTAGAGCACATGCAGATGAAATCCAGACAAGTTGCCTCCTGGCTTATCTCCGTAAACCTGTCCTTAAAGCACTCCTTCTCCCAGATTCTCTGACATTAGGGCCCAACCTAAAAATCTAGAGAGGAACCCCCTAACTCCACAGGCAAAAGTCTTAGTAGTGGCCTTCACGGTGTACCATGGGAGAGATGAAAAAGGCCCCCAAACAAAAATACCTGCTGCTAGCTAAGGCCTTTCAGCTGGCCATAGCAACTGCCTAGGCTCCCTTGCCTTCTAAAACCCAAGGACCTCCAGATCCATGCCTCAGTGTGGTCAGGAGGGTCAGTAAGCTTGCCTGAGCGCTCCTTAAATCACTTTGACATGTCCAAGGTGACATCAAGGGAGGCATTGGGCTGTTAGCTGCCCCTGTGTCCCTCTAGTGTGAGGACATGAAGCACAGATTGCCCCCCAGCCAACCTCCTAGGTCTGGCCATAGACAACTAAGGAGAAGGGCTCCCTTGGCCCGACCACCACAATCTCCAACAGGGAGCCATGGGTTATCATAGTATCAGGGTGATCCATTTCCTTCCTTTTGGATACTGGGCCAGGGCCACCTACTCAGTCCTGATGGAATTTTGGGGACTCACCTCTCCTTGTTCCCTTAATGTCAGGGTATGGGGACAGCCTTACCAACTTAGTTGTATCTTTAGGGGTGTCCCCCTTACCCATCCCTTCCTAGGGGTACTGGACCTGTCCTATCCCCTTGCTGGTTGGGACCTCCTGGCTAAAGTAGGAGCCTCTATTTCCTTCACTCCCCTCTATTTGCTTCACCTGACCCCAGGCTCATCAGCTATTCCTCTCCACCCGCTCCTCCAAGCCACAAAATCTGTCATACCTTTCACCTTAACAGCTGCCCAAGTGGATCCTCTGGTATGGGACACCCAGAACCCCTCCATAGCCAGACATCATCCCCCTCTCATCATTCAACTACAAAACCCTACCAATTATATCACCCATGCTCAAAACCCACTCTCTCTCCAAAGCCTCAGGGTACTTAAGCCTCTTATCTCTGACCTCCTAAGAAAGAATCTGCACCCCACTTCTTCCCCCTTTAATATCTCCATGTGCACAGTTAAAAATCCCAATGGAACATACAGCTTGGTTCAGGATCTATGACTTATGAACTTGGCAGTGGTTCCCCTTTACTCCATAGGACCTAACCTCTGTACTCTCATCTTCACCACCCCTCAGAGACCTCTCATTTCTCTGTCCTAGACCTCATGGGCACCTTCTTTTCTATTCTTCTGGACAGCCAGTCATAAAATATCTTTGCCTTACTTGGACTGAACCAGACATTCACTTTTCTACCCAACTCACTTGGACCGTCCTACTCCAGAAGTTCCAGGACAGCCCACATCTATTTGGCCAGACTTAACATTGTCTCTTCCTAAATCCAAGCATATACAAGACATAGATGATCTTCTCTGTGGCTAGAGTTTTCCTACCTGGCCCACAGTCAGGACAAATCTCTGTCACCCGCCAGTCCCACAGCCGCTCAGACCCGACCAAGTAAACACAGAGACTTATATTGCTTACAAACTGTATGGCCATGGCAGGCTTCTTGCTAACTGTTCTTATATCTTAAATTAATCCATTTCTATAAATCTATACCTTGCCATGTGGCTCGTGGCTTACCAGCATCTTCACATGCTGCTTGTCATGGCGGCGGCTGGCAGTGTCTCCCTGACTCAGCCTTCCACTTCCCAGAATTCTCCTCTCTCCTTGTCCCGCCTATACTTCCTGCCTGGCCACTGGCCAATCAGTGTTTTATTTATACAGAACGATATCTACAGCACTTCTCCTTGGTAGTCTGTACCCACAAATTAGCCAGGCAGACACCTCTACCTTGTTAAACTTTCTGTCCAGCCAGGGATATAGGCTTTCACCTTTTAAGGTCTGATTGCCTGCTCCTCAAGTAACTTATCTGGAATTAGCTATCACTCCCAACTCACAAGGCCATTGCCCCAGACAGGAAATACCTAATCCAATCACTTTCAGTCCCCACCACCAAGGACAAAATTCTGTCTTTCCTAGGGATGGATGGCTTCTTAGACTTTTGGATTCCCTCTTTCTCTTATCTCACCCACCCCTTATATGCGGTGGCCCTTGGCCCCTCACATGAACCCCGCTTGCAGCTATTACCAAGCCCTTTTGTAAGCTTCAACAAGGCCTCCTCCAGGCTCCAGCACTGTCTTCTGGACTTAACTTGCTCCTTCTCTCTCTCTATGGTAGAGAAAAGGAGGCATATGTGCTCTGATTCCTGGGTCACCAACTGGGACCTTCCTTTGCTCCTGTTGCATATCTATTGAAGAAACTAAACCATACTGTCCAAGGATGGGCACCTTGCCTGCATATTCCGGCTGCATCTGAACTTCTCATGTGTGAATAAAAAGTGTTAACCTTCAGGTCACCCACTACTGTCTTCTGTTTTCACCACCTATCTCATCTCCTAACACACAAGTGTCTCAAGCACAACTCCCTTCCTAAGTTCTCTCTCTCTCTCTGCAGGTAGCATTGGTAGATGGTGTCATACTTACCTTTCAACCATGTCAGTATCTCAACATTTCAAACTGACTCACGTTGCTGATTTGACTCTCTTAAGGTGTGTACAAATCATGTTTCTACCAACTTCTGACACTCATGATAATTGGTTCCAAATTCTAGAGCCTACCCCTTCAGCTGCTTCTTCCCTCTACCCGCTCTAACCATCCATCTCTCCTCCCCTACTTGGTAAGTGTCCTCTCTCTGGCTTCTGGAACCTGCTATACCCTCCAGGGCCCCCCATGTGGGCAACTCTCTAGTTAATAAGACACTTGCCCATCTCCCTCTACTGGAACCCTCCTGTTTCCTTGCCTCCTCCCCTAGGAGTTTCCTGAAGCCCTTCTGGGTCTCTACCACCTTGTCCCTCCTGTTTCTCGGCTCTGTCCTGAAAGTCTCACAACATCTCTATGTCCTCCTAGGCTTATCTCGTCTCTCAGCTTGGAGCTTGTCTCTCTAACTTGGAGCTTATAGAAACTCTCTCCAGCAGAGTTCGATTTGCAACTTTCCCTCTCTTCCTCCTTGGACTCAGATTTTATTAAAGCCTCTCTCTATTACTGCAAACATCTTTGCCTCAGTATAGTTCAGTGGCCAAAAGTGGCATGCTCAGTTTTCAATGGTGGCAACTTCTGCCACTGCACAAACAAATGATTTGAAATCCTTTATATCTAAACTTGCTCTGTCCTCTGTTTCTTCCTATCTATACTTGTCTGAAGTAGCTCTTCCATATGAATGTTTATCATCAAGAGATCTCCACCTTTAACTAACAGCCTGTCCTAATAAGGTCAGGAAACTGCTCTACAGTGGGCTTTCAAAGGCTGATTCAATTCTCTATAAATAAGGGTATTCATCTCTTCTTCATCTGGACTTACCCCCATGCCTGTTTCTCTTTTACTTTATGATAATTCCTGAAAAATCATAAAAACAGGGCTTATGATAGGATTTACAAAACAATGCTTGTTTAAAAGGTATTAGAGCTGCACCTCTATGTACTCATATACAAGGATGTACCTTGTGCTGATAGCCAGACTTTGTAATATAAGCGTCACCTAGGTAGTTAGTTTTAAAGAGACTTGAATGGGTCATGGAGAGCAACTGAGGCTTGGCACTGTGTAGCACGACTGAAGTTCCCAAAGAGACACTAGGAAAGGCTACCGGTGAAAATTCAGCACAGTTGCAATGAAAGTCTAAGAAAGTGTATAAAGTCTGAGGATGCAAAAGCTTAAGAAAGTTCTGAAGGTCTAAGAAAGTGTTTTAAGGCATGTAAATGAATGTTCTGAAGGTATAAGTGATTTAAGGTAATGAAAAGTGTTTCAGATTTCTTTCCCCCTCTTTGTTATTGTTATATTAAGATTTCAAGGGTTCAGGAAACCTATACTCAGTGGTTCAATCAGACCACTGGTATGGTGGTGTCTGGAGAGTGCTCACCAGCAGGTTTCTAAAAGGAGATACTTATCCCTATAACACCTAAATCCACTTCTAGAAACGCCTGTCTCCTGGGCTAGCTTTTTCTATAATCAAACTAAAGATTACTGTCAACACTGGCCAGAGAATTATGGAGGCTACCTTTATTGGTCCTATAGGAGACATGAGGCATATTTCGGAAGGCATTCTACCTTATTTACAGAATGGGTTGGGTTTTTTTAATATCCAAATTAAGGATCCATGGCACCCCAGATGGCAGACGGGTTATTGGTAAACTTTACTATAGCATTTATCACAGCCTCCCATTAGGCACAATCAAAATACAGAGAGCACATACCCCACTCTCTACCCTAGGCATAGACACAGTGGAAGAAGTTGCCAATGCTCCTCAAAGGTCCTTACATCCCTAACATTACCTCTCTCACATGATGTTGATCCCACCTGCCTGTCACACCATCTCTTGTTTCAGACCTTAACCATGTCACCTATTGAATACTACTCTGCCTGACCACTTTGGAGAATGTTGGTTATGTGTCCCTCCTGGGTCAAACTCATGACCACCATTTGTGGCCTGCTTATTGGCTTGTTAGACACTCTCACCTCGCTGCTAGTTAAATGCTCTAAGCCAAATACCACTACCACCCCTTATCTTTTCCATATCTCTCTCTTCGGTATCATAGACTACTTTAAGTCAAACTGTAGCTGTTTTAACTCCTCAGCGACACACTCTATGGGCTGGATCCACAACACACTGGATCCCTTGATCTGTAATAGTATTTTGACCCTGAGCACTGCTACCGAGCCCTTTTGTCCGAGCACTCACAATGCCTTGGTCATCTGCAGCACTAAAGTTTATTGCTGCCTACTAGCTTGGTGGTCAGGGACCTGTATTCCTTTTCCCAAAATTAGGGATGGTACCTGTAGAAGAACCCTGGACAGTTCCCATCATAGAGTTTATAGTGACACAGCATGACAAATGAGCAGTTCAGGTCCTACTCTTTCCTGAATTCCTGGGTATAACTGCGGGAGTCACCACTAGAATGTCAGGACTGATTGGTTCTCAAGCTGTTTACCATCAATTTCCCTTTAAGTTCATACAGGATCTCCAACGGGTGGCTCAGACCATCCTTAACCCTCCCGGGCCAGATAGACTCACTGACCGCCATAGTGCTACAAAATCCATGAGTATTAGATTTACTAACAGCAGAGAGGGTGGTCTTTGTCTCTTCCTCAAGGAAGAATGTTGCTTTTATGTCTACTAGTGAAGTATAGTAAAAGATAGGATCTAACAGCTCCAGGTGGATCTCCAAAATGTAAGAAACAGCTAGCTCAATGCTTCCAGCCAGTGGCTCATTGAAAGACCAATATGAAATTGGATATTACCCTTCTTAATTCCCCCTTCTTTTCTTAAACCTACCCTACCTTTTAAACCTCTTGTCTAGATTTCTTCAACAACAGATCCAAAAGATTTCTAATTAAACTTTTCATCAGTAGCTATTACAAGATTACTGGCCCTAGCTATGGAGCCAGAGGCCTGCAGCTCCTGATTATATCCTGACAGTGAAGACCAAGCTTGCCCTAAGGACTTCAGTGCTCCCATTCAGCAGGAAGTCGTCTAATGATAACATTGTCCCTGCCCCTTCCTGACTCCTGATTGTCTATCAACAGTAAACAAAAAAGGGGGGAATGTAAGCCAGGGGTCAGACCTTGCCCCTAAGGACCTCCAGCCACCAGGCTCCACTGCCCTTCCCCTCTTCCCCTCCTCAAACCCCACAGAATACTCTTATGGCCATAATGACCAGACCCAGCTCCTCAAGATACAAGTGGCCAAGCTCGGCCCTACAGAGTAAAAAGCCCAAGATACGGCCACTAAACACCACCAATTCCAGGCTGCCTTGGAAAGTTCTGCCCCCAAGAAACCCTGTATAAAGCCTACTTCCCACTCAGTTCTTTGCTGCTTCTCTCTTGAGCAGAGGCAGCCACCCTCTTGTGTCTTTCCCAATAAACCTCTGATGTTAGGTTTGTTGTGTGGTGTGACTTTGTGGTATTCCTTGGCTCCCAACCACCAGGATAACTTTCCCCTCCTCCCCTACCCCTGGATCTGTAACACAGAGTTTAACTTTTGTTGCGTTGTATTCAGATAGGGTAAAACAAGTTATTTCAGTCTTTTGAATTTGTAAAGATTTGTTTGTGCCCCAGAATGTGGTCTATTTTAGAAAAGATTTTGTGTGCTCTTGAGTAGAATGTAGGTTCTTTGGAGTGGAATACTCTGTGAATATGTGTTAGGTCCATTGTATGCATGATATCAATTAATGCTGATTTTTTTTTTTTTTTGTCCAGATGACCTGTTGGAGAAAGTGGGGTATTGAAATCAATTAGTATTAATGGTTTGATGTTAATCTGTGTCTTTAAATTCAGTAGCACATTTTTTATGACATTGGGTGCACCAGAGTTTGGTGTATATATATTTAGGATAGTAATATCTTCTTGGTTAACTGTTCTATTGATTACAATGAATTGTTTGAAGACTATTTTGTCAGATATTGGGATAGAGATGCCTGCTTTCTTCCTGGTTGTCTTTGTTAGGGTTTTTATTGCTGTGGAGAGGCACCATGACCACAGCAACTTTTATAAAGAAAACATTTAATTGGAGTATTCAGAGGTTCAGTCCATTATGATCATGAAGGGGAACATGGCAGCATGCAGGCAGACGTGATGCTGGGGCTGAGAGTGCTACATCTTGCAGACAACAGAAGTCAACTGGCTGTCACACTGAGTGAAGCTTGAGAAAAAGACCTCAAAGCCTATCCCCAGAGTGACACACTTCCTCCACCAAGATCACACCTCCTAATAGTGCCACTCCCTTTGGGGGGCTATTTTCCTTCAAACTACCACACTGGTCCTATTTGATTGTAGTATTTTTGTCCATCTTTTTACTAGAAAGCTTTGCCTATCTTTAAAGCTAAAATACGTTTTTTTTAGACAACAGATGGATTTTGTTTCTTGAATCTTCCTATGTCTTTTGATTGGAGAATTAAGGACATTGATATTTAAAGTTGAAATGCATTTGTTAATTGCCTTCTTCATGTTGTTGATTTTTTTCTTTTTGGTGACGTTTTTAATGTTCTCAGTGGTATTTTGTGTTTTACAAATTATGGCTTCATATTTCTTTCCATAGTCCTTTGGCATTCTCTTCAGTCTAAAATATTTTTTCTGTTACTTTCTTTAGGTTCAGTTTGTTGAATAAAAAATTTTAGGGCTGGGCGGTGGTGGCGCACGCCTTTAATCCCAGCACTCGGGAGGCAGAGCCAGGCGGATCTCTGTGAGTTCGAGGCCAGCCTGGGCTACCAAGTGAGTTCCAGAAAAGGCGCAAAGCTACACAGAGAAACCCTGTCTCGAAAAATCAAAAAAAAAAAAAATTTTTAGACTGTTTATATCATGGAAAGTTTTTCTTTCTCCTTCAGTTATGGCAGATAGTTTTGCTGGGTATATTAGTCTAGTCCTTGTCTCTTAAGACTTGGAATGCATTGTACAAGGCTCTTCTGGCTTCCAAAGTTTCCATTAAAAAATTAGCTGTTATTCTGATGGGCTTTGCTTTATATGTGACATGTATTTTTTTCTCCTGCAGCTTTCCATACACATCCTTTTTTTTAAATGTATACTTAGTGTTTTAGCTATGATATGCCATGGAGATTTTCTTTTCTCATCTTGTCCATTTGGTTTTCTATATGGTTCTTGTATGTTTTCTTGTATGTCTTTCTTTAGTGTAGGTGAGTTTTCTGTGATCTTGTTGAATATCTGGTCTATACCATTGACTTGAGATTCTTCTTTCTCATCTAAGCTTATAGTTTGAAGGCTTATTTTTTTTCCTATTTTCCCACATTTTCTGTATGTTCTTGTTTTTTTAAATTTTTCATACTACTTTCTATTTGGTCTAGACCCTCTACTTTAGCATTGAGTTCTATCTATCTTCTGCTTGGTTTATGCTATTTGTAAGGCTTTCCTTTGAGTTTTCTAGTTGAGTAATTGGGTTTTTCAATTCCATCTTCATTTCAGCTTGAGTCCTCCTCAGTGTTTCTATCTTCTTATTGAATTCTGTTCTCAAGTCTTGCATTGTCTTCATCATTTCTGTCAGCCTTGTATTTGTGGTTCCTTGGCCATGCCTCAGACACTTATTCTCCCTAAGTTCTTTCTCCTTAATTTCATCGAGTTGTTTCTTTATGTCTTAAATTCATTTAATTCTTTAATGAAGTTTATGACTGTTATTTTAAATTTAGTGTACTGAGCTTCCTTTAGGTAATTCTCCTTGGCACACATTTCTACATGACTGGTGGGTTTTACAGAGAAGATATTAGCTTGATCTTTCACGTTGTTGGTATTTTTGCCATGAGATCTGGGCATATGGATTTCTTTTGTTCTAAGTCTGATATGGACAGAGTAGGTTAGAGCAAAAGAAGAGATGTACAGGCAAATTGGGCTTAAAGGTTGGAAATAGCTTGGGAGGAATGAAGTCAGGTGGACAGAGGGTACTGGGCTGATAGACAGGATATGCCCTACCGTCCAAGCCTTTAGTGTGAGGTAGATCTTACTGGGTAGAAACGTTGGATGTGGCAAGGTGCCTTTGGGTGTAGGGTTGGCAGGGTAGGTCCTGGCAAAAGCCTAGAGATTGGTTGTGACACAGGCAGGGTGGCCAGACTAGGTCTGAACACTGGATGTGTGATCCAGGCTAAATCTGATAGGTTGTGGAGGAAATAGTTAGGCAGACCCACCAGACTAGACCTTGGAGAAGGCTGTGCTCAATCTAGCTGTGTAGGGGGTTAGACATGGTATGGGAAGGACCTGTGGGTTGGTGGCGGGTAGGGAGGAAACCCAGAGATTGGTTGTATTGCAGGCAGGGGTAGCCAGACAAAGTGGGACACAGTCTAGATCTAGCAGGTTGGCGTAGCTGTATGGCTTGGGTGAGTCAAGGAGACTCACCAGGCTAGACCCTGGAGAAGAATGTGGGATATCTAGCTGGATGGAGAAGTTGGATGTGGCGAAAGAGAGACCTGTAGACTGTGGCAGGTAGGAAGAGTTTATCTTTTTTTTTTTTTTTTTTTTTTTTTGAAGACCATGTTACTTACTGTGGCCTTAAAATCAGGATTGACCCACCTCAGTTTCCTTAGTAGATAAGATTGCAAGTGTCACTACCATACATAGATGATACCATGATTAATTTTTAAGAGAAGTTTCTAGTGTGTTCATAGAAATAGATTATAGGTAGAAATAGACTATAATAAAGACTAATTACACTGTCCTTCTATAAAAAATAAGCTAACATGTAGAAGGAATATTTATCTTTCCTTTCCCGGGCATAGTACCTTCTATACAGAAAAGAAATTATGACATAGGTATAAGAAAAGATGTCATCTTTCATGCTGTAAAACTGAATAATCTTAGTATAGCAAAAAGAGAGAATTTGCTATAAAGATCTTTAGAATAAATGGGACAAATACTCTGATCTCTACCCCTTAAGTTTTAGAAAGCTTGAAAGCTGGGTTTGTAATTCAGTTCTATCTCTTAATTTTATAATCTTAGGTGCATTGTATGACACCAGCACCCTTCTCTATAACTGTAAAATATAGTAAGTCTCACTCTATAAGCAATATGGAGATTAATGGAGCTAATTTATATACCTCACCCTGCATTTTACTGACCACAGAGTGGGCACTTAGAAGTATCACTCTTCGTAGTTGTTAAAACAGAGCCTGAAAAAAAAAAAAAAAACAGAGCCTGCTCTATTCATGAGATGTGCATGAAGCTGCCTCCTGCTTGGGATGATATCTAGTCCCATTAGAAAGCCAAGCATAATCCTAGGCACCCATTGTCAAATAAGCTGGGACAGACTACATGTCTTAGATTTCGTCTACACGTCAGGCCAACAGGAAAATCAGTTACCTTGAGATATACAGAATTTAAGCTCTGAACACTAAGTCATGAAATAGGAATGAGAGGGGAGCAAGTCCTAAGTAGAAATGAAGAACACAAGTTTTCTGAGTTCTCTGGTGTGTATCCTTTGGAGTGACTAGTAGCAATGTGTTAGATATTCAGTGTCCTAACTAGTCTCTCCTCTTTATCTGCACAAAGGAGAGACAGAGTTGCATAGAAGAAAAACTAATGGGTCAACTATCAAGAAAGTCAAGTCTTGTCCTAATTACCACCCCCACCCATCCCTGAATCAAGCTGTGGAACCTCAGACAAGCTATTTTTGTTCCTAAACCTCAGTTTCCAATTAGGAAGTCCAGGGTTATCAAACATCCTTTTTAACTTTAAGATGCTACAAGTCTTTTTGATGTGTCTCTACTCAATGAACTCTGTGCCTTGTGGCTCATAGAAAAAAATAGCATGCCACTCCCCTCACCTCTTGCCTGCTTTGCCTAGCCTCAGGGTTTTGTTTCTGTACTGCCTCCAAGTTTGGTTGCCAGCCTTGACTTGACCTCCAGATGCAACCGCTTGAGCCTCCTCGAGATTTAGTATCCCTAGTAACTTCCTCCTTAGTCTTTGCTGAAACCCCAAACCTGGAATTTGATAGAAAAAGAGGGATAACAGCTAAAGCAACCAAACAAACTAAACCATTAATCAGGTGTGTGGTGTGATGGCCACTCTGCTGCAGCTTTCCATCCTTTCTTTATTAAGACCTCACAATAGGTTGGATGTAATCTTTATTTTAAAGGCTCAAGGAAATGAAAAAAAAAAAAAAGCCAAACAATAAGCCACTGATTTGAACCCAGATCTGTCACAACCCAGAGGTCACTGTCTCCATTGTCACCATATAAACATACAAAGTAGATTACTAATAATCATTTGATCATCCCCTTTTTCTTTTCCAGTCAATACTAAATTACATATTTGAATTCCTAAAGTCATTTTAATTAATATAAACAGAAATCATATTATGGAAAATTACTTAAGTAAAGAAAAGCAATTTTAAGTGAGTATCTGGAGCCTAAAAGTTGCCCAGTTTTTTCATTAACTTTACTCATTCATTCAAATGTTTCCTGATTAATACTAATATTTTAGCAAAAAAAAAAACTAGATTCATTTGTTATTATTCTGCTTATATTCTTGTCTCTGAAAACAGTTTATGTGACATGAGAAGTTTTCTGGGCACATGCCATTTATTAAGTAAATACTGATTATAAATATGGAATTTTTGAATTTCAGATTTAGAAACAAGCACACATTCCAATATATAATTCACATGGGATACCATTAGCAGAATTGTGGCACTTAAGGAAAGTATTCCATTAGCATGCTTTTACTTAAGGAGGTTATGTGTTGAAAGCAGGTTCAATGATGGCCCACATGGTTCTCACCAGGAACTGTGTTACATGTCTGATGTTTACAGTGAGTTCCATGGGGCTTGGCTACTGGGCAGTACAGAAAATAGGGGTAATAAGGAAAGGGGGGAGAAAATACAAGTGCATTTATTTAGTTTTGTTTAACTAACACACACACACACCCCATATCGCCAAATAGTTCCCTGACCAGTAGTCTCTGTGTGCTAGGAAGAGTTCACTGTGGCCATGCCCACTGAGGATTAAAGTCTACACTTTGAATAAGGCAGGAGGAATTTGGAGTTCTGTCTTCATTTACATCTAGTGGAGGCTCTGTTTTATGGGAATCCCTAAGAAAGATCTTAGTCGTTTGCTAAGTTGATGATTTGGTTTTCTGTTTTCTAGGCAGGTTGACTACAGGTAGAAAGCTCTTGCTCTATGGTTTTGTGCTGCATTTCTGAACTCTGCTCTAATGTTTGATTAACCTAAATATGAGTAGGAAGTGGATGTTGGAAAAGAGCAGACGCCCTGAGGCAGGCCCTGTTGGTCTGAGTGGTCCCCTTCAGGACCACTGCGTTTAGCTAAGCGTGTGCCGTCCAAATACCATTTGTATACTGTCTGACTGCAGAGCCACTGCCATTACTGTCTTCCTTGTGAATCCAGATGTGAAGATTTTAGAGGCTGAATTTTCTGATTTCTTAACATACTTTTAAGGCCCTAGGGAAACTTAGTATTTACTGCACATGCATTTTGACCTGAGTTCATTCCCCAGAACCCATGGAAAAAGGAGCTGGTTAAGGGGATGAAAAGATGACTCAGTGGTTATGAGCACTTGCTGCTCTTTCACAGCATTTGGTGCAGTTCCTGGCACCCATGTGATGGCTCACTACCATATATAACTAATTCCAGGACATCCGACACCCTCTTCCAACCTCCCCAGGGCACCAGCCATGCATGTGGTACACAGACATACATGCAGACAAAATACTCATACACATAAAAATAAATAAAATTTAGAAGAAAACAAGGTGGAACATGATTGGGGAAGATACCCAACATCAACCTCTGACCTACACACACACACACACCACCACCACCACCACCACCATCATCATCGTCATCATAAATATTTTTAAAAATAATAGACAAGGGTGGTGCCTCATGCCTGTAATCTTAGTCCTTGGGAAGGTGAAAACAGGAAGATTACCATGAGTTTAAATTCAGTTAGCTAGATAGTGAATTCCAGGGCAGCCTGGACTACAGAGTAAGTAGTAACATAAGTTATGATATTCTGATAAATAAGTAAAATAAAATAAAATGCCAGGGTAGTATCAAAAGAGATGTCCTCATATCTTATATACATAAATGATTGTACACATCTTACAGACATAAACAATTTGGTATTTGTGAATATGGCATTTTAGAATTCAAATAAGAAACACTTTATACATTTTTTAACATGCTACAAAAAAAGGTTTCTTAGCCTCCCCTCTAGGATTCTTTTCCCTCCTGCCTCCTCTCTCCCTCTTCTCTCTGTCCAGTGAACAAAAATGAAGCATTCCATGGAGTCTACTCTTCTGTGCTCTGTGACCTTGGCTAACAGCAGTCCTCTGCAGGGGCAGCATAAACATGTCCGGTGATGAATATGTGAGGGGAGATACAGGCAGCTGGCTGGTGTTTGCAGTTGAGTACTCTCTGAGGTCTCTAGAACACTGTACTAGCCAACACTGAACCACTACCCTTTGTAGATACACAGAGTTAACTTTCTGTGGGCCTTGGTCACAGCAGTCAGTAAATAATCTTGGTTTTCATGTTTCAGTGTAAAGATGCTTAGTTTAGTACAGTTGATTCATTAACAGCAAACCCATAGACCCAGCAGAATAATTCGTACTGGAGCAAGGGTTTCTCTGTCATTCATGCTTTCTTCGTAAGGCACATATGAGGCATTGCTTCAGGGCTGTGCTAGAGAGCCATTCTAAATAGTGACTCACTGAGAAAAAAACACAAAATATGAAAACCGTGGTGCTAAATAGACCATGAAAAGAACTCTTATTTATAGCATGAAAGCTGAAACATGAAGGCAGAGTGTCACCTTGCCTGACCTCAGCTGTGAACGGTGAGTGTCATGTAGCTCAGATTTTTTCCATGCTTTGCACATGTTTGTGAATGAGCAGGAAAATGCCATGCACATTGGATTTGGGGTTACAAATAAATTTTACCATGTGGGCAAATTTGTGAATATAGACTCTTTAACAAAAAGTAACTGTTTGGCCGGGCGGTGGTGGCGCACACCTTTAATCCCAGCACTCGGGAGGCAGAGCCAGGCTGATCTCTGTGAGTTCGAGGCCAGCCTGGGCTACCAAGTGAGTCCCAGGAAAGGCACAAAGCTACACAGAGAAACCCTGTCTCGAAAAAAAAAAAAAAAAAATTAAATAAATAAATAAATAAATAAATAAATAAATAAATAAATAAAAAGTAACTGTTTATAAATGTTCCTTATAAATTCCTTTAGAGCACAATAGAGATCTTAACATAATTTACAGAGTAAAACTTATTTATTCCAGGGAAGAGGGCTCAGTGGAAGTACATAAGGACCTGAGTTGAATCCTAAGAACCCATGTGTAAAAGGGAGACCAGGTGTAGTGGTATGCAATTATAATCCCTGAATTGGGGAGGTGGAGATGGGAGATCCCTGGGGCTCACACTCACCAGCAGTCAGTGTATCCTACTTTTCCAGCTCCCTGCCAATAAGAAACCCTGTTTCAAAAAAGGTGGATGAGAAAAAATTATATAAAAAAGGTAGATGGTGCCTCTGCCCACACACACATGCGTGCACACACACACACACACACACACACACACACACACACACACCATGTACAAACACAAGTTATTTTGGACAACAACTCAGGTATAATGACTGAAGGTTGGGACATTTAAATTGCAAGTTAGTAAAGTAGATCTTGCATCTGTAACAGTAACCATAGTACTGTAGCTTAGGGAAAGCTTTAAAGAAAACTATTTTAAGTGTTCCCACTCTCCAGCCCATGGATCCACTAGTGGCAGTTAACACTGCTTTTGTGACCTGACCTCTTTGAGAGGTGGGGGAAGGGATCACTCTTATGCATTACCAATATTTTGTTTGTAAAGATGTGAAATTCATATGGAAACATTTTGATCCTAACAAATGGTCCAAGTGTTGCTCTTAGACCTTTGTGCCACTTTATGCTACCAACCAAATACAAATGACAGTCTCAAGCTGGTTTTAGTTAACTGTTTAATGTTGGAAACCAAGACTTCCCAGTGCAATAACTTCTGCAAAGCACTGCTGTACATTATCAGTATGTTATTCTGTTGACAGAAGGACAAATGGGAAACATACACACCTAGTTTTATATATGTATACAGCCAAGTGGAAATGACCTGGGTGGCCTAAAATAATGGAGTAGACCATAGCTGGAAGCTTCTTTTATTTTGGGATAAAATATTAGATTTTAAAATATTCGTGAGAGTAAACTCAGATTATGAGTACTTTTATTGAAGTACCTATATTAAAAATCAGGATGATAAGCAGACAGTTTACTTGGGCATGTCAGTGTGGCCGCTTGGCAGCATAGTCTCCAGGAATTCCAATTAACCATGTAAATATATTTCATAGCATCACATCTCACTTTGTCAGAACCCCTGCTGCTTTCTATCATTATCATAAATGCAGGTGCAAATAGCAGTTATGTATTCTGATAGAAACCAGTGGAGACATTTCACTGTGGGACACAACACTTTGAGATTGTGTACATCTGTTCAAATAATGTATCCAGCCCTGGTGACAGGAACACAAGGATGGAAACATCTGCCCTGGAGACCGTTTGCCATATAGCAGATGCTTGCATCTTTATTTATGCAGATGGTTGGTGTGATGAGTTGAACAGGGATAAAAGCCAAGTAGTTTGACAGGGGTATTTAGGCTGTTATGCAAGCCAAGAATAGAAGATAGGCATTTTGTTTTAAAAGTGTAATACTGATAGGGCTAGAGACTCGCAGATCTGACAATGCTTTTAATAGAGTTGACATACTCTTCTTGTCTTCAGATTAATTGACATCAAAATCCAAAAGATACTTACAGAAATTCCAGCATCCAGCATATGTTAGGAAGTACCACTCAGGTTGAGGTCTAGCTCAGTGGTAGAATTCTGTGTTTGCCTAGTGTGCGTAAGGTCCTGAGCTTGATGCTGGTTGCTATAAAGACAGAAAGGGATTTATGATTGTTTTGGTTTTAATAAACTAATTTAAAATAATTTTGAATACATTTCTGTTTTTTTTAATGCTTTAGAAACTGCTCTATTTTTAGAAAGATTATATAGACTTTCAATGGAATCTTCTGTTGTTTTTTAAAAACTGGGAAAAAACATAAATGTCATGAAATTGAAAATAGTTTATGAGATAGTCCTTTAATATCCATTCAAATTGGGTAACATAAGTTTCTGAAGAATTACAGTTTCTGCCAGGCTACCAGTTTATCATATAGTATTTGAAGCTCTTGGTGCTTTCTGTTGAAATAAGCCACAACTCTCATCAACCAGGAGACAAAAGGGCCAATAGTCAATACTCTCCTGTTTGCTGTTTCCAAGCTGCGATGTTTGCTAGATGAAGGATGGTAGATGCTAAGCTTTTTTTTTTTTTTTTTTTTTTTTTTTTTAACCAATGGATTTATCAGGACCCATGCCCGTCATAAGTAAGGAGCCATCTGAGTTCAGAAGTTCTACCTTCCAAAATTCTATTTGCTGCATGAAAGATTATCTTTATCACTGACAACTAATACTTTCAGTGTTTTACTTTTGTAAATAAAGCTCCACTCATACCCAAATCTATGCTCTTAACATATGTTCCATTAGATAGAGGGGAAAGCAGCTACCTCAGCTTCACTTTTCCTAAAGCCAACCCCTGTGGCAGAAGTGTGCTGTGAGTGTGTACCATCCCATCACACAAAGTAGTAAAGGGGCGTTTAAGCTTTAAGGGTTAACATCACCAAAATCTAGAGCTGTGTTCTCGATCTCCTATGAGAATGCAGTAGTATGGACGGGATTGCTTGGTCAGCATGCTGTCACTGCCTGGCTTCAGGTGGAGATGGCTTTAGGTAGTTTGGCCCAATACATCCTTTGCCTCTGAGGTCTATATTAGCAATAGATGGTGTTGGGAGCCTCCTCAGTGTCTTCAGATCTGACTAGAGAAACACTGACTCTTTCTAATCACCACTTTCAGAGAGGAAACTGAGGCCAAAATAGATTGAGGATTGGTTTCCTGCCCTATCTTACGTGGACTTTGTTGTCTTGTCTCTGAGGAACTTCCCCACTCTCTGAAAAAGGAAGTTGCTCAGATCAGGCCATATATGACAGCCCAGGTGATGCTCAAGTTTCCATGCCCCAGAATGTACCACATGAAAACCTGGTCACATTTCTATACTTCTTGTCTTACACTAGAGTTCCTCAGTGACCTCAGTTTGCAGAGTAGTATTGTAATTAGAAAATTTCTGGGTAATTTCTGTTGTTATTTTAAATTATAAAGGACTCTAATGCCAATTTTTAAACAGTTCATCATGCTTGTGATGATTAGTTTTTACTTTCAAGTCGGTTAGATTAAGAAATACTGGGGGTTAATAAAACACACCACTTCTGGGTGTGTCTGTGCAGGTATTTCCAGAGAAAGCTAATAAGGGCCCTGAGGTAATCCATGGATTAATCTCTTGATGGCTTCATCTTTTGGCTTTATTGAGCAGTGATAAAAAGGAGGAAGTAGGTCCTAATTGGAGGAAGTAGGTAGTGGTGGTAAGTCCATAGAGATACACCTTGCCCTGACCCCTTCTAATATTCCTCCTTCACTCTGCATCTTGACTGTAGTGAGTATAGAACTTCCTCCACCACATGCTGACACCACCAGGGTGGGTTGAACCTTCTGATACTGTGAGCTCAAACAGTCCTCCTTCCCTTATGAATTTTTTTCTGTCTGGGATTTTGATAACAGCAGCAAAAGGCTAGCTAACACAGTACTTTAAAATACCATGACATTTCCTTGTGGAATTTCTCCTTTATAAAGCTGTCTTGGGCTGGGGAAGATTGTCATCAAGCTCAAGAGCCTGAATTCAGTCTCCAGCACCCAGGTAAAAAGCTGGATACAGTGACATGCATCTGTAGTCCCAGCAGTCCTACCTTAAGATGGGCAGTGAAAACAGGAGAAGCAGCCAGAAGCTTTTGAGCCAGCTAGCCTGGAGTATTCAGCCCAGTGTCAGAAACAATAAAAGAGGCTGCTTCGATGAAATGGAAGGCAAGAATCTACTCCTGACACTTCCCCTCTCACCCCTACATACATGTCATAACACACTCACACATACACATGTGCACAGTTACAGCCAGGACAGAAATGGGTTGCTGTAAGCCTGACGTGTACACCAGAAGCTCTGTGAAAGCATGCTCCCTAGATGCCAACCAAGCCTGTCCTTTCAATTCTGTGGCATTGCAAATTGCTCTATAGGAGCCTCACTATCTGCCTTTATAACCCTAGGCTATGGGTTGCTGTTGCAACTAGAAGACAAATACCCCCTTACCAGTGACTCTGCTCCCTGGAGTCATGATACAGCCATTAAAAAAGTCCAACGTATGTAACGGGAGAAACTTCAGAACTACTTAGTGAGTTCATTGTGTTTGGAACAAGGGGAGTGCTCTGGTACCACATAGATCTGGATTCAAATCCAGCTCTTTTCAGCTTTGTGGCCTTGCAAGAAATGTTCAGTTTCCACAACCATAGATTAGCTGTTAACTTAAAAATAGAGAGGAGGGCTGGAGAGATGGCTCAGAGGTTAAGAGCACTGGCTGTTCTTCCAGAGGTTCTGAGTTCAATTCCCAGCAACCACATGATGGCTCACAACCATCTTTAATGAAATCTGGTGCCCTCTTCCAGCCTGCAGGGATGCAGGCAGAACACTGTATGCAAAATAAATAAATATTTTAAAAAAATAGAGAAGAAAGTGAAGTCAAGCTAAACTCTCAGTCTTACCCCTGACTTAAGTGCATTTTAGTACATCATAATGAAATTTAAGGATTGGGGGAAGTGGAGGGAAGAGATGAGAGGAAATTCACAACCAGACACAAGAAATGTATACACTACCTACAGAACATGCTCTCATGAAGGAAGGAAGGCAGGGATGTAGCTGCAGCCAAAGATAGCCTGGGTGCTCACTGTTCTTGTGCTTTTTATATCTATATTGCCAGAAAAGGATTAAGAGAAAGCAAGACAAGATGATTGGGAGCTCATAGTTCACCTGTTTAGTCAGTAAATACTGTATTGTGCAAAGCCAGGTGGCATCTGGGGCCTGAGGTCTGGCAGTGGCTGAAACAACTCCTGCTTCATGGAAGTGGTTGTAGTGGAAGAGACAGATGATGTCTCAGTATATTGATAAAAGCCATAATGGCCAATTAAAGCAGGTAAGGAGGATGGCCAGCAGTGGCTCTGGGCCAAGCAGCACCACTAGAGTGGTCAAGGCAGGCCTCCCGAGAGCTGGGAGCTCACTATGTGTGGATCGCAGAGCACATGAAGGGGTGCAGAATGAGGGGAGCAGTCTTGCATCTCCTCCTTCTATGGTGTGCATTTTACTGTGTTGAGACAGGTAAGTTGACAGTGCATCCCCTTCCTCCCCATCCAGGAAGAGGTGTTACTTGTGGAGCATAACAACAGAACGAGAACTTAGAAGCAGAAAGAGCAGATGGTAAATGATTCCCCATATGATGTCCACTTCTTCATGAAATCATTGTCAGCCATTGGCAAGAGACAGCCTCCCTGAGTGTAAAGGAGGCATAGGAAATGTGCCATGAAAGATGGGAGAATCTTCAGTGAGCCCCAGTGAAAACACAAAGTCCGGGGACAACAGACAGACAGTGGCAGAGATTGTGGTGAGCTTTGGAGACTAGAGGTTTCAAGCTTCTAACATTGGTCACTGTTCATGGAGGGTGGATTTCTCCAGCTCTGAACAGGCAGTGTGAATGAAGAGCACATGGTGGGCTACTTGGGGTAGCCATAAGAAGACAGAGATGGGGCTAACCTATGATATGCTAATAGTGTCAATGGGTACCCAGCCATAAAGCCATATATGGAACCAGAATGTCTACCTATGCACATATACACACAGACAAGCAAACCCAAAAGGCAAGGAGACTGCAGATAGACCTCATAATCATTCTATCTCCTGTAGAAACAAGAAGCTGTCATGTGTTCCCAACCAGTAGATGAGACATGTTCACTTCAGCCAAACTTAGTAGTTGTCATCAAAGGAGAATAAAGACATTGGTGGAGGAGAAGCCAGACAGAATTCAAAGAAAAAGGAATCCAAAATTCCCAGAGTTTTCAAATCTGTGTACTCTGTCTTCCCAGGGCATTCTGACATGTGCTGAACAAATGGGAACCATCTCCTGAAAGAGTTTAGTGCCCAGCATAAATGTCTGGGCATGGAATCTTCATCAGCCAATGAAACTGGTCATTTCTTTTAAAATCATGTTTTGTTTGCTTGCTTGCTTTAAAGATAGGGTTTTGTATAGCCTGAGCTGGCCTCAGGTTCACCCACCATGTAGTGGAAGATGAGCTTGAACTCTTGATCCCTGAAGGCCCACTGCTGTCTTCTTATGGCCCCTAACCATCTGGGCCCCGCCTGTACTCTTCTCCCAAGGGCCAGGATTACATCATCTTTTTCAACTTTGTATTTCCACAGTAGTTACAGTAGTTAAGAATCTGTGATGATGAACAAGATGACATTTGATGAGAAAAACCTTTTCTTTAGTGGGTTAAACATAGATTAAGGTTTTAGCACCAGAAAGTGTATTTAGCAGGGATCCATGCAGAAGGTTGGGTGTTTCTTACTGTTGGTCAAAGCATCACCATATAACTTACATGGTTAAGACACAACCTTTTAACACTGGTACCACAAAGACACTATTTTTGTTCTATAATTTCAAAAGCAAGTTTATACATTTGGGGGAGTATACAAGCTGCATTAAAAAAATAAGGGTTGGAGGTATGTGGCACCTGCCCGCCATGCTCACAGCCTGGACTCAACCCCTAGTAAACACAAAGGAGAGAGGGGGGGGGGGGAGAAGGACTATATTTTATATTTTATACCATAGTCTTACAGATGCTTTATCTTTGCTTCTGATTTATCTGCAACTCATAGTGATTTATAACATTTTTGGTTGCACTTTTTCCCACACCTCAGCTTTTATGCCAACAGTTTATGATTTATAAGTACAAATGCACAATTTTGGGCAGCTGTGGATCTGTCACAGGAAAGGCAATCCCTTGTGACCACTTTACTGTTTTCTAATACTGGTTGTTAAGTCTTGCCTGTAGCTCTTCAGTCAAGGCACATGTTTCTTTAGCATGGATCCCTGCAACCCTAAGACTGTGCAGGCAATAAAGAAGACAGTGAAGCGCCAGCACAATGGACTAGCACAGAGAGAACTGGGCCTGGAGTAGCCTTTGGTGGGAGTGATCAGGTTGGCTTTGTTAATAAACATCTACAGGCTCAGAGCTACAACTAGTCACATCTGCCTGCATAGATGGCCACACTATCCGGAATGTGCCCTAGATCAGATTCTTTGAGAGTTGTTACAGGAAACAAAGTCACTCAGATTTGAAAACTCTGGGAATTTTGGATTCCTTTTTCTTTGAATTCTGTCTGGCTTCTCCTCCACCAATGTCTTTATTCTCCTTTGATGACAACTACTAAGTTTGGCTGAAGTGAACATGTCTCATCTACTGGTTGGGAACACATGACAGCTTCTTGTTTCTACAGGAGATAGAATGATTATGAGGTCTATCTGCAGTCTCCTTGCCTTTTGGGTTTGCTTGTCTGTGTGTATATGTGCATAGGTAGACATTCTGGTTCCATATATGGCTTTATGGCTGGGTACCCATTGACACTATTAGCATATCATAGGTTAGCCCCATCTCTGTCTTCTTATGGCTACCCCAAGTAGCCCACCATGTGCTCTTCATTCACACTGCCTGTTCAGAGCTGGAGAAATCCACCCTTCATGAACAGTGACCAATGTTAGAAGCTTGAAACCTCTAGTCTCCAAAGCTCACCACAATCTCTGCCACTGTCTGTCTGTTGTCCCGAACTTTGTGTTTTCACTGGGGCTCACTGAAGTGTTGAGGTTCAGTTATCAGGGTCTCAATTTCATAAGTGACTCAATATTAGCAGTTTTAGAAACATTCAGAAGTTTCTAGTTACCTTACATAGACTCTGTGGAAGGTTATTAGCACTTCGTTAAGTCACTACACTGTCCAGTCCTTTGTAGGCTTAAGGAAACACTTAGCTTGACTGTTGTGTAGCAATAGTAAGCTTTGTGTGTGCTACATATTATTCCTTCCAAAAACAAAAAGTTAAAAACAAAAGGTGTTCCTTGTATGGTTTTTAGTGTTTCTTATCTGAAGTTCTTAAATAAAAAGTCCTCCCAGAAATAAGAACGAATACTAGAGTTTTAACTAACATGGAGAACCTTGAAACTTGTTGAAATTGAAAATTATTAAAAGATATTTTAACTAAAAAAGCCTTTTAAATTTTCTTTTCATTTGGAACACGAGCTGTAGCTCCTCAAGGAATAGTTACTTGAGTCTTATTGTGTAAATATTTTCTTTTATGGCCATTAATATTTGAGGTAATTAACTTTTAAATTCTCCCACAAAGAACGTTTGTTTTCTCTTACTTCATAGTCTTTGTGCTTATCTAACTTATTCAGTTTTAAAGACTGCAATTCTCTTTTGATGCCCAACTTTTCTTTCTGTACTCAAGCTTTCTTAAAGTCCTTTCTAATTTACTATTGTGTTTTCACAGGCACACATAATGCATATGTGTTGGCATGAGTGCCACTGCACACAAGTGTTAGGACAGTTTTGTGGAGTTAGTTTTCTCCTTCCACCATTCTATGGGTTCTGTGGATTGAACTCAGGTCAGGCGTGTGCAGCAAGTGCCTCTGCCTTCCCTCTGGGCCATCTCTCCTGCTCCATTGAACTAATGTCTTAATTCCTTACTAAGTAAAATGTTTCCCCTACCTCCTGGCCACAGTTTTCACTTCTGCTATCCTATAGAAATGTGGCAGCCAGTGAGCATCCTAAACCACACCAGTGACCTTCCTCCCTGGTGGCCTGGAAACCGGCCTTAACTATGCCCTTGAACACCCTGCAAGCCAATAGCTTTCTTCCCTACTGTGTATAAACAAAAGCAAGGCACACTATCCCCACAACACAGCTCCTTAAAATGCACACGTTAACTCCTATTCACACTGAATTGTTAATCCAATTAACACTTAATCAACTGACAAACTGAGAAGGGAGACCACTGGGAATAGAAGCTGACAGGATGGATCAGATGTTGGGCAAAGCTAAGCTGCCACAGACACAAGGAGAGACAGGTTTGTTGGATTCTAACAAGCATCATTTTTCACTCCCTTTCCTCAGTTGCTTCTCATAAAAGAAATGCAGGTTTTAAAATTCAGAACTATTCCATAGCATGAGAATTTAAGTTGTGTCTTTTTTCTTCCTACTGAGAATAAATATTAGAAACTTCATGGTTACTTACAGGCAGGAGAAAGAGTATCTGCTGAGCAAATGAGTGGTGGGATATTTCCAGAGGATATTTCCCTTATTTAACCATGACACCACCTTTGTAGTTATATATTGCTGTGCCCATTTTATAGGTGACAATATTCATGTACAGAGTGACTTGCTAAAGCTCAAGAACACTGCAGAGGTAGGTGACACCAAATCTAACAGAACCTGAGCCCCTCTATTGTTCTAAGAGAGCTGGGAAGGTGTTCATAGCTGCCCCTGGAGAAATGGAAACGCATCCCAGGCCAGAATTTAGGTGCCAGCATTGTTATTTACTAGCTTGGAAATCTTCATTTGTAAAATGTTCATAACAATCATTTCTTACCCACCATACTTTGGGGATCAAATAAGGTAATGCATGTGTTTTACGTAGTACCTGGTACATAAAATATACTTAGTGTTGGGATAATGTTTGAGAAACAGTATTGATAAAGAAACACAGCTGCTTAAAAAATGAGAATTCTCTTTCTTGCTAAGGGAGGCAGGAAGTCAACATGTTTGGCCCATGCCAAGTGGCAAGGCCTGCTGGTTATAGGTGTTGTCATTAGAAAAGAGGGTATTAGCTGAAAGCTCAGTTCAGCAGGGCAGGACAGGGCAGGGTAGGTGTGCTAGGACGACTGGGCAAACCAGACTCAGAGTTCCATCTGGAACTTGCGTGACTTCCAATTTCCTGAAATGTGGCTTCAAGTAATAATGACTCTAGCAGTCATGGTGGAAAAGTATAAGAACTTGAAATGCCTTTGACATCCTGGGCCCTTCAAACAAAACTCAGGCAGTTGAGTACACTGCTAGGACGTTTATTATATTTTTTCAGCAAAATGAAGATGTAATCCTTTGTGTTTTGAGTCTTTTTTCTTAGATCTCTTCCCAGTCTTAACATGCTTGTGTTAAACAGAGAGCATCTTGAAAAACAGTTTGAACCCCAGCTGAAGTTTACAGTTTCAAAGCCAAATGAAAGAGGGAGAATCTAGATCCCAACAAATAAAATTGAAATGGTTTTTTTTTTCATTCTGATAAAATTAAAACCTGAACACTTTCTAAGATTTTGTCTCTTTGAGTTGATTTGACAGCACGTTCGTTCTAAGCCTGAGTCCAAGGGGCTTGAGTCCAGAGCAGGGACATTTGTCTCTGCCTGCACCCTCCCAAGTTCTGCAGGTAAAATAACTTCTCCAAACCAAGAGCAGAGTGGAGGGGAACAGCTTGTTTAGCCTCCAGAAATCAGGACTCCCAGTTCTGCTATGGAACCCAGGAAGGGAGTGTATTACAACCACCTAGAGAATCACCCCATGGGCTTGTCTCCTCAAGGTACAGCAAGTATTTTGAGATGGATTTGATAATGATGATAGACACTGACTTCCAGAGCTCTTGAGGCCTCTGGTGGATTACTCCCTACCATCGCACGTGTTTAAACTCTACAGTGCTGGCAAGCACGACCGTGGCTAGTCTCTCTTGGCAACACAGCCACAATGCAGCTTGCTGCTCTGCACTGGGACCTTCCGCAGACGGCACAGTCTAAAGCCCCGCACCCGCACTCCCAAATCCCAGAGCTCACAGAGCTGTGTGCTGAATCATAAGGAGAAATTTCCACTGGCATTTATAATTTCTGGAAATCATGCAAAATTAGCCATAACAGAGTTAAAAAGACTCACAGGACCTTCAGGTACTAAACTTGGACTTTTATTAACTAAAAGCATGAAAGGCTCACTCAGTAAAATTAATTTTGCACAACTATTCAGTGAGAATACTTAATATTAGAATTTTAAGTGTGGGGTGTTTTTAGTATTTTAAGTATATTAAAGTAACCACTTGAAAACTGATATCTACAGCTGGTGAGAATTGATCAGACTGCAGAATAAAGGGAAAGAGGAAGTGCTGAGTACTTTACGGCCTGAAATCTATAGCAGGTATTTTAATTGAACCCTCATTTAGTGCCAAGAAAGTATCGTTGCTCCCCTTTTATAGATTAGGAAAAGTGAGGCCAAGGAGAAAGCAAGCCATGGACTGTGTGACATGGCCTGACCTACTCCTTCTGAAGGAGCAATTTTCCTTCTCTTCATTCTCCTGCACCCTATTAAATCCTAAACTAGAGTACCATTCCAGAATTTTAAGGGAAAAAGAAGACAAATTGAAGTTTGTCATTTCCTCTACAGCTACAGAACACTGTGTTTGAATTATCATTAGCTTCCTGTTGGGCATTTAAGTAGGTTCTGGGGTTTGGGGTTTTTCTTCCTTCCAATGTTGGGGTTGTGTACTCTTGCCTCACTTTTCCACTAACATGCCAGTTTCCTTTCCTCTCTTTTGTGATTGTGGGCAGTGGAACACCATTGCACACTTACGGGGAACTCCATCTTTGCATGCACTTCCTGATAGATGCATGCCAGCGTACCTAACTGCAGTATTCTTGGCAAGGCTTGTTCTTCACCCCACAGATGTGAATAGCTGCGATTAATGATCTGAGCCAGCTGATGCCCTTCTCATCCCCAACATCAGGCTCTACTGACTGCCACTTGCCTACCCCCTAGTGCTGTCACTGCAGGCGGCCCACACTGCTCACCTGACGATCAGAGTCTGGAGCAGAGCTGGGGGCCTGCAGGCCCGGCCTTTGTTCTCATCCACAGTTGGCCTCTGGTTAGTTAACTGCTCTTCTGACTGCTGTACAAAATACCTGGTGGAAGCAGGGCGGGCAGGAAGGAGGGTTGGTGTTGCCTTGGGGCTTGAATGGCCTGCATGTCAGGGAAGGAATGGTGGTGGGATGAGGTGACTGAGGTCACACTGCAGCCGGTCAGGAAGCAGAGCAAGATGAAGGCTTTCACCTTCACCCTTTTCGTTTCTCCAGCCCCCAGCCCATTTGCTGTGGGTCTGCCCCTAAGTTAAACCTCTTCAGAAAGCTCTCAAGACATACTCAGAAGCCTGTCTCCTAGACAACTCTGAAGTCATCACAGCCTCCTTTTGCTGTGAAATCACTGCTTTTCCTGTGTGGTTTTGTCTCCACAGGGTTGGGGAGACACATGGACAGCAGTGGAGAGAGTTAAGTGTGTCATAGTTCACTGCCATTTGGTATGGCGGTGTAAAGTGTATCCAGTTTCATTTCTGAAAACCCAGAAGCTTGCTTTCTAATCCCTAGTCACAAAAGTAAGAACCCTTTTCCCAGCTTCAGTCTCTGGACACCTTCAGGAAACCTTGACACTGGCTGTTGGTGGCTTCTCTTTGGGTGGCCATCTTTGTGTCCTGCCTCTGAGGGTCAGCTCTCGTGGGTCTGTGTCTCTTCTGGTCCCTCTCTTCCCCTCACACTTGTTCCTCGGTGTGTATGTTTCTTTTTTTCTTTTCTTCGAGACAGGGTTTCTCTGTGTAGCTTTGTGCCTGTCCTGGATCTTGCTCTGTAGACCAGGCTGGCCTTGAACTCACAGAGATCCGCCTGTCTCTGCCTCCTGAGTGCTGGGATTAAAGGTGTTCGCCACCACCGCCCGGCTCCTGTTTGTTTCTTACAGTTTCTTCTTTTCTGCTCTGACTACATCAGTTTAACCCCAGTAGCATAATGTACTGTTCCCAGTGTCGTTTCCTCTGCTGTCTAGTCAACTAGCCCCACCTCTCTTCCCAGCGTCCTCTACCACAGCGCTGTCCTCACTCTAAGGCAGCTACTGTGTGAAGTAATGCCTTCCTCACTCTAAGGCAAGTAGCATGTGTTTCCTAACATCCTTTTTCTTTTCCTTCCTTCCTTCCTTCCTTCCTTCCTTTCTTTCTTTCTTTCTTTTTTCTTTTTTCTTTTTTTTTTGGAGACTGTTTTTCTGTGTAGCCCTGGTTGTCCTGGAACTCTCTCTGTAGACCAGGCTGAACTCAAACTCAGAGATCTGCCTGCCTCTGCTTCCCAGGTGCTGGGATTAAAGGTGTGTGAGATCACACCCGACATCCTCTTTCTTAACCAAATATTAAAGTACTTTCTAAAGTAAGTTGTCATACTTTTCAAATTATTCCTACCATGTTGCTTATTACCATAGTGTTAACAGGCAACTTTCTGATCAAATTGTTGGTTCACTAACTGTGGGCAGTCAATAAGGGCTAATTTTAAAGCTTTTACTCTGTATTTCAATGGATTTTTAGCTCCCCACATTCCTGTCCCTGGTATCCGAGCAAACAAATGTTTCTAAAATTCTTTACACAAAGCTCCAAAATCTAAATTAAAAATTAGTACCTCAATCATTCAGAGGCAAACCCCTGAACTGAAATAACAATTCAGAACTTTCATTTCCCTGCTGTGTTGCAAGTGCTAATGTACTTTGCTGCAGGTGTGGCAGTGGGTTTAATTATCGATGACCTGCAGATTCTGCTGGGTGTTGTGTAACATTTGGTGTGTGTGTTTCTATCTTACTACTTTTCTAAAATGTGAAAGTATAAACTCCAACCCTCAGGTGGCCCCACAACTTTCAGAAAGGGGATTATGGGCTTGCAATACCCAGTTCCTAGACTAGTGCGTGCAGCTAGTACATGTGAGCCTACATGAAGTTTGATTAATAGGAGGCACTTAAAAATAAGAAACTTCTCCACAGCCAGGCCTTGTGACCTTGAGGCCTTGGGGAATAAAATGGATGATTCAGTTCTTAGAATGGGGAACCAAAATGTTTCCTTAATTGTTCTCTTAAGGTTGTAGTAATTGCTCTGTGGTCAGGCCAATAAATCTGGGAACGTTATTCCATCAGTTGAAATTGTTCCTGTTAGTATCCTGGAAGGTGCTTTCTGTGTGATTCATGTTTTTTTTTTCTCTTCAGCTCTGTACCTTTATCATCCTGTGTCTCTTTGGTTATGTTTAACGTTTTCTAAAGTGTCACATCAGGTTTTTTTTAATGCTGATGATTTAATTGCAAAAGCATACATAAACAGTTTGAAAAGTGTGAGAAGAAATTTCACAAGTCACACAGGGAACAGCACCAAAGCCACCTTCAGTCTGGAATTCGTCACTTTGCAAAGCAAACAAACTGCATTGCTAGCACCAAATGGTGCAGCCTAAACCAGAGTGAAAAGCCAGGTGATGCAAAAAGCATTTGTTTCAGACCAAAGATGCAGTGGGTGATAAGAGATGAACTTAGTATGTCTTGCCTTCATAAAGCTTAGGTGTTCTGGGAAAGCAAGACATATGTATAAAACAGAAGTCACAGTAGAATGTTCCAGAGAAGATGCTTTGCAGCTCTGGAGATCAGGAAGGAAAGTGGGATTGCTCTGGCTTGTGAAGATGGGTCAAAAGTGGGTAAGACAGAGGCTGGATGAAGGACTTACAGAGCACAAGGACCAGAAGAACAGAGTCCCAGCTCTCTGGAAGTTCTCCTTAGTGGCTGCTATTCTAACAGGAGAATTATGTTGCAGCAGTGGAGGAGAATTACAGTCCTTGGGAAAGCAGGGCAGGTGACCTTCAAACTTTGTCTTGAAGGATATAGACAGTTGCTTAGGAAGATGGGGAAGGGCCAAGGAATCTGTTCTACACAGAAAAATTAGACTTTTTAAAGTTATGTGTG
The DNA here is from genome assembly GCF_949786415.1 of Peromyscus eremicus. Classification (NCBI taxonomy): domain Eukaryota; kingdom Metazoa; phylum Chordata; class Mammalia; order Rodentia; family Cricetidae; genus Peromyscus; species Peromyscus eremicus. The sequence continues at coordinate 75,617,852 of NC_081420.1, read as the reverse complement.
TTGTGGGTTTGGATGTATACACATGAGTACAGGTGCTTGCATGAGCCCGAAGAGGATTGGATCCCCTGCAGCTGGAGTTACAGCGGGTGTGAGCTACCTAACATGGGTGCAGGGAAATGAACTCAGGTCCTTTGCAAGATCAGTATATCCTCTTGACTGCTGAGCTAGGTTTCTAGCCCAGATCAGATATGAATTGAAGTTTCAGTACCAGGACAGTTACACTGTAGTAATCTGTGTATTGTCATTGCAGATGAATCAAACATCCCTTCTGGAACAGCACAGAGTGGGAAAAGTTTACAGAGTAAGAGTCAATTTAGGACCATTGCACCAAAAATTGTGCCTAAAGTCTTAACATCCAGAGTGCTGCCGTGTCCTTCCTCACTTTCTGACCAAGGGAGTCTGGCTCTAACCTCCAAGCCTCTGGGCATGCCCACCCAGAACTATGCTCTGATGCAGGTGGCTGGCCAGGAGGGGACGTTTTCTCTTCTTGCTTTGCCGAATGTTGCCTCAGCTCAGCCAGTTCAGAAGCCCAGAATGTCCCTGCATGAAAACCTTAAACTGCCCATTCCTCGATATCAACCACTAAGTAACAAAGGGTTAAGACAGAAACAGGACCTGAGCTCTCCCAAGAGTAGCTGGAATGAACCTCCTGGCCCAGCCCAGACATGCCAGATGTGCCCTTCTCCACAAGCCCGTTCTGAACTGCCTCACCAGACCAACCTGTTGAAGCAAATGCCCACTTTAAACCCTTCTCCCACCATCAGAACAGCTGCACTGACCAGTAGTATTGACCACAGTGATTCAAGTCCTCTAGTGACCAACAGCTGTGGAGACCTGAAGCTTCCTGCCATCCCAGCATGCACTACAGAGGATTCCTCTTCCCCACAGGACCTCCCAGCAATCATGCAGAAGGCAGACTCTGCCAGGAAGGAGGTGCCCACTAAGCCTGCTGGTGCTGGTGATGAGCTCAGAGAAGAGGTGGCCCCTGCACACACTGTCTTCGGCAGTGTGGTTCAGTTGGTCTCTTCAGTACCGAAGGGTAAACTGCCCATCCTGCCCTTCTCAAAAGGGAAAGCCACAGATGCTGATGATGCCGAAGTATCTTCATTTGGATACAGGGCAAACTGTGATGAGAGACTGTCCATAACAGAAAGGGTTGATGCAGCCACCACGATGCCCAGCAAGATGAGTGCTCTGCATGGGTCAAAGCAGAGTGCTTGTGAAAGTACCTTCTGTCCTGTCACCAAACTAGACCTCAGCCACAAAGGAAAATCCAGCGGTGGGGCGGCAAGGAGAAGAGGAAGGAAATGGAAAGTGCCAGATGAGATTTTAGCACTGCAGGGCAAAAGGAGGAAGTTCATTATTGGTATGTGTGGAGATGGCGTGGAGAGGGGGAGAAACAGTCCCCAAGAACCCAGAGACCAGAAGCCCAAGGCTGCTTCGAGAAAGTATCGCAGCATCATGCCCAAGCCTATCATCATCATGTCTGCTTTGGCGCCCCTGGCGTCTCCTGCAGCCGCACTGCAGTCCCAGGCTCCCAGCAGCCTAGGTCAGGGTGTTCTGCTGAACAACACACTGCCTCCAAAGTGTCTTGGCTCCAAGCAAAATGACAGCCCTACCCCTAAGTCCAGCTCTGTGCTCAGAAATGGGTTCTCTGGCATTAAGAAGCCCTGGCACATGTGTCCTGTCTGTAACCACCACTTCCAGTTCAAACATCACCTTCTAGACCACATGAATACACACACCAACAGACGGCCTTACAGTTGTGGGATCTGTCGCAAGGCCTATGTCCGTCCCGGCAGCCTGAGCGCGCACATGAAACTTCACCATGGTGAGAGTCGCCCCAAGAAACTAGTGTGCTGTGAGTTTTGTGCAAAAGTGTTTGGTCATGTCCGAGTCTATTTTGGCCATCTGAAGGAGGTGCACAGGGTTGTGATCAGCACAGAGCCCTCCTCCAGTGACCTGCAGCCAGGAGACACGCCAAAGAACAAAGACACAGATGCCTGTGTGCAAGGACCTGATGGCCCACTGGAGAGGTGAGTGCTCCCAGAAGGGAAGCCTGGCAAGACAGTCTGTTGTGATTTGAGAAGATTAGGATTCCAAAATGTAGTCAGGAGTGGTGGTACACACCTACAATTCTAGCACTTGACAGAGACACTGAGACCAGGAATTCAAGGTCAGCCTGGGCTGTGTGAGACCCTGGCCCAAAATAACAACAACAAAAGATGTCATAAGGTAAAATAAGCCACCTCGTCCCACCCCCTCAGTTCTTTGAAGAATGACCATATTTCTTGTTGGTCTGCTCAGTCACAATATTTACTTATCAAACTTGTGTAAGTCAGGGCATGAATGCCAGTTTGGGTATGCTGGAGACAGCTGAGTGACAGATTATTTTTGCATCTAAAAATTAAAATAGTGGATTACCATATATAGTTTTTAGTAGTCTTTATAAAGTAGTTTCCCCAAAATTATTGTTCACAGAATTCTTATCTAAACAGTTTTATCTACCCCACAACACCATGTGAAGCTACCCCCTTCACCAGACCCCAAGGTACTCCAGCTAAGCCTCTGTCTGTGCCTTTTGTTACCTGTCAGGCTAGGTTTTCCCTGAGTCCTTCTGTTTGGTAAGTACTGCTCCTTGACATTATTCAACAACAGCAAGCTCCATAATCTGGGCGCTGACAAGGCCAGCACTTGAGCAGTAATGACCCCGGAAGTGCCTGTAGTGTGGTCCACGCCCACAACTGAGGTGCCTGAGGGATGAGAAGGAAACGCTGCCCAACACCTTATGTTCTCTGCTGCTTGTTTTTTTATTGTCCCAGTTGCTCTGAGTATTTTGTATTCAGTCATAATGGAAAACAACAAGATTCCTTGTCTTTCGCCTTTCCCCCTCTCCAGTAGTTCATTCCATCTCTCACTAGCATGCTTTCCGCTCATGTGCCTGGAGCCTCCCTTCACGCTTGCTTTCATGTACTCAGATCGTCTTAAAGTAAGATGTCAGAACTGCCAAAGTGGTGGGGGTGGCATGATGATGGGGACAGTCGTCTCCAGCAGTGCCACAGTGTGCTCCTGTCATATGACCTAATCTTCGTGTTGACTACACCTGTGGTAACCAGGGAGGTGGTTCACTAGGGGGAGATGCAGGACTCTTGTCCCTGGTGGCCTCAGAGATGTCTGGCCCTAGGGGTGGCAGCTTGCTGTGGCCTCTGCTCAGGCTTTGCAGAGATCTCCAAAGCACGATGCCTTATACCCCTGGAGGCCAAGACCTGACGGCAAGAGGTCCACCTGCATTTTCCTGGGAAGTCTTACCTCTCTTGTTTCCCCCTTTCCAGGGAAACCAAGTCAAGTTTGGAAGAAGATTTCCTTCTAAACCAGGCAGATGAAGTCAAGTTGCAAATTAAATGTGCCCGTTGTCAGATCACTGCTCAGTCTTTTGCTGAAATAAAGTTCCATTTGCTTCATGTGCACGGCGAAGAGATCCAAGGCCGACTTCAGGAGGCTATCTCACCAGGCGGCAGAGCTGGGGCTCCCCACCAGAAGCCTCACACTGAGAGAAGGAAGCAGGCGAAGCCTTGTGCCTCTGTGGAGGACTCCCCAGCATTTCCTAAAGTAAAAAGGCAGCCACCCCCTCATCAGAAGAGGGAGGAAGTGCTGGCAGAAAGTGAAGGTGGCCTGTGGGGAATGAACAGCCCACAGCCCCCCACCAGGCTTCTCTGGTCCCATTCAGGCTTTAACTGCCTGCTCTGTGCCCAGAGGCTGGGGAGGAAGGAGGACCTGCTTCTTCACTGGGCACACCAGCACAACTGTGAGGACCCCACCAGACTCTGGGCTATCCTGGGTGCATTCTCTAACCAGGGAGCTCCTGAGTTCCCCAGTGAGGTAAAGCAGTGACACTGAGGCCACGCAGCTGAAGAGATGTCACACCACCTTTCTGTCATGCTGTTTCTGTTAGTATTTCATGGTAAGGATCCAGTACTCCAGGGCTAACATCAGGGCACAGAGGTAATTTTTTGTGCATAGTTTTATTTTCTTAAGAAATAAAATATGGGGCTGGGTGGTGGTGGTGCACACCTTTAATCCCAGCACTCGGGAGACAGAACCAGGCAGATCTCTATGAGTTCGAGGCCAGCTTGGTCTACAGAGTGAGATCCAGATCCAGGACAGGTGCCAAAACTACACAGAGAAACTCTATCTCAAAAAAAAAAAAGAAAAGAAAAGAAAAGAAAGAAAGAACAAAAGAAAGAGAGAGAGAGACAAAGAAAGAGAAAGAAAGAAAGAAAGAAAGAAAGAAAGAAAGAAAGAAAGAAAGAAAGAAAGAAAGAAAGAAAGAAAGAAAAAGAAAGAAAAAAGAAATATGTGCCCTGGATGAATTTTTCTAACATATATACTCTCACTTTAAAATTCCATGCATTCTCTAATATCATAGACTTTATTTCATAAAAAATAAAAATATTAAAATTAGGAAATTGAAATGTAGAGAAGATTGTTCTCGATTGCAAATTTTTGAGTGTGTGAGAGAGGGTTTGGGTGTGTTTGAGTGTGTGGGGGTGTGTAAGTGTATGTGTATATGTGTCCTCTTATTTTGATACTGTTTGGCTATATTTATCAGCAGTTAATTCTACAACAGTGGCATGTAGTCCCAACTATAGTATATAGGTACATGATAAATGTTCATGTTATTAGTCTCTGGTTTATTTGAATATGCTCTAGAACAGTCCTTTTAATGTTTTCTCTACCATAATTTAAATCTGTGTTTTCAAGACACATTTTTTGTAATTTTGCTGTTTTCTTAAATGTGCAGTTCTTTGAAGAGTAGCCAGCAAGTATTCTAGTGTTCCATCTCAAAATAATAGAAAAAATGGATACTTCAGCTAATAAAAAAAAATCTACTTGCATGTTGGAAAGTTATTTTCGGGAAGTCTTTGTGGCAGAAGATTTACAACCTGGAAAGTGAACTATATGGTGCAGTCCAGATGTGGCGGTGCCTCCTGCTTTCTCTCCCGCCCAGGAACTTCAGAGAGTTGTCGCTAGCTGATCAATTTTAGATGCAACTGTGCCTTTAAAGCCCAGAATCTCTTTGAAAGTCAAGAGTAAGTGATAGCCTCTTAAATTCCTGGGAAATTATCTCAAATCACAAAAGTAGCCATTTGAAGTTTCTGGCCATCCTGTCTGCGAGTTATTTTCTGGAAAGTGGGGTCTAAGCACTCAGCACCCTAAACCCGCTGCCTTCCCTGAGAGCTCTGTGCATGCAGCCAGTCCTGTTTTGTTTGCCAGGCCCGGGCTTGAGCGAGTTACCAGGAAGGAAGAAGAGAATGTTGATGCCTAAGCTACTGGGTCTTACATCACCTTTTTTAATGTCTAGCTGTTATAGGTACTTTGTGGCTGCAGCAGTGTGGAAAGGAGACCCTTTTGGTAACAGTTTTGCAAATCTGAGAAAGAAGGTTGGTTTGGATTCTCCAAAGCATCTTTCTGTGGTCTATCCATTGATCACCCTCAACTCGGCTTCAGAGAGATTGCCGCAGCGACAAGTGCTTGATGCTCTTAGACGACCCCTTCCATTAATGATGAAATAGTCTGCATGTACTGATAATGAATTTGCTAGTTCTTAGCAACATTTATTTTAAAGGTATAAAACCTGTATGTACCAAGAATACCATTTGAAATCAGCTGGGCTGTGGTGGCGCACACCTTTAATCCCAGCACGCGGGAGGCAGAGGCAGGCAGGTCTCTGTGAGTTCAAGGCCAGCCTGGGCTACAGAGTGAGTTCCAGGAAAGGTGCCAAAGCTACACAGAGAAACCTTGTCTTGATATATATATATATATATATATATATATATATATATATATATATATATATATATATATAATTTGAAATCAAACTCTGAAATGATTCATAGACCATCCAGTCCTCCAGTACAGAGCAGGGTTTCAGAAAACATTGCCAAGAGCAAAATGGCCATTCTGGTGGATGTGTACCTGGCAGGCAGAGCAAAGTTTGATGGCACTTTGTTTGTGGGACCCTCCACTCAGCCACAAGCCCTTGGTGTAATAAGAAATAGACTGGAAATAGGTGGCAAGCTGGGGTGGAGGAGAGAACAGAAGTGAACAGAAGGTATGTATGCTTGGCTCCAAATTTCCTTCTAGAATGTGTTTCAGGGTGGTGGCTGAAGTTACTGACCAAAGTTAGAAACATGCCATCAGAACACTGATTCGTGGCAAAGAGGGTCTGGTAGAAGAGTGGAATCACCGAGCATCTACAAGAAAACTCTTGGGCCTGGAGACATAGCTCACTGATAGAGTGCAGGCTCCTGGGTTCAAGTCCGATTGCCTTTGAAGAATGAAAACATGAAGGACCTATATAGAAGAACTCCTTCAGATGCCACCCCGTAGAAGTAGACCTGTGCAGCAGTGCAAACTGTCCTGGTGCTGGCCAAGACAAGAGACTTCTGGCCCTTTAAATCAGTGCTTCTAGAGGACAGGAGAAGAGGGCCCTTGTTGGGGGAGGGAGTCACTGAGCTAGTAGGTTTGAGAGAGGCGCCCTTGGATCTTGGCACAGTTCCAGCCAGTCATCCCACAGAGCCCATACCAGGAGAATAAAGTACTGTGCCACTTACTCCCTGTGGCCTGGAGAGAAGTCTCTTTCTGGGGCTCCAGCCTCTCTCTAAATTAACAGTGACAATCTCACCTCAAGAAGTGGCTAGGAAGAGTTCTTGAAGCATATAGCAGCAGGTGGATGGTATTTATTATGCTTTGGCTCAGGTTTGAAGGAGGTTCATCGTAGCATATAAGAGTCACTAAAAATGGCCCGGACAGCCCTTAGGTATAGATTGCAAGATCAGAAACTACGGAGAACCAGAGGAATCCACATCTCTGTATAAAAAGCGCATTTATGGAGGCTGGAATTCCAGATCTGCACCTTTCTCCTGCAACTGCCCCTCTGCTCTCCCTGGTGAAGCTGTTGTCATATGCACACACGATCCAGAAGCTGGTTTAAGGCCCCTAGTCTCTTGAGGACAGAGATACCCCTTTGTCAGACTGAGCCCTACTATACAGGGAACGGCACACAGATCGTTACCAGGGGACAACAACAACAAAGCGTCTGCATCAGCTAAATGCAAAATTGCTGCTTTGCCCTTTTCTTTCTTTCTCTCTTTCTTTCTCTCTTTCTCTCTCTCTCTCTCTCTCTCTCTCTCTCTCTCTCTCTCTCTCTCTCTCTCTCTCTTTCTTTCTTTCTTTCAATAAAGCACCAAGCTCATAGCTAGAATGGCATTGCAGCAAATTGGGTCTTCAACTCAGCATCTTCGTTTTGCTTAATGTCTTTGCTTCTCAGAAAATTGTCCCAAAGCCAGATTCCCTCCCCCCTTTTCTTTTGACCCTAAATTATTTCTGAAAGTTACAATGTTTCTGATTTGTACTGTTTTATTGCTTGTCATTTGTATTCATGTCCCTTTCGTGGTGCTTGCTGGATCTCTGGATCTCATCCTGGTTTAGCCCACCCTCCTCTGCTGAACTGTTCCTCATATGGAAGGTTGTCTCTTCATCTGCACACCATAAATAATTGAGCCTGGGCACGTTCCATGGCCTTCTCGGGCTGCAGACTCCTCCTCTCCCAGCTGCGTGGCTCCAGTTTTCTCTGGGCTAGTGACATGATGGTTGGCCATAAATGTTGCGCTTCGTTTATTTATTAGGGTTCTCCTATCTGGACAGGCCTGCCCCATTCAAGCTGCTGATATGCTTTGTTAGGTGCATGTTTTATTGAGTCTTTTCTTTTTACTGAGCTCCTGAGAATAAGCCCTGGTCAGGATTCACTGGGTTTAGCAGCATAGAATTTCAGCTTCAAGTCCCGCTGGACTATCAGCAGCTGATCGAGGCTTCCATGCTGCATGAACTGTTTCTGGGAGTGTTACTTTAGGGGGAGAAGTCTGTTGTGTCTCATGCTTGCCCTTGACTGTGGCAGCTTCATCATGAAACCACAACACCTCTTTCTCAGATGTATTGTGAAGTTGGGTTCAGGATGCAGACACCGTTTGGGGAGTACATCACAGTAGCCACGCTCTGACTTGTGGAAATGCCTCGGTGTATTGTTTAACCTTAGGAAACACTGTGGGAAAAAACAAAGGTAACAGCTAAAAGTGATATCAGAACCCCTTGTTGTAGGTTTCATGTGAAGTTAAGCAGGTTCCATCCTCAGAATGCTCCCATTGCTATTAGCTTAGCAGTCAACAATTCGCTTCCAACGGGGTTGATAATAGTTGCCTTTTTCAGTATGCTCCAAATACCAATTGCCAGTTATTAGCATTATAATAGGTCGTATTTTTGAGAAACCAAATACCTATTCAGTATTCAAAAAAGTTAACTGCTTTTTTCATTGAACATGAATTGAGTCCACACCTAAGGGCTGGCAAGAACAACTGGGTGGTCTGCAAGCCTCCACAGAGGCAGGGCAGTGAGAGTAGTCTAATCCACTGCCACCCAAGTGTCAATGACAGTTTTGCACAGAGATGCCCCAAACAGAGGTGCTCCCAGCCGCCCTGAGGCTCTGCCTGTGGGGTAACGTATAATGATAAATGTCTCCACTCCCACCATGTCCTCAATGAAACACATTTATATCATTGGTCATGACATTCATGGAGCCAAGCTTGTAACAGTGACTATACTCAAGAAATTACTCTAATGCCCATAAAATCTGTCTTTCATAGGTGTTTGTTTTTTCCAGCTGAGGCCCTAACACATGCAAGGCAAATATTCTACCCTGACCCACAAATAGTCCAGTCCAAACAGTGTTTGAAGAAAGAGCAGGGCAACAATCTAATGTCATGATGTGACCAAGGAACTTGTTGACAGTAATAGGTACAATCGGAACCAGGAGGGCAGAGTAAACCTGGCCCCAGTGTCTAGACAGCAAAATGGCATGAATATTTTGATCTACCATCAGTAGAAAGAAATTATACAGCATCAAAATTCAAAAGGCACAGATCTTTTGACCCAGGGATCCATGAGAACACAAATAGATAAACAATATGTCCCTGAATTTTTGTTTATAAATGAAAGATTGGGTATAACTCATCAGAATGGGCTAAAAAATATAATGGAATACTGTGGTCATTAGGCTTCTCTAGAGGAACAGAACTTATAGAATGAATATATATATGTATATATGTGTGTGTGTATATATATATATATATGTATGGAAAGGGAGAGAGATTGATTAAAATGGCTTACAGCTGAGTTTCTCAACCTAAACCCTTTCATAGGTGTTGCATATCAGATATCCTGCATCTCAGATATTTATATTATGATTCATAACAGTATCAAAATTATAGTTATGAAGTAGCAATGAAATAATTTTATGGTTGTGAGTTACCACAACATGAAGAACTATAGGGTCACAGCATTAGGAAAATTGAGAACCACTGGCTTATAGGCTGTGGTTCATCCAGCTAGTCCAACAATGGCCGTCCACCAACCAAAGGTCCAAAAATCCAGTAATTGTTCAGTCCATGAGGCTGGATGTCTCAGCTGGTCTTCTGTATATGCCAGAATCCCAAAGTAGGCTCTAACTTCAGTGAAGGAATGGACTTGCTAGCAAGAGTGAGAGCAAGCTGGGAAAGAGAGCAAGCCTCCTTCTTCTATGTCCTTTATGTAGGCTGCCAGCAGAAGAGGTGGCCCAGATGGAAGGTGGATGGATCTTCCACCTCAAAAGATCTGGACTGAAGGTGTATCTTCTCGCCTCAAAGATCCAGATTAAAAGTGGATCCTCCCACTTAAATGACTTAATTAAGAGAAAAAAAATCCCTCACAGGTGTGCACAGCCATTTGTGTTTTAGTTAATTCCAGATGTAGTCAAGTTGACAACCAAGAATATCCATCACACTATGCTTTGGTGTAAAAAATTGAAGTAGCATGTCATGGTGTTAAAATATGTGTTATGGAAAAGAAGCAATGCATAAGGTGTTCCTGTCTGCTTTTATAACTATTATTTCTGAAAATTTCATACATGCATAAAATATGTTTTATCAATCACCTCCTGATCCTCCCCTAACTTCTCTTGGATTTTGCCCCACTCTCTCCCAACCTCATGTCCTCTCTCCTTTTTTATAGCCCACCAAGTCCAATCTTTGCTGCCCATATACACATGACTGTGTGGTCCTTCAGTAGAGCATGGTCAGCGTAGCCGCAGTCAAACCCTTAAAGAAGATTCTCTCTTTCCCATGGGAGCCATCCCATGGGAGCCATCCGCTGTCTGTAGCTGCTAATGGACCTTGATGAGCCATGCTGGATTGGTGACTGGCTTGATCATGTACAGGCCACACAGCTGCTGTGAGTTTATGAGTGCACTGGTTCTGTCATGTCCAGATGACACTGTTGTGGTCCATTCTTCCCCAGCTTCTGGCTTTTCCAATCTGCCTGCCCCCTCTTCCAACATGATTCCTGGGCCTTGTAGGGAGGGGTACGCTGTAGATGTCCAGTTTGTGGCTGAGCACCACACACTCGCTTCATGTCTGTATTTTGACCGGTTGTGAATTTCTGGGTTAACTGTCATCTACTGCACAAAGAACCTTTTCTGATGAGGTCTGAGAGCTGCACTCATCTGTGAAGTTAGAGGGCAGTTTAATTTAACTAAGTTCATTTAATAAAATAATAGTAGCAGGCTCACCCCTTGGGCCTGGGAGCTCCCCAAACCTGGGTTCTTGGCCAGATTTACAGCACCAAGCGTGTATTTCCTGCTATAGAACAGGCCTCAAATTCAATCAAAAAACATGTGGTTCTCTCGTGACCGTGACATTCGTGTACTATTGCATCCATGGGCTTGCCTTGCCGTGCATGTCATTATTGTCACTCAGAATGTTCACAGGTTCATAGGACTATCGATGACCTTTCTTCCCAAGCAGTCTGCGTAGATAGCACCTACTCTGAAAGCTAGCCAGTGGGAAGCTTCCTCGTCAGTACCAGCTTGATTTTTCCATGTCCTGTGGCCAGAATGTGTTTGCATTTTTAACTGGATGGGAGGTGACGGGGTGGAGCATGTTCTTTTACTCTGTTGGAATGTTTTTGTTACTTTTGTTTTTCAGTTTTAAAAAAGTAGCTTTATGTGCTGAGAAGATAGCTTAGTGGGCTAAGTCCTTGCTATGAAAGTGTTTGGGTTGACCTGAGTTTGGGTCCCCAACACTCACAAAAAATGAACATAGTGGCATTGTCTGTAACCCCAGCACTAAAGAAGTAGAGACAATAGATAGATCCTTAGGGCTCACTGACCAGCTAGTCTGCCCTTATCGGTGAGCTCCAAGTTCAGTGAGAATCCCTTTCTCAAATAATAAGTGGGGCATGCTTGCAGAAGGACACCCAGTGTTAACCTCTAGCCACTGTGTGTACATGTCCCACAGAGAACAACCCACAAGAAAGGCAGATTTTCAACCTAGCACACAGACAAATTTTTGCTCCATAAAATAATACACACTGCTGACACTTTCTGTTTTGTTTCATTGCTTTAAAAGGCTGAATTGCTATAGGTGGTTGAATTACTCTAGATGGCTGAATTGCCCTAGAAGGCTGAATTGCTCTAGATGGTTGAATTGCTCTAGATGGCTGAATTGCCCTAGAAGGCTGAATTGCTCTAGATGGTTGAATTGCTCTAGAAGGCTGAATTGCTCTAGATGGCTGAATTGTCCTAGAAGGCTGAATTGCTCTAGATGGCTGAATTGTTCTAGATGGACGTTATGACCCACTTGTGAGCAGCTACAATCTGAATAGATAGCTGTAGACTTTTGGCTTTCTGACCTCTTCCTGGGCAACATGGCCTGTCTTGGCTCTCCTTCTGTTGGGGGCCTGATGAGTGGCTTTTGTCTCCCTACAAACTTGAATGTTAGGCACAGCAGGACTGGGGATGCCTGTGGCTAGTAGACCTTTGATACCACTTTCTCATAATACCCTGGTAGCCCTGTTTTGCCCTGTGGTACACCTGTGAAGCCACCACTTGGGTTCCAAGAGACAGTGTGGTGTATGTGCATAGCCCTACACTGTTAACAGTTGCCAACTCTAGGGAGGGTTTGAAATCATTGCTTATCCTAACTCCAAATGACATGGCAGAAACCAAGTCCAAAGAAGACAGGGATTCTGGCAGTTGGGTCCCCAGCCCATCTTTTCTTACTTTACAAAGAAGTCATACCCACTCCACCACCCCACCCCCCAAGTTCTAAGCAGATGGCTCTGCTTCCGTCTTCCCAGCCTTGCCTTCAGGCTAAGTGTCCTGCTGCCAGGCCTGCAGGGTCACTAAGGCCGAACAGACTGTTTGAAGGAGAGATCTCTTGCATTTCAAAGTGATCTCCATCTTCCTGTTTCTTCCCAAGAGGAGGTTCTGGAGTTAGACAAAGTCTCTGTGGTAACTAAATGCTGCTGTCTCTGCCTGTGTGGTGCTGGGAGCCCATACAGGAAGCCTTCTTTTTGCTTAGCTGTTGCTTGGCCCCAGTCATTCCAGTATAACATCTGGTTAGTCCACATGCTTCTGTAGGCACTCCTCAGCAGCCCCTCTTTCAGGGTTAGCATGATTTTGGCTTAAAGAAAACAGCTATGGTTTCCCTTCTCATAGCAGCTTATATCCCCAGTTGCCAAGAAACTATGGAGTGACCAACCCCCAGATCCGCTAAGACCTTACCCCATCATGAGCAAACAGCTCTTGGGCCTTATCACTCATGTGAAGAACCCCTCCCCACAGTGTGCCCCTGTGGGGACACTCCTCAGAGAACCAGGCTGACATAGAGCAAGCAGTATGGCCAGGGCAAGCCTGCACTTTAGCTCAGATTGGAGAAGGAAGTTTGGCTCTTGAAACGAGAATAAAGGGCATGAGGGAGAAGAAAATTAGCAGGTGTTAACTCCAGTTGGGTGTTTCACCTTACTTTCCCTCTGTGTGCTGAAATACTACCTCAACACATCATGTAGTGAGAAGTAATAGTGAATATGGCAGGGGAGATAACTCAGTAAGTGCTTGCTGCATAGTCCTGTTAGTCAATCCCCGTCACCCACATAAAGGCTGAGCACAGCAGCATGTGTCTGTAAATCTCAGCACTGAGGAAGCAGAGACCAGAGACTCTCTGGGACTTGTTAACTAGCTCACCTAACCAAATCAGCAAGCCCCAGGTTCAGCGAGAGACCCTGCCTCAAAAAAAAAAAGTAGAGCTCAATTGAAGAAATTGGATAACAGCCTCTGGCCTCTGAATGTGTGCACCCACAAGCAAAAAGAATAATAGTTCTAACAGTAAGGGCCTTGTGGGGTACAAGCTTAACGTAAGTGGGTAGGACTTTCCTGAGCCCTATAGATTCACTGGGGACTTTATTCAGTGAAGTTTCAGTTGAGCTCTTGACATTAAGAGCTCTGCAGTCTAGATGACATCCAATCATCATCTGGCACTTGCCAATTTCTTAAGGACCATCTCCAGTTGGTGCCAGCACAACCCATAGGAAGCCCATAAGTCATCCCCCATGTCTGCTCAGATTAATTGACATCCTTGGGAGAATGTCTTAAAAAACAGAAGACAAAATAAGACAGAAAAGATAGATAGTAACTGAAAAGAGCACTGAGTCTGTAGTGCACAATGTATTCACCCCTCCTCATACCACACAGCCCATCTTACTTCCCCTTTAGGCCAGGTCATCAGGGAGTTTGAGTGAAGATGGTAGACACTGTCCACACTAAGGCTGCCCTTCAACAACTTCCTTTCCTGCCACCTGCCCCCGCCCATCCCTCTCTGCATCCTCCTCTGGAGAGAAAACCCCACTCTCCTAGTCTCATGAAAGATGAAGCATTCCCAAGGAAAGCCAGCCCCACCAAAGCCCCGCTGCTCACCCCAGCCATATGAGACTGAGCCCTCTCCTCCAACAGTGACATAGCATTCAAGTAGCCCCAAGCTTGGAGGTGGCTTTCTAGTCCTTACAATGACCTGTTCCTCCCTCTTTACTCTCTTCCTGCACACACTTAGTAGTGGACTCTATCCCTGCTCCAGTTCTTTTCCCTGGAACACTAGAGACTAGAAACTTAGGCAAGTGGCTGTGACTCAGATCCACACCTATAATAACACACTGTTCCTGCTACAGGGTAGTGCCTTAGGAGTGCCCGTCATAGCGGAATGCACCCTCCAGGGCTGAGGAATCCTGCTACAGTCCTAACATCCAAGCATACTGTGCTTCTCCCCTTGGACTGCTTGCTTCTGGAAACGGAAGCAACAACTGCTTGAACAAAGGGAAAGCTGGTGTGAGCTTGGCCCAGGTGATTGCTGCTCAGGTCAGTTGTCTCTAAATGTCAAAGCAATTAAATGTGTGAACCTTACCATGGACAGCATTTCGAGGGCTGTGAAAGTCACCGCTGAGGGTGGAGGAGCTCCCCCTGAACACCTCAACAAAGGCCCTCAGTAGGCAAAACAACTGAATATTCCTATCCAAAGAAACCATCCCTCTCCACAGGTCAGCCCCACAAGTGTCTTACAGGGACTCTTCAGATGGGAGAGCCACGCACCCCGCCCCCAACATTTGGAACTGAACTTCATCAGAATTTCCTTGCACTTGAAAGCAATGCAGTTAGCGGGCCATCTTTCAACACTTGACCGTATTTTCTCCAGTCATACCTTCCTGATGAATTAAGTGCTTATGGAAGGCGAAAGACTGAAAACATTAGCAACTGACTCTCTCACAGGATCTGCTTGCCAGACATGGCCAATGCCGAGGCACCAGCATGGGGGACGCTTGCACGTTGCTTCTCCACAGCAGTATGGCACATGCTGTACTGAGCTCTGCAGTAGGTAGGTGACCTGGCTTCTTTGTCTCCATCATTTCCAAGCCAGTTTGAACAAGGCCTGCTAATTGAATTCAGTTTTTTGTCATCTTAAACGTCCTTGCTGTCCACAGAGCTGAACTCATTTCGTCTGTCATCCAAGAATTAGAAATGGCCTTTTTATTACCAGTTGACTTGGGCTCACCACTATCCCAGAATTTTTTTTTCTTATGAAATGTATACAATGTAATTAAAGCAATGTAGTCACATTATCTGTTTGAATTGGTCCCTTTCTGGGAAGATAAAGGAGAAGAGGTGGTTACAGTCACTGCCTTTTTGCTGAACGTGTCAGCCTCCTCACAAAACACATATGTGTCTGCTCAGCGAGAGCGTTCTGTGTGTCACTGGTGGCTTAACAATTACAAAATATTGTAATTAAATGTCTGAATGCTCCCTTCCCTTCCTCATTACAAATGATCGGGGGAACTTGATTAATTTCTGCTGTTTGTTTCCTGTGTCCTCCCCTCCAGGGGAGACGACCAGCTGAATGCTGAAGTCGGAGCCAATTAAACTGCTACCCCACTGCAGCAAGACCAGGCCCATTTTTCAGGCAAGGCTCTGAGTAGGCTTGTCAAGACTCTGGGGCTCAGCACCTCTGAGCACCGTGGGCCTACTGCCAGCTATGAGGGGGTTCTGTGGATACTGTGACATGAGAGGAAAGGGAATCCATTGATAGATCCACCAGGGCACACACCAGGGTGCATGCTTCCGGGGTGCAGCATTAAGAAAACCCTGCCTCCTGGTACCGGTTTCACACTGGGATTACCAGAAAGGGGTAATTGGCTAAGCATGGGTCCTGAGAGAAATAAAATCTGTTCAACATCAGAAGGGGTGAGACTGCCCAATAGAATTTGCCTTTGGGCTGAATAAATGCAGAAGCAGGTCCTTAGGTAAGCTGTCAAGCCAGAAATTAGCAAACAGGGGCCCGGTAATGGAGGCTCCTTATTTGGAAAGGCGGTTTTTAACAGTCCCCCAGATGCTGCACACAAACTGCTGGAGGGCCCTGAGTTTCTAACCTCCAGAGAGGGGGATGATGGGTAATCCTGCACTCTACTTTCCCCCCTGACTTTGCTATTAAATAAACAAACAACCACCACGACAGCCCAAGCCTACAGTATAATTAGGATCTAGCAAATGAGTTGTCAAAAGCACTGCCTGTGTCTCCCAGGAGGCCTGGTGCCAGTCTGTTTGTTTTACAGAATTTAAATGGCGCTCCCCTGCTGAACAATAAATGCAAACCCCAAATTTGCTGCACAGATGTGGTCTTTACTAAGGAGACTTTGTTTCCTTTTCTTCCTCAACCTAAAGTAGATCTTTGACATGTAATACAGAAGCCAGGGTCTTTCATCATCTCTAATCTACACGGCAATCAAACACGGGTGTGTGGTGCAGAAACCCTGCTACTGGGTCTTGAGGGACCTGCTGTCCATCCCCCATGGTTCTCTTGAACATCCAGGCCCCGCCCTACTTGGAGTTTATTCCACAGCATCTGCTCCTTCCTTCCTCATATGGTTCAGCCACAGATGAGTAACTCTTTGAGCCCAAATCTTCCTAGATGTCCTCTTGAAGTTCAGCAAATAGTATTTTTAAATGCTCTCTGAGTAATAGTAAGCTGGGTTTTTTCTCATGGACCCCTCTCATCAGGAGCCAGGCCCAGTGTATTATTAGCACATCCTTTGTACCTACAAAGGATGCTACTTTTGATGCTGTCTCCATCTCAGAGCAACGGTCTTCCTGGTGTTTGCCAGCAGTGCTTTGCACCAGAAGAGCACTTCTGTGAGACCAAGAGCTCCTCCAGATACTGGCCAGCCTGGGGTCTTGACCAGACGAGCTATCTCACCATCCCTGAGCTATGATGTAATAGCTTTCTAGAGTGTCCTTTGACCTCAGCAGTGTGGTCCCCACATAGCCCGATTTCAGAACTGAGCCCTGCTGTAGCACCTAAGGTTCATGGCAGAAGGAGACATGACCAGTCACCCATTCTAGAAGACAGGTGCTCGGGCAGGAAGGCCCTTAAGAGACTATGACTGTCAGGCCATACAAGACACCTGGCCCCTCTTGGCCTTGTTCTGGTTTAGCATCTCCAGACTGCAGCATCTTGAAACATGTCTCCAGTCCCCTGCTGCTGGAGAGCCCAAGCTGACCTAATAGCCAAGGTTCTCTTTAAGTCAGACGCTGGTAATATGTCCCCAGCAGAGTGCACAGAGGCAAAGAGGACTGAGAGCATGGAAAGGAAGGAACAAAAACATAGAAAGAGGCCATGCTCCTCCTGAGGGGCTGGTCTAGACAAGCCCAAAGCCCCAGTCCTACCCCTTCTTTGTCCAGGAAGAATCACAAGAGCAACTCTGCTGCCTCAGCACCGGCTTCCACAATGAATGATGCTTGACCTCGGCGAGATTCTCCATCCTGGTGCTTCGGAGAAATTTCCCATTACAACTTGTGAAGCCTGGTGGGATTTATGGCCGGAGAGGACTGTGCATGTGGGAATTGAGCTGTTTGGTATGCCGGCCTCACCTCGCTCCCCCACCCATCACCCAGCAGCCGATGGCGGATTTACTCTTCAGGATTTACCCCTGAGCTAGCCTGAAATGTACCTTGCTCCAGACTAGGAGATAAAATGGGATTTAGAGGCAATGCATTTTCTGGCTGGTCCTTATCTAGATTGACTGCTCCATTTTTTCAGCCGAGTGTGAATGCAAAGGATAATTACCATCATGTGTTACCTGAGATTACAGGGTTGTGTTCCAACTAATGACACCGCAAGAACCAAGCAGTGGTTAATATTTAATCAGTCTCTTGCCTTAACAATTGGATAAATGAGGTATGTAATTACACAATTATAAAAAGACGTTTTCGATAGGAATGGTGCTGTTATTAATACTGACGGTAAAAAGCTGATGGAAAACGGCGCTGGGTCATTTCACAGGTATTACCACAGAGGCCTCTTGGTGAGGGCTCTACTTCATGAAGTTTTAAGTGTGGGTTCCAGTATGAACATGGACTATCTGACCAGATATCTCATTGGTTTTCTGCATTTCTCTGGAGTCTTTAAATGAGGCAAGCTCCAAAATTTTCTTGCTTACGTTCTAAGGGTGAGTCATAGCTGGTAGATATTCAGTGGTCATTTTTATTTTATTAGTTTTAGTACTGTCATTCTCTGTCGGTGTTGGAGAGAGATTGAGCCACTGCCCAAGGCCAGCTCTCTGTATTTGATCAGTACTTGTCACCATCCACCTACCCTCACCCCCATGAACTGCTTAGATAGAACCACTACTCATGCCCTTTAGTGGCATTTGCCTTCAAAGAGAGTAGTCCGGGTGGTCCCCTGTGCAGGATGCTCTTGGCCTTAATCCTGTGTTCTCCCATAGGTGTCCGGATCTCCTTGGTGAAGAATGTGTGTACATTCCTGCTTGTAGGTATGGAGAACTGAGCTCGGATCCTCTGGAAGAGCAGCCAGTCAGCTAGTGTGTTCCTCTGTGGCTCTACAGGGAAAACACAGCCAAAAGCACATTTATTTCAGTTATGTGCATAAGTACATGTGTGTCCAGGTGTACTCACCTGTATGAATGCTGATGGAGGCCAAAGGTCCGTCAACATGGGATGTCTTTCTGTATTGCTCTCCACATTACTTTTTGAGACAGAGCTTCTCAATGAATCTGTATCTTGCTGTTGAGGATAGGTTAACTGGCTAGCAAGCCCACAGGATTTGCCTGTGTCCAACACTCAAACACGAGGTTATAGTCACATGCCATTATGCCCAGCTTTTACATGGGTATTGGGGATCCACACTCAGTCCACATGCTTCCACGGCAAGCATTTTATACATGAAACCCCCAAGAGCACATTTAAAGCACTTGAATGTTTTCAAACTCCAACTAGTAGTGTCATTGGCCAGGATCACGGCAGCTCTATCATGGCATCCAAGTGACATGTGTGTAAATTTTTTTTTAATATGTGTGTGTGCATACACACATGCCACATGTATACAGGTGCTCTGAGAAGACCAGAGGACAGTCCCTGGAGCTGGAGTTACAGGAGGTTGTGATGTCTCAGTCAGTCTGGTGGCCGATGTACCCATGGAAGAGCCTGTCTCATGTTGGTGAATAACTTTGGCTCAAAGATGATATACATTGCAAGCACATCTGTTCAACGCAGCAGGCCACGTCAAAAGTTCACAGCAACCATCCCCTTGTTCCTTACAGTTTGTCTTCACATCTGAAAAGAGGGATCTTAAAGCCTCTTTAGAAAACCAGGGCTCTGGCCCCAGGACGCTCTTAACACAGCTGCATTTGTGGGTAAGCAATGCATTGAATCCTAGGCACCGCTGCTAACTATTTGGGGAAATCCAGCAGGGGGAAGCTGCTGCTGCCACCGCCCCACCGTGATGCTGGCTGATAATGAGGTGACTGCGCAGACTTCTTAAACCCAAAGCAAACCTAGGCTCCCCCTGCCCCAATGAGGAACATGCAGAACAGCACAAAAGCCTCTGTAATGTGTCCCTGCTGTCCCCAGGCTCAGCCTGGTCTTTCTCGCTGGCCAGTGTTGAAAGGCAGTTCTCAGCTCAATAGGTGATGTTGGTTGGAAGCTGAGGCAGTTGGAATTGAGCAAACTCTTCCTCCACCCAAATCCCAGGCAACAGTCTGGCTTTGGCTAGCTGTTTGAAAGTGGTATGTCGCTGCCTTTCCATGCCTGTGAAGGGACTCATCCACTTTGGCCAGTGGCTGTCACAGCCGGCAGACAGCCTCTCTCCTCTTGGTGGATGGTCGCATCGCACCTCAGAGTGGAAGAGGATAGTATCCACAGAGCCACAGATGTGTCGCAGCAGCTGCAGCTAGCGCCCAACTTGGTGAAGAGCTGAATGGATCTCTTGGTCAAAGCTGTTCTTTGCTCCCGCTTTGCACCCAGTGCTGCTTCCAGGAGTGCCAGCGAGTGGAGGGCCCTCCTACCCAGCGCCTACACAACCTCAGGTGGACTCTGCTCCTACCCAGCGCCTGCACAACCTCAGGTGGACCCTGCTGCTCCCCTGGGAAGTGGCCAACAGATCAAAGCAAGCCAACACTGCAATGTCGAATTCATATGTAGGTAAATGTATGAATTGTAGAGGAGCATTTAATCTCAACATTCAGGAGACCTTGGCAGGCAGATCTCTGTGTGACCTCCATAGAATGAGTTCCAGGACAGTTAGGGATACAAAGTGAGACCCTGTTGTGGAATATTAGTTTAAGTTGTGTTACATTTGTCTGTGCTGTGGAATATCTGTTTAATGATGCAAAGATGTGTTGCATTCTTTTATGTTGCATTTGTTTAACTCTGTAAAGCTGTGTTACTGTGCCTGCCTAAAACACCTGATTGTCTAATGAAGAGCTGAACGGCCAATAGCTAGGCAGGAGAGGGATAGGTGGAGCTGCCAGGCAGAGAGAATAAATAGGAGAAATCTAGGGAAGAGAGTGAGAGAGAGAGGGGAGTAAGAAAAGGAGGAGAGGAGGACACCAGGGGCCAGCCACCCAGACAGCCATGGAGGAAGAAGAAAGAAAGATATATAGAATAAAATAAAGGTTAAAAGCCCAGAGACAAAATGTAGTTAAAGAGAAACAGGATAATTTAAGTTAGAAAGTCTGGCTAGAAACAAGCCAAGCTAAGGCCAAGCATTCATAAGTAAGAATAAGTCTCTGTGTATTTATTTGGGAGCTGGGTGATGGGGACCCAAAGAGTTTAAAAGAAGGAGGAGGAGAAACAAGAGAAGAAGGAAGAAGAGGAAGAGGAAGAAGAGGACATGCCTAGTATGTGAGGCCCTCAGTTCATTTTCTGTCATAGAAATTTCAAAAGAGGGACCTTGGTCCCCAATCCATGGCACCACTGGAAGGCAGAAGAGTGATGCATAGTGGGGGAGTCCGGAGTCACTGGTATGCCCCCAAAAGGGGGTTCTGAGACTTCAGCTTCTTCTATTGTCCTTTCATTCTAGTTGTGACATGAATAGCTTTTGCTGTGGTCCCCACTGGCCACCATAATTTGCTGCTCACCACAGGCTCCAAAGCCCATGAATCTTCCCAAGCATGGACTGGTACCTCCAAAGCTCTGAACCCAAATAAACCTTTCTACTTTATAAGTTGATTTTTCTCACCTATTTTGTTTTGGTGCCAGAAAGCTGATTAACACAATGTAGGAACCTTATCTCAGCTAGAGTCCTGTTCATCTGCCTCATCTTATCTCTGGCCACATAGCTAGGCAATCTGAAAATTGCTAGATTGTAATCCTGTTTCTGAGTTTACCTGAACTATAAAGAATCAAGGGACACGGTCCACTTGATCTCCTATCACTAACAAAAGAAGTTGGTTGGTTCTAGTCATTCACTGTGGGCATCACGTTCCCATTCTCTGGGAGAAGATGAGTGAGATGTACCTTCAGAGAGATGGGTGCTAAAAAACTATGAGCAGGCTCCCCAAACATAAAAGGCCTCCAAAGAAGAGACCAAGCTAGTATGAGGATTCCCTCTGAGAGGCCCAAGAACTTGACCAACGCTAAAACAACTGTGTGTGTTTTGGGGTGAGTGTCTCATTAGTCACATGTGTTATTCAGTCTGGGCATTTCCTCTATGGCTTGTTGGAGCTTGTTCTGAAAAAAATTACCCTGCAGTATATTTAGAGAGGCAAGTCACTGAGTCAAAGGGCCGACCCCGAATTGCCTTTAGTCACATGTGCTTCTCTTCTACTGGGAGGCAAAGGCCTGGCCAAGATGGGGAGAAACATGGACTAAATTGGCAAGAATAGGCCATTACTAACCCCATCTCATTTTAGAAAAAGCAGGAAAGAGAGAGAGAGCCCAAGCAAGCTTTAAAACGGAATACTCCCAACATGACTCAGGGGTTGAGTTTCTCCTGGCAGCTTCTAATTTGTTTTTATAGATGGGAAGGTGGGCTCATGCCATCAGGCTAATCTCAGAATGAGGGGCAAGCATATGTCTACATCACATGAGCATGAAGCTTATGGAGGGCGTGCACCAGCATCAAGGGATGGGAAATGCAGTCCCGTGGCCTCGCTCCAGTGTGTGTGTGGAGGAGAGTGGGGAGGGCATGGTGTGGAAATGGAGCCAGTTGGTTGGGAGACAGGTTATAGAAGTCTAGGCTTCTCCTTAGGACCCTCTGATGTTGGAAAGTATGAGTTTCACATGCTTAGTAGAACTTTTTATGTTGAACTCAAAGAGGAAAATTAGAAGCCGTGTGAATGATCCAACCAGGCAACAAGTGGCCAGCAGATGTTGCAGCCTTGTGGCTGAGATTACATGCTCTGAAATGGCAATGTACTGTGTTCGTAACAAGCATATTATCAAAAGCAGAACATATGCAGCCCTGGAAGAGGGAACGTGCAAACCGGAGCCGGCTCTGCTCCGAAAACGGCACTTCCCACTAACCTGCTGTTTAGGAGAGCTGGGTTTGTTGTTTTTTTTTTTTTTTCCTTTCCTCAAGAATGAGAAGTTAAATTTACCCAAGTTCACAGAGCCAGAATCTGTCATTTTAAATAGCAACACAGACCAATGCCTTCCAGCCTTTTTACAGCAAGGCAATATTCTAGAGATACACAAGTGAGTTGACTGTCAGGCCAGGCAGAGCTGGGAGCCACCGGGAGTGTCTGGGATTCCAAGCTGGACATCATCCTCCATGTTCCAGGGCTGGGAACTGGGGGAGAGGAAATCTGATGAATCAGGATGGGTGGCCGGGCACACACACACACACACACACACACACACACACACACACACACACACACACACAGAGCTACAGGCTAGCGGGAGAAAGGAGACAAGAACCAAGCTGTGAGGGAGAGGAATTGGGTTCCCCCATACAAGACTGAGCAAAGGAAAGGGGGACAAACCTGCCTTTGCATGGTGACCCACCACTCTAGAGGGCTGATGAGAACTGGCTTGCTGGGAATTCCCAGGATCCTGAGGTTTTCCATTCATTCATTCCTTCATCCATTGATAGTGGGGACAGGGGTGGCAGATACACCAGCACATGTAGAGATCAGAGGACAACTCATGGGAATTGGTTCGCTCCTCCCACCATGTCGGTCCCAGAGAGGGCACCCACAGCTCTCACCCAAGCACCTGCAGCCTGCAGTTCTAACACTAGAAGTATGCCCAGGAGCTCCTACCACACTCAGCCTAGCAGGCATGTAATAAGCACCTGCTGTAAACACAATCTGAGTGGGGCATTGACTGCAAAGATGGCAGCCAGGCCTGGCTCTGCCCTCAGGGCCCTCAGAGCAGCTGGGAGGCCTCACGGATTGTGGAGTGCCTGTTTGCCCTATGCTTCTTGTCTACCCACCTGAGGGTGACAAGTTCCAAACTTCTCCCTTTCCTGGATTCTTGGGGAAAGCGCCCCCCTCCTGAGTGCTCCTGGCTTCCCAAGGTTTGTTAAGCCCCCAGGGAGAGGTAACAAAGTCCCTGTGTCTCAGCTCAGGCTTCCACAGCTGAGGTCCTTTCCCACTGTACACAACAATGCTCAGCTGTGATTCCATACTGCCTGCAGAGGGGAGGGCCTGGGGGTGGGGTGGGGTGGGGTGGGGTGGAGGACACATCTGTGAAGGTCTTGAGTGGAAGATTGTTGGAAAGAAATATCAGTGAGAAGGAAGAGGCGGTGCCGAGGGGTAAGGGTGTCGTTTGCACAGTGGACCAAGAAGGCCTCAACTAGAACAGGAGGCAATTAGAACAGAATTTAGAGGTAAAGAAGCGAGCCCCGCAGATCTCCTGGGGAGACACTGGTCCCAGAATAGGTACAGGGCTCTGCAGTGGGAGCCTGAGGGGCCCAGGTCCACGTGGAATTGGCATACAAGCTGACGTCAGAGTGAAGGGACAGGGGGAGGCCTTTTGGCCTGAGCCTCACAGTGAGAGGCAGAGCGGATAAGAGTGACAAGGGCCCAGCCAGCATCAGGGAGGGTGACCAGGTATCCCCAAGTCACACCAGCTTCCCACTAGCCCACAGTACCCATTCTCAGGGTCCTTGGAGCATCTTGGGCTGATCTTCTTTCTTGCCTCTAACCCCAGGAACAAAGTTCTTGCCCTCCACCCCAAATTCCTAGTCTTTTATGGTACCTGAAACCATCCCAGCAGAGACCTCCAGATTCCCACCTTATTCTAGAGGAGACATACGGGAATCCACATACCTAGTGTTTTCTTTTTGAGCATCGGATCAGAAAGGATAGAAGCCCTGAACCTTAACCCTGGGGAGCTGGCACAACGGTTAAGCATTTAAGTCCCATCTCTACAAGTTAACGATTCTGTGACATGAAGCATAATCTAATCTGTGCCTTGCTCTCCTCATCTATAAAATGGGCATAAATAGCAGACCTTGATCCCCAGGGTTCAGTGAGTTAACAAGCCCTAAGTTCTTAGAACAGTGCTTGACATATCACGAGTCCCCACTAATTTCCAAGGACTATTATTATCCCTTGGAGAAGAGTGACAAATGGAGAGACCTCTTGCTTGCACCAGGCTAGGAGCCATTGTCAGGAAATAGAAAGTGATCCATTATTTAAGCCGGGCTACTTTCCTATGCAGAGTCCCATGTCACATTCACCTGCAGGGTGGAACAGGGTCCTATTTTGAGCTAAGGGAAGGAGCTGTCACCTGCATTTTAGTTTAAAAGTATCCTTGAGAGCTTTAAGAATTTAGATAATCCAATCCAGCAAATTAAGTCCAATTCTTGAAACCCAAAAGGACAGGAAGCAGATGAGTAAGCAGGTATCCACACATGTTCTGTTGTTACCTCCTCATGTCTAGACTTTCTTACAGGTCCTGGGGTCTGTCACTGCATGAGGACAGCCAACCCCACATGCCTAACTCCCTCCTGTGCCCAGAGGCAACATTGCCAAGAAGCCTCACTGTTTTGAGAGTCCACACTCCCACCTCCTGTATCTGCCACCATTCTTACTAATTCAGCCGAAACCTGTGAATGGTTGGGAACCAGCAGCATTAGCAACAGCTGCCTCTCCCTGCATCAGCCTCCACAAAGCAGGATGGGAGGTGTCAGTCCACACTCTTCTTTAAAAATAAAATGCCCAAGGAACTACATAACAATTAAAACAAAACAAAACAAAAATCACGTTTTCTCCAAGGCACCTCAAGCACCGCTCCCATTAAAGTGATGGCGCCACATTTAGGACTAGCCACACTGGGCTTTGGCTGCCAGATGCAAAGGAGCCTGAGAACATGGAGCTGTGCCCATGTTTGGGAACTCAGTAGACTGATGCTCAAGAAGTTTGAAGAGAAGGGCCAGCTAGGCCTCACCCTAAGGAACAGCTTCCCCGGGACCTTTCCTGCAAACCTCCTTCGCCTTTCTCTCCCACAAACACAAGACTTGCTCTGCCCCGCCCTGGTCTGAGAGCTCTTCACTTCCTCCAAAGGGATGCATCCTCTTGCTCATCCTCTCACACCTGTAGAGGACTCTCCATGAGCCTGAGGGTGTCACAGTTTCAGCCCCATGTGCACAGGACTATAGAGAAGGTCCCTGTCCTTGGCCATTAGTGTGGATTTCTAGACCAGCATACCTGGTCCAGAGTATTAGCAAAGAGCTTTCTGGAATTTTAATTCCAAAGATAAAAGACCTTAGAGTCTGCTCATTTTGGAGAACCAGCCCATATGTAAGAGATGGTATTTTTCCAAGTTTAAGGATATAATTAGCTATTCCAGGCCAGCCCATCACACTCCCAGGAACTGGGTCCTATGAAGTTAAAACATCCTTTGAAATGTCCCGTGCAAAGCAAGTTCTGTGTGACCTTGGGCAGTCTAGGAAACATTGTCTGTCATTGCCTCGTGGAAAAGTAAAGCCCAAATATAACAAACTCAAGGAAATGTCCTAAGAGGCTGGGAATATAGCTCAGGGGTAGGACACTTACCTGGTATGTGCAAGGTCCCAGTCCCCTCCTCAGTCCCAAGGATAATAGTAACAGTAACAACAACAACAATAATAATAATGTAACGCGGAGGAGAAAAGATCCCACAGAGCAAGCAGGCTTGCTGAGCACAGCTGTCCCCTAATGTGTGGCCACAGAGTCCCTTCTTTAAACCACAGGATTCAGGTCCTTCCCTTCCAAGGCCTCACTACTTCCTTTACTCTGGTCTGTGGTGAGCTCTCATTCAATGTCTGAGACAAATGTACTGATTTCCTGTGATGGTGACAATGTTGTGATTGCCATCTTGTAAGCCCCTCACCACCCAAACTAAAACACAGAAGAGGAAAAATATGTTTCTGGCTTCAAATGGAAGTAAACAGCTGGTGTTGATGAATTCCAGAAGTAAGTGTCCTTTCTTCTCTCAGAGGGAGGAGGGAGGAGAGGGAGGGAGGGAGGGAGGCAGAGAGGCGGAGACGGGGGAGACAGAAGGGAGAGAGAGAGAGAGAGAGAGAGAGAGAGAGAGAGAGAGAGAGAGAGAGAGAGAGAGAGAGAGAGACGGGGGAGAGGGAGGAGAAGGAATGAACAGGGGCTATGTAAATATAATTATTCTAAGTAGAGTTCCTTCAACATTTTTCCATTAGGTAGCAGGGAGGTCACCCCGAGGCCAGCTGTCCAAATATGGCTGTCAGTTCTCTTGAGTCAGCAGAGTACATGAAGGAATTTCTCTTTGGGGACAGAAATTTCTTGCCACACAAGTAAATCTCTCCATTTTATTTAGGACTGTGGTTTTCTCGGAGCAGAAGGAAAAAACTATCTTTTCTTCAAGAGACATCCTAGGCAAACCCTGTCTCCCAGCTCCCAGGCCTGCCCCAAGGCATATTTGGAGAACCCCAGCAATCTTTTGAAACACTGTGGTCCAGGGTCCACTCAGTGCTCAGTGTGCCACAGCAGACCAGGGCTGTCCAGGGGCAGACTCTCACAGCCCAGCCGGCCACCCCCAGGGATGCAGCCCACCCCCAGGGATTTGTAAACACATTAACATCAGAGAGGCAGGCCTGGGAGCCCTGAGCTTGCTCCTGGGTCTGTTTTCCTCTCTTGGCTCATCCTAAATCCCCAGAGGCAACGTCTTGAAGATCATTCTGGACATTTCAAGCTCCAGCCCAGCTATGACTCTGAGCAGAATATTGCAGCCAGTGGTGCCCGGCACTTGGGCTCTCCTGTAAAATCCAGTCCTTGCCTGGTCTCCAACAGACCCAGCAGCAGGAGGAACAAGGGATGCTGGGAAGAGGAAGGAGGCAGGGGTGCCATGTGGCTGAAGTAGACACATGGAATCACACCACAGGGCTCCTGTCTCAATACTCCGTGCTTCTCGTTGGGTTACCTCAAGGAAGTAGGCTGTCTGCTCCCTGCCTTGGGTCTTCAGACGTGGGGATGAAGGTAATAGTGACTGTGACAGTGAGCAGGAGACCACTCAACACCAAGCTGGAGGAAGTGTTGAGAATCACGTGGGTCTCTGTTAAGGGTGCATGTTCCTTGGTCAGCAGGAGTCCTCTCTACTCAGGGGCTCCAGTTGAAGGGACATGAGAAAACCTGTGTCTATCAGGCATACACCATGGAGGGATCCTAGGAGAGGCTGTGGGCCCTTCATTGTCCCGGTATGAGAGATTCAGTTCAGTATAAAGAGCATGACGTGGAAGCCCCTGAGTTCCAGCTCCAACAGCACAGGCATCCACATCTCATATAGTGAGAGGGAAAGACCCAATGTACCATGTTTACTAACCTGGGAGTCTTCTAGACCTAGCGTCAGCAAAACCTTTGTTTCTGTTGGGTTTCTGTGGAGGACACCAGCAAGGTCTGCGTAACATTTATTCCATTTCCATTACACAGGTTGTATGTGGGCGTGGGGTGTTCACAGGAAAAGTGGGGCTTGTGGTGGGAGTAGACACCTGCCCAAGATCTACTGTGGACTTCCATCAGAGTGACAGGTGTCTCAACGTCTAAGCTCTGGCACTAGAACCAGACAGTGAGAACACACAGGAGTCCTGTCCCAGTGAGAGAACATAGAGGTCCTCCTGCCCCAGTGAGAGCACATGGAGGTCCTCCTGTCCCAGTGAGAGAACATGGAGGTCCTCCTGCCCCAGTGAGAGCACATGGAGGTCCTCCTGCCCCAGTGAGAGCACATGGAGGTCCTCCTGCCCCAGTGAGAGCACATGGAGGTCCTCCTGTCCCAGTGAGAGCACATGGAGGTCCTCCTGTGCCAGTGAGAGAACATGGAGGTCCTCCTGCCCCAGTGAGAGCACATGGAGGTCCTCCTGTCCCAGTGAGAGAACATGGGGGTCCTCCTGCCCCAGCGAAAGCACATGGAGGTCCTCTTGCCCCAGTGAGAGCACACAGCACAGTGTCCTTCTGTCCAACAAGGGCACAGCATAGAGTGGGAGGCTGTGGGTGACACTGGCCTAGGGGGAGCTTTTTCTCCACAGTGCTCTGACCTTCTGTAGCATCCCTGGATTTTTGGCACCACGAACTGCTTGATCTCAGACCATCAATTTAGTCTTATAAAGAAGAAAGGGAAGAGAGAAACGTTTTGAAAAACGGTGGGAATTACATCAGCAGAGACACTCCAATCCATCAGTGAAGTCCATGGCTCGAGATGAATTCAGTGACCTCTGACCACAGCCGGGACTTGAGTAGGAAGCCGAGTGCAAACAAGACTGAACGGGGCAGGCGAAGAAGAGCCAGGTGAGCCTAGGGGTGTCGCTCAGTGCTGGAGTGTGTGCTTGGTGCGCAGGTGTGGGGTGCTACAAAGTCAGGGAAACTCCACCCACTGGCTGCACTCTGAAACATGGACAGTTGTAGGGCCTGGGGAGTGGGGATTCGGATCTTTGAGAATGACAAGGGCTCTTTCTCGGCCCAGATGGCTTGGCCCAAAGGCTAAGGTACTGGATAATCAGTGGTCACCAAAAGTCAGCCTGAGACACTGGCTCTCAAGTTCTTTGTCTTGCATCAGTGATGGTGAAGGTTGTGGGTACCACAGCAGGCAAAGCAAAAGCAGGCATTGTTAAGAAAAGATTGGCACCAAGGCTCTTGTGCAGGAGCGAATCTGAGGGAGGTTGCCCGGGGTTTATTTTTACTACTTACGTTGGAAACTGAGGTGATTTTTATTAAAATTGGCTATGTCTCTGCGTGCATGAAGAGCAAGCTGATGAGAAGCCCCACACTCAGTGTATGCCCCTTTTTTCCAACCAGAGAGATGATCCCACGCTGTCCAAGCACTGCCCCCCCCAATTAGGGAAGAAGTTACCTGTTACAGCCACCCCCATTCACTCCTTCTTGACCTTGTCTTGATTTATCAACTCTTGGCCTTGGCTGGGTCTGTTAGCCCTTGACCTTGGCAGGGACCACTAGCCCCAGCCTTGGTTGGATATGCTAGCCATTAGTTTAGCCACACTATTTATTTTCACCTTTGCATGGCTAGCTTGTAGTTCACCATAGATCCTCCTTCTTACCGCTGCCAGGGAATTAACACCCAGCCCAGCCACCACGATGTAGCTGCTGCTTTCTCGATGGCCCCGTATCGAGTATCCTGTCTATGGGGCTGTCTGCTGGGCTCATTATGGGAACAGGTGGAGGCCTTTTAGAACTGTCTTTATTCCAGGTTTCCTCTGTTGTGGTAGCTGTAGCAATATGTGAAAGGGGGGTGGCGCCTTGCTTGTACCTCAGTGCGGGGGCTTTGCTGGAGACTGTGGAGCCTGGCTTTGTGTTCGCCTTGACTTCCTTCCTTGCCTTGCTCAGCTTGGCTGTCTCATAGGCAGCTGAGAGCCCTCTCATTCACCTCTTCAGCGGCCCCAACCTGTCTGTTCCGTCCCTTACATTCCTTTCGCTGCAGTCTTATTGGGGAGTCTGCTGAATGTTCTTTTGGATCAGAGAGGTTCTTGTGGAGGTTGGCGGGTGCCTTCACAATTCACCTTCCAGTTTTCTGGTCTACCAAACACTAGGAGTTTGCATGTCAGCATACCATCTCCCCTCAGTGAGCATCGCTGGACTTCTGGTTCTGTGATCTTGATGCCAGCATATTTTAAGAGGAGGAATCCATCATTAAGATTCACCTTGCTGGAACAAGCAAATGGAGCCAGCGAGATGGCTCAGAGGGAAAAGGTGCTTGTCCCCAAGCCTAACCACCTGAGTTTGACCCATGGGACCGACGTGGTAGAAGGAGAGAACTGACTCCTGCAAGCTGTCTTCTGACCTCTGCAAGTACACCCATGCACACACACACACACACACACACACACACACACACACACACACAATAAGTAAATCAAGTGTAATAAGAAATGTAACAACAAAACAACAAGAATTCTCATGGCAGCCTCCCAGGTGCTTTGCAGAGCACTTTTCTTCCCAGTCCATCTCTGCAGTGACTGTGCACCCAGGGGAATGCATTTGCACCTTGGATCAGTGGGATACATTTCAGGGTATCAGTGAAAGTCAGGAAAAGAATGAAAGTAGAAAGCTCACTCCATACTGGCTATGGCTCCTTGCCCTGTGAGCAGTGAGTCCAAAGGGTGTCAGGAGAAAGGAGCGTCCAGGTGTCTGCGAACACAGGGCCTTCAGGTGAGACTGGATTTAACTGATAGGAAAGCAAAGGGAAGAAAAGACCTGAGCTGTGAAATGAGCACTGTTCTGAGGTCAGCTGAAGGTCAGCCATCTACCCTGTTTCCTTGTCTGTGAAATGGGTGTAGTAACATTTATCTACTAATATGAGGACAATAAAATGAGCGTATTTTAGACCCATGAACTGCAGTGCTACATGTAACCTTTTAGGCCTACAGCGGCCTGCACATATGCCAGTGGTCCAGTAGGACAAGAGGGAGCAGAGAAGTTCCTGCTGCCCAGGGATGTAGCCTAGAGATGCTGACAGCAGGCAGACCCGACTCCTTGCCAGTTCTGTTATACTAGTATAGAGTACAACCGTGTGCAGTCTATAGTGTTTAATGGTAGTGAATAAAGTACTGGCTGTTTATGTATATGCTGTATCTTTTATCTTCTTGGTGGTGGTGGTGGTGGTGGTGGTGAAGTGGTGGTGTGGTGGTGATGGTGGTGGGTGGTGGTGATGTGGTGGTGTGGTGGTGGTGGTGGTGGTGGGTGGTGGTGGGTGGTGGTGGTGGGTGGTGGTGGGTGGTGGTGGGTGGTGGTGGTGGTGGTGGTGGTGGTGGGTGGTGGTGGTGGTGGGTGGTGGTGGGTAGTGGTGGTGGTGGTGGGTGGTAGTGGTGGGTGGTGGTGGTGGTGGTGGTGGTGGTGGTGGTGGTGGTGGTGGTGGTTTGGAACAGGGTTTTACTATGTAGCCTAGGTTGGCTGGCCCTGAACTTGTAATCGTCTGGTCTCAGCCCTCTAAGCGCTGGTATGATGGGTATGTAGGCTCCACCACTCCTGGTTCACCATCATTTGAGAGTGCTCTGTTCTTGCACATTTGCTGGTCTGCCAGGCTGCACGGTCAGTGGTCTCACACACCTAGTGTCATGTGGCTTTCCGAATCAAAGCACTCCCTCCTGGCGGAAGGAGAGATGCCCACAAGCCAAGGGAATGTGCAAGGCTGAGGAAGCTCATAAAACTTCCAGAAAGTTACAGCATTCCCCAAGCCTCTCCCCAAAGTTCTATGGACCATAAGCAATAGCTGGAGGTGAAGAAACATTCTTTGGTGGTGCTTCCTGCAACATGGGAGCAGGGAATGCTGGTGATGCATTTTATGATTTGTCACTCATGCTCAAGGATGTGGTAGTCTCTGAGTCACCCACGCTTCTGTAAGTAAACCCTTCCCTTGCTACTGTAAGTAACCCCCACTAAACCGAGCTAATAATGTAGGTTCTGTCTCATCAATGGTCCGTCCAGGGTGAGCTGGTGTTTGTTCCTATTTCCTCAGGAAAAGTCACACAGCGGGTGTTTGCCTCGTCTCTTTTATGCAGGGAGAGACCAATGAAATGAGGGACCCAGGACATCCGGGTCTGTGAGGAGCCCCAGGATGCTTGTGTGATGAACTTGACTGACAACACATTTCTCAGAACATGTCCCTTTGTTTACAGGTGCGTGATTGTGCTGTGTCCACATAATGTTCTTCAAAGTCGGCCATTTGTCCTGCACTGGCTTTTTGATGGGCAGCAGGCTACTGCTGTTAGATAGATGGTCCCTTTTTAGATTTGGTAGTAACCCAAAAGGAAGGTAGTCGAATTCAGTGTCACCTCACAGAGGAGGGAGGCACAGGCTGGTTAACTCACCCAGCATCCTGTGGCTGGCCCCTGTCCCTGGTCCCTGAGCTTTGAGCTTGGTGCTGACAGTACAATCCTCGTCAGGACAGTGTGTCTGTGCTGCACCTCTCTGGCAGCAGAAGTGTGTGACTTCTCATGGTCACATGCTGAACCAGCCCCCACTGGGCAAAGACAAACTTGATCTACCAAAGTCTTTCTCACTTCCAGAACCATCTTTAGACTTGCTCAGCATTTGAGTGGCACCAGACACTCCAAGTGACCTGGACAAGACATCTGCCATCCCTGCCTTGGTTTCTCCTGGCACACACTGGTTCCCCAGTGTCCAAAGAGGAGACTGCAGACCCCCCCCCCACATCTGTGCTCAGCTCGGGGGACCAGCTCTCCTGGGGACAGGTGACGTTTCTTCAGTCATTCCTGAAGTGTTAGCTGGGAGTTTATTTCTTCTAAGGTTATTTTCCAAAGAGGCTCTTGTCCCTGTTTTCTGAGCGTGGACACCGGGAAGCTGCCTTCCACTACTCTCCTTCCCTCTGAGAAATAAACTCCCTTTCTTTTTGTCTGCGTACCACCCCAGGTTCTCAGGGCAGGATCTGCAGTGCAGTGTGAGGGCTGGCTGATGCATCCTCATCCACCTCCATCCTCACGGGCCTCTTTGCCTCATCCACCTCCATCCTCACTGGCCTCTTTGTCTCATCCACCTCCATCCTCACTGGCCTCTTTGCCTCATCCACCTCCATCCTCACTGGCCTCTTTGTCTCATCCACCTCCATCCTCACTGGCCTCTTTGTCTCATCCACCTCCATCCTCACTGGCCTCTTTGCCTCATCCACCTCCATCCTCACTGGCCTCTTTGCCTCATCCACCTCCATCCTCACGGGCCTCTTTGCCTCATCCACCTCCATCCTCACTGGCCTCTTTGTCTCATCCACCTCCATCCTCACTGGCCTCTTTGCCTCATCCACCTCCATCCTCACAGGCCACCTCGAGGCCTCCATCCTCACTGGTATCAGGAGTTGGGAGAAACTGCCTGGACTGTGAGGGGAGGGTAATCACCTGAGGTGGGAAACAGGCAGATGGGGATGCTGCAGGCAGTGTTCCCAGGCCCCAGCAAGAAGCTGGTCTTTTCTGCAACTGTCCACATGACAGTGCCACCTCTTCCCTCTGCCCACAGACCCCAGATCCCAGAAAGTATACAGACTGTGAACATCTGTTGTATGATATTTTGTTTGTGTTCTGACAAATAAAGCTTGCTGGAGATCAGAGGGCAGAGCTAGCCACTAGTTAACCATAGGGCCAGGCAGTGGTGGCACACACCTTTAATCCCAGCACTAAGGAGGCAGAGACAGGAATATAAAGTGGGTAGAAACAAGATCTCAGCCGCATTCGGTCTGAGGATTCAGAGAAGTAAGTAAAGTCTCTCTCTAATGGCTGCTGCTCCGCTTCTCTGATCTTTCAGCTTTCACCCTAATATCTGACTCTGGGTTTTTATTTAATAATTCTAATTAAGATCGCACTTGAAGCATCCAGTCTGGAGAGTCCGTGGTTCTTTCATCTGAGCGTCAGTGACAGTGAAAGACCATGTCCCAGCGGCACCCATTTCTGTGCGCAGTGGAAGGTGACTAGGTTTGTTGAGGATCTTCTGAGTGAGAGAGCATCATGGAGGGGGTGTTGTTTCCCCTGGTGCATAAATAAGTTAGAATTCAAATGCAGGCCTACCTCAGAAGCCCAAGCCTTTCTATGGCATCAGCTGCTTGGGGCAGTGCAATCTGTCCATTCAACAAGTGTCATGGGGACCAAGTCTCTCGGGACCATGTGGCATTCAAGTCCTGCCAGGGGCTCTGTTCCCACTTCTCAGCTTTGTTCCATGCAGTGCAGTTCACACATACCTATCTCTCCATGAGGAAAGTTCTCAGGAGTAGGTTCTAACGTGCAGCACCAGAGCGTCCTTTCCTTACCCCTCTGAGGTAGTCAGCGGTCTTGCTGGGCTCTGGCCCTCTCAGAGCCGCCAGTCCTGGAGGGGACAGCAGGGGACCTGGGGGCTGGTCAGGACTCCCTGGGAGCATGTTTGGAAAACACTCTCCAGGCAGTGAGTGCTGGCCAGGGTTCACATTCCACAGGTTCCTGAGAGACTTGCTCTCAAACGCCAGGCTCAAAGGAAGGAGAAAGCAGAACCCCACTTGCTCCCAGAACGTGACACAGTGGAGCCAGAGTGCAGCCTTGGTGACTGTAGGTAACTCCTCCCACATCGAAGACCTAATCTGAGTGAGTCCCCCGAGCCATGCCGCCTCATGCTCCTTGCAGGATTCTTCCCAAATCTGAAGCGCAGCACCTTTGCCGTGGACATCGTCACTCTTATTTTTCTGGCTGAAGAGAGGGAAAGCAGTGGAGGGCCACAGCCTGTCCTGGCAACATCAGACACTCTTTGGCTGCATGTTACCCTGAGGCTACATGCACATCACTGCAAGTCTCCTGGGCATGTCTTATTTTCTCCAGAGGTGAAGAGAGCCCCAGAGGACTGCCCTACCTCACCCTGTGTCTGTGCGTTACTGACCCTCATCTTTTCTCAGTTCTGCTGCTGTGCATGTGAACGGCACCTGAGTCTGAACCCTGGGCTGGTGTCCCTGCCCTGGCAGCATCAATTAATTCTCCTTTCTGGTCTGTTTCTCTTTTCTCCGGACATCCACATGCAGCCCGGGGCTACAGTCGGGGGTGGCCCAGCTTCCAGGTTGCCACACTGACTGACACCAAGGGGCCGGGGACCAGCACTGAGTCACCTCACATTGCTGATATTGTGCCATGACTGATGCCAGCTGCCCATCCCCCGAGAACTGCTATGAATCAGATTGGCAGCTTTGAATGAGGGTTCAAGACAGCTGGCCCCTCTGCCTGGTGATCTTGCAGTTCTCACGACAAGCTCTGAGGCCCAGGGAAGTCAGGGAGTCCCCCCAGTCCTGTAACCCCGGCCTCAGCACCCTCTTCCTTGGGGACTTTGGCCAGACTTCACTCACTACCACCATCCTTATCCCGATCCCCTCGAACACTCTCATAATCTTAATGATTGTTCAGAACCATAATCACTAGCATCTTGTTAGGTATTCAATCTATTATCTTTATATTGACTCGAATTTTACTTAGATGAACTGGTTTATAAGGAAATTTCGTATTACCTTGCTAAATGGGAAAAGACATCCATTCATCAGACCATAAAACGTGCACAATTGGAGCTGGGTAAAATGTTTGCTGCATGAGCCTGAGAACCTGAGTTTGGATCCCATGTAAAGGCTTGGTACCTGTGACAGCCCACCAGCAATCCCAGCACCCTGAGAGGCAGAGAGAGGAAATCCCTGATGTAAACCGGCTGGCTGACTAGCTGAATGAGTGACCTGTGCGTTCAAGTGAGAGACCCTGCCTCGGTACAGTCAAGGCAGACACCTGATGACAACTTCTGAGAGCCACATTCGTCCTGACACACGTACCCCACACACGTATGAACACACACATGCACTCCACACATGTACACAACAAAGGTACAGGGTGAGTGAGCTCTAGCGGTCTGCTGTATAGCAAGCACAGTTCCTGCACTCAGTGTGTGGTGAACATAACTCGTCATGTTAAATCTCATGTTAAGTGTTCTTGTTATAAAAACCATTAAAATCCTGAACAATATACAGGAGCTCAGGCCAGCACAGAAGCTGTAAGGGCTATAGTTAATTATACTGAGCTGTATTGTAGAATTTTTTTTTCTTGAGAGTAGATCTTCGGGGCTCTTAACATATGTGCACGTTCAGGTACTATGAGAGGTGACTGCTCTGGACACAGGCTTGGCAGTAGAAGTAATGTCATTAAAACATCATGAATACTTTAAGTGTATAGTACAGAGCTTTATGAAAATAAGGAAAGGCACAGGTGACTATGGCCGTGATGGGTGCTTATTGCCGTGACTATGGGGATGCTTCCAGATCTGCATGGGTGCGAGCTTGTCAAGTGGTACATACAACAAGTATGTGCAGCGTTCGTGTGTGTCAATTCTATTGCAATAAAGCTTTAAATTTAAAAAGCAGTGACGGGGCTTCAACAGTGGTGTGTGAGCGCTACATGCAGGGGGGCCTCGGTTCCATCTCTAGCTCTGAGAAAATAAATGCAAGTAAGACAAAACCAGGTGTTAGAATGCCTGGCCCTCCATGGCCTTGCGCCATCACAATACCATGTAGTCTGGCAAAATTCAGCTATGAGGCCTGCTTTCTGCTGGTCACATGAATGGTGGGACACACCAGCCTGACATGGAGCTCTGATGTCACCAGTGGACAGGAAGAGAACTGCGGAGAAGGTACCTTTTCACCAGGGACTCAGGATCCCTTGAGGGACATATAATGGGGACCCAGTCTGTCCTGGTACTTTGGCCCTCCCTCTTTTCCCAGGTCACTGTGGTGTGGTCCCCACCCTCATGTACCAGCACCTCCTGGTTTACAGTTCTACCCCCTTGCAGCCTCTCCCCTCAGAATGTCCTTTTCATTGGTTTCAAGCATTGAGGGCCAACGGAGTGGATCCAGACTTCCAGGTGCTCTTGTACTAGAACCAAGAATCAGACCAGGAGCAAACCACTAACAACAGAATTAGAAACAGTCCTTTAGACGCTGAAGGGCACTCGGGGTTGCATGCGGAGTTCTTAGGCAGGGGAAGAGACAATCCCAGAACTGTCTGCTTGGCTTGGGAAATCCTGCAGGATGCTCCTCTGGGTCCTTTCCCAGCCTCGCAGTCACTGTGCTCAGCAGCAAGCCCAACCCTGGGACCATGCAGCCCCTGCAGACAAAAAAGCTGGAGGGCAGGACACAGTCTCCAGGACCCTCAGAACAAATTGTATCAAGTGGAACGTGGAGACTTGGGGAATGCCCAACTCCAGCTGGCCCGACTTAGAGCCGCAGGACTTCAACAAAGCAACCCTTTGACACAAAGCACACCAGTGCTTCCTTGGATCCCGTTCAATCTATCATGTTACCCTTTGGCCTTGGAGGTGTCACAGAGCTGCGATGGATGAGGTCCAGAGCCGGGTTTACAAGTGTCTTGCTTAGAAGTACAACTGTGTGTTGGCCCAGCCAATGCTCGAATTTTTGGGGGAAAGAAAAAGATTAAAGGGACTATAAAACCACAAAGTATGTACAAAATGTATTTAGGGCTTTAAGAATTTTTTTTTTCATTCTTTCTCTTTTTTTTTCCCCAAACAGCTGCAGGCGGTGACTTCTAGGAGACTCTTTTGTTTGCGTTTAAAGCCTCTCAGTGGAAGTGCTCCTTTCAAAGTTTCAGGGGCTTCTGAAGCAGCTGGGAGTCCTGCCGAGCACTGAGAGGAAGTCATCCAGGTGACCCCAAGTTTAGGCTGAGGGTAGGGGGTCCTATCTGTGGAGAAAGTCCTCCCCAGTGAGAGATAGCTGGTGGGCGAGGACCAGGTCACACTGGGACAGAGCCCAGAATCCGAAGAGCACAGAGCTGTAGCTCAGCACCCACCCCTACCTCCTGGACTTCGCCCTAAAGACATGGAGTGCGAAGTTCCTGCTTTTTCTTGACTGGGTTTATCCTCAAAGCACTGGCATCGCTGTGCCCGTCAGTCAGCTCTGACTGAATCAAATCAACAGCCCTGACCTGAGCTGCAGCTGCTTAGAAGGTAACTGTGAACACTGAACAGATGGTCGCAGGTTGGCTGTGGGTGGGAGAGTTTCCTATTGATGGTGCCCACGCCCACCCTTTTGGATTTTTCTCCCTCTCTGTGGGAGGTGAAAGTCTCTGTGGCTGTATGGCTGCTGCATATTCTGGGAATATGTCTTTTCTCACACAGAGAAGGGACGCTTCACCAAGCCCCGCAGCATCTTCTCTCTGTTGGCCTAAGCAGACTCAGCACACCATCTGGAGTGAGTTAAAAGTTCAGGACCCAACGTTCCTGCCTCAGACCTCTGGGCCTGGAGGAGGAATGCAGGAAGACAGGCCAAGTGCTTGGGCTCAATGTGCTGGCCCCAAACTCGCCATCTACTCTTCAATAAAAACTGTCCATGTCGGGCACTGGAGTGCAACGGGTCATTTTGACTTTTTCAGATAAAATCTCATGATATAACACGGGCTGCGCTTGAATTCAGTCTTCTTGTCTCAGTTTCCTGAATGCTGGAATTACAGGCTGCTTCACCACCATGACCAACGTGGATCTTTTAATCCCACAGTGCGGAGCCCCACGTTCTGCCCATACGAAGTCAGGACTCTCAGGACCCACCTCCACTCCTGCGTAGCCTAGAGAAGCAAGCCCCTTCCCCGCCAGTCCAAGCATCCAACACAACTCAGTCCTGATTTCCCGAGGGTAGCGAACAGAGCACTAACTCCACGCTTTCTCCCAGCTTCTGGTGGCTGTGGTCATTTTGGGCTCATAAGCATATCTCCCTGTCTCTGCCTTCTTGTTTGTATGGCATGTTCCCTGTGTGCACTTCTGTGTCCCAACATTCCCTTTTTGGAAGGAAATCAGTCACACCCAGCCAGTCATTTGGATTAAGCCCATCCTAATGACCTCAATTTAGCTCATTACATCTACAGGGACACTTTCCAAATAAGGTCATGTTTTGAGGACCTGGAGATGAGGACTTCAGCAGATGAGATCTGTATCCAGCCTATGATGCCAGCCTATTCCTGGGCCTTGGGTAAGTGGTGGTCACTTCGGAGCCTTGTTTTTCTACCTGTGACATCTCAGATCTTTCTGACCCTCTCTGACTTTGAGCGTGTGATTTGAAGTCTTTGGATTATGCTAGTCTATTTCCTTCTCTTAATGAACAGTCTCTAAGCGATCCAATGACTGTTCAATAGTCAACAGATGTCATTTTGAAAACACTCCATCTGGGCTCCAAGGATAGGTCATTCTCTGCCTTTGGCCATAGTTACTTGCATGCTTACTGGTCAGTACATCCAGATTCTAACTTATAAAATGCCTCTGCTTTCCACACTGGGGAACACTGGGGTGCATAGGAGGGCTCTGTCTGGCTCATTCTCAGCCCTGGTCCTTTCTGTGTGTGCCTTAGTGAATTTCCTTTTTACAAAAAAAAAAAAAAAAAAAAAAAAAAAGTGATTGATTTATTTATGTATTAGTGCTGGAGGTCAGATCTAAAGCCTTGCCCATGCTAAGCTCAAAGCATGTGCTCTACCCCTCAGCTGTGCCCCAGCAGGTTTGTGCTTCAGCATTTAAAGGAAATATGGAGGAGGATAAGTTAGAGCAAAGCACAATGCCACATATCTATGAAAGTGCCACAGTGAAATCTATGGCTCTGTGTGTTAACCTAAAAAATTAATTTAAAAATTTAAAGCCTACTCAGGGCTCAGGAAGTAGCTCAACCACAGAGCACTTACCTTGTGTGTATGAGGCCCCCGGGTTCAGCTTCCATGTTGCACAAATAAGCAAATTAGCAATCATTGTTATAGAAGTCAAGGAATAAGTGTAATGGCCTGAACTCACTTCTGTGTGTTCCAAGTGGAGTGGATTGCCTATGTTCTGCTGGGTCTGTGAGTTTGCCTAGCCAGGCTTCTGTGTCAGGAAGAACTTGGTTAAAGCATGATTTTTATTTTTCTAGTAGATGCTAGTCTAAGAACGTGCCGTTTCTGTCTGTCTGTCTGTTGCTTTGTTTGTTTTAATATTACAAACCCCATCTCTAATGTCATTGCACTTGACCTTCGAGCACATTCCTGGTTGCTTTCGAAGGTGATGCTCCTGTGTGTGAAGTTGTTGAGTGGACATCTGTAACATGCTTTTAATGTCTTCTATGAAGTCTTCCCCCAGAAAGCTGGGCATGAACCTTCACCAGCAGCACCAGAATTCCCTGTGCTCTCTAAGGGAGACTGGAAACAGCTCTTGATACGTTGGGGTAATAAATCTCCTTTTACCTCCTATCTTGAAAATAAGGACTTCAAACTTCATAAAGCAAGGAGCTGTGCCCTGTTTCTGTGTCTCTCACAACAGCAAGTTCTGTGGGTTCTGAGCAGTAAAATCCAACAGGTATCCAATGGCTGCAGAGGAATGACCTCAGCATTTAGGAGCTGCACATCTAGTCAAAAGAATGTGAACAAATACCATTAAAGGAAGAAAAGGAAAGAGGAAAGGAAGGAAAAAAGGAAGGATATAGGGAAGAAGGGAAGGAGGGAGGGAAAGAGAGAGGAAGGAAAGAGGGAGGGAGGGAGGGAGAAGAGAAGGAAGGAGGGAAGGAACAAGGAAAGGAAGGATGGATGCAGGAAAGAAAAGAAACATGGGGAGGGAGGGGGAAGAAAGGAAGGAAAAGAAAGAGAATGAGGAAGAAAAGAAAGAATGGAAGGAGAGCCAGAGGAAGAATGGGTGTTGCATAGCAATTTCCTCTGAGTTGAAGCATCCCATCCACTGAGACTCAGGAAGTGCTAAACAGAGGGTTGTTAAAACTTGGGAAATAAACAACTCATAAGTCTCAGGAAGTCCCTGAAACTGACTAGATACACAAGGCCCTTTTGTCCCCAAAGAAGTAAGGGCAGCTGAGGAGACTGAATCCAGCAGAGCATAACTTATGAAGAGCTCCAGGGTTACAGCTTTCCTGAGCCATCACCTATACTGGTGTGGCTTTTGGTGATGCAGCTGCCTTGCAGCCATTTCTGCTTTTGTAAGAGACCTCCTATCCATACTCCTAGAACACCAAATAAACTCACTGGTTCACCAACTTGGACTTCAGTGGTATCATTATTTTGGTCTGTTGTAAGTTCCCTGTCTAGGGTGAATAGATGCTTCTTTGAATCTCCCCAGGAGTAGTGTCATACTACAGAGGAAAGAAAAGGAAGGGATAGAGGGAAGGAGAAAGACTAGACCTCATACAGGCACCAATGGTGAGTGAACAAGAAGACTGTAACTAGGTGCAACACAAGGGTCACTAAAGTCACTGTCATGGGAGGTTGACTTCACTTAGGTTTCAGGTGGGATTTTATTAGGCCCAAATTAGAGAATCAGCATGTCACTTGGTTTAGAAATGCCTGGAAAGGGGACCATCATTGCCACTTCATGCTGACAGGGCTTTGCAGGCTGCAGAGCTCCCAAGAGACTGCAGAGCTCCCAACAGACCGTGTGACTGGGGACGAGAGCAATTGTTCACTTGTTTCTAAAGAAGCCCTCTGACATCAGAAGTTCCGTGACAGCACAACATTCAAAGCCTGCTCTAAAAGCTGAGAGCTCAGCACCCAAGCTGAGGGATCTCAGCACCCTCTAGCAGCATTGCTCCTGGCTGTGCCCCTCAGGGTGGTCTTGTGGGAAGAGCCAGCCTACTGTGCACTTTGCACCCAGCCTCCAAGGCCACCCTGTCTCAATCACCATGTCCTTTTTTCTTACTTAAAATATAATTTGGGGCCAGTGAGATGACACAGCAGATGACCTGAGTTCCTCCAGTCCTAAAACCTCCGTGATGGAAAGAGAGGACTAGCTCCTGCAAGTTGTCTTCTGATCTGCACACTCACGCATGCCATGTGTGCATGCCGTGGTACGCATACACACACACACACACACACACACACACACACACACAACACATACAACAAATTAAAACGTGATGATTTTTCTTTAAATTCAATGTCTGAAAAAGTTCCCCCTTGAGAGAGTTTAAATGTCTATACTCGAGAAATGAGAGTGAGCCTTGTTGCAGGTTTCCCTGTTTGATTTCTCCACATTCCAGGAAAAGAAGAAAAAAAGAAAGAAAAAAAGATAGTTATTTATTAAATTGAAATGATTGCCACCTGGCAGACAATAACCGCTATATTAAAAGAGTGAGTGACGCCACTCGAGTGCCTTTGGAACGGCTTGGCACACCGTGGAGTAAGAAGGAGTTATGCTGCTCCTGAGACCTCAGAACTCTGAGACATGCTGCTTTGGGGCATAATCAAACACTTAATGAAGAGATTTTATGTTTAAGCTTCAAAGAAAACCCTCTTTTTGGACAAGTGATTACCAGGAGTGAGTTGTGAATTAGACATTTTACACAAGGGTACATTGACCTTGGCCTCTGATGAACACCTTCTAAAGTATTCTGAGGCCCAGAAAAAGAAAAGGTGTTTTTATGAAATTCTTTAAAGTGGCACTTGCCCAGAGTAGTCCTCATGCGTGGTTCCCTTCCCCATCTCGAAGGGGCTGAGAGATATGGTAGGGATGTCCTATGAGTGACTTTGATAAGGGGCCACCCTGAAACTGGCTTGTTACGGGGTCCTCATGCCTTGCCAGAAGGAAGGCCTTCACTGTGGTGTCTCAGATCCCTTGTTACCACAGCCCATCTTTCTCCCTACATCCTTTACCGGCTTTGTCTCTACCTTCAAAGTACCCACCTTGATACCTTGCTCAGCCTTGATGCTTGGGGAGGGCCTTGGTCCTGCCTCAACTTGATATGTCAGACTTGGTTGACTCCTTATCATCTCTGAGAAATATATGGGAGGATTGGAAGGGAGGGGGGAGTGCGAGGGGGGAGGGGGAACTATGGTTGGTATGAAAAAAAAAGAAAGAAACAGAGCATGTAGGCATAAGCAAATAAACTTTCTTCATGACAGAAGAAAAGGACCCCATGTCCCCAGAAGCACCAGCATGATGGACTAGGAACAGGAAGGACAGCAGGAGCCAAGGACTGCATTTGGGTTAGTGGTTCTCCAGCCATGAAATCCTGCTCCAACTGCTGCCTCTTGGTGGGCTTCCAGCCACCTGAGAGGAAAAATGAGAAAAGAGGAGGAGGAAGAGAAGGAGGAGGGTGTCCTTATTAGAGCATGTTCCCCTTGTAGGGGAGTCAGGGCACCCTCTTCTGTTTATTTCAGATAACTAGTCACTTTGTAATCCCAGTTTCTAGGAACATGACATTTGTATTATTGACTGAGGTCCCCGAGGGCAGACACCCAGCCCTGTTCTGACTCCATGTTTTAAGCCCCTAGCAAAAACCTTAGACCCTGGGGCCAAACCTGCCAGGCAAGTCACAGACCTGCTTCCTTCTCTGTCCAGGGAAGGGGCATGCCTGCTCAATATCACCAAGTGAGCAGAGCATTCTGAACTGGCTTCCATAAGCACAGCCTGACTCGGTTACTTCAGTGAGATTCTAGTGCCTGTGTCTCTCCTACCATCCTCTACCAGCTAGGAGAGGAAATTCCCAAATCATCTGCATGCCATCACAGTGCTGGGAATGAAAATGCCAGAGACGCGCTGGTGCTTATGGGATAAATGGTTCGTGGAAAGTAAGAGAGGTGGTGTGTAGACTGCTCGCTCGCTGTGCTATGAGAACATTTGACAGGCGTCCCACTGAAATGTTAAAGAAATGCCGCTCACCTCCACCTGTCCCAGGCTTTGACTGAGGTCCTGTATGTGGCCAGCACACCCCAAAACCTAATCCACATTCCCTTCCTTCAGCCCTGCCTGTCAGGATATGGAGCTTAGCTTATCTGGAACCTTAATAATAACACTGATAATATGAAATAGAAGTGAAAACTAAAGTCTGTGGTGATATATTGTGTGCCCTAATTTGCCTGAGGGCCAGAGGACAGAGCCAGCCACTAGATTAAACATAGAGGCCAGACAGTGGTGACACACACCTTTAATCCTAGCACTCGGGAGGCTGAGATCCATGTGGATCTCTGTGAGTTCAAGGCCACACTGGGCTATATGAGATTGATCCAGTATAGGAGAGAAACAGAGCCAGGCAGTGGTGG
Organism: Peromyscus eremicus; assembly: GCF_949786415.1. NCBI lineage: Eukaryota > Metazoa > Chordata > Mammalia > Rodentia > Cricetidae > Peromyscus > Peromyscus eremicus. Next base: position 75,574,185 of record NC_081420.1, on the reverse strand, counting down.
CACACACCTTTAATCCCAGCACTTGAGATCTTATGCCTTTGCTTGGGAAGCACACACACCTTTAATCCCAGGAAGTAATATGGCAGGGCAGAGAAATGTATATAAGGCATAAGGAAACAGGAACTCAGTCTCTTTAGGCTGAGGATTTCGTAGAGTTAAGAACTAGTGGCTGGCTGTTCTGCTTCTCTGATCTTTCAACTTTCATCCTGATGCTGGCTCTGGGTTTTTTATTAAAAAGTCACAGGTGCTCTGTCTAAGCTGACCATCCATCCACTGAGTACCCATCCTCAACAAGATTAGATGGAGCTCCCAGGATGCTGTGTTGACTGGCTTAGCCCTCCCCATTGTCTGGCACTGTGAACTCAGTAGCAGCTTCTGGTTGGCTTCCTTCCATGAGATCAGCATCTGCTTTCACTATATAATCATGAGTAGCAGAAAAGGCAGCTGTGGCCAGTATAGTTCTGGTTTGAGGCAGCTCATAGTCTGTTCAGAAAGCTCTCCTTGGATCTCCTGACTGCATGAGGTTTGACTATCCTCTTGCCTGAAGTATCCAAGGGCATGAGGACTCCCTCTCAGCAACAACATTTCTGATATCTTTGGATGACGGTCCAGAACGCTCCACGCCTTGTGCTGCCTCCTCCGCTTGTCAGACTATCCAATCAACACTAGCCGTGAAATGGTCCCCTGGTCTGTGTCAGCAGCGAGGGTGCAGGGAAACAAACTAGGCTGTCCTGCTGGTGGAAAAGGAAAGTTATCCAAATGCCAAGGCGGTAGGCAGAGAAGCAAACCGGCTGGGCCTTGCCAGTGGTGCGGGCCTGTGTTGTGGTGGGAGATCGATGAGGTGGCTGGGGTGAGCTTTGATCTGTGGGAGGTCTGTTTGTCCTTTCCGGTAGTTGGGGTGGGGGCAGATAAGGGAAGTAATGTTTTTTCTTGACAAACAGAAACCCACTTTCCAAGGGTTCTGAGGAATGTTGACTTTAAGTAGCAAGCCTGTTTACCTGTCATTTAGGACATTGTCAGTGGCATTGCTATTTGAGGGGTTTGGGGGACCTAACAGTCTTCAGAACCAGATCAGAGACACCAGCTCTACTGGGCCTCCCCAGAGACTTGGGACTTGTCCTGTGGACAAGGACTAAGTTTATAGTCCATTGATGGCTTTGCCCAAAAGATAGACCAAGGCTGGGTATGGTGACCAAGCCTGTAATCTCAGTCCCTGGGCTGAGGCAGGAGGATCATGAGTATAAGACCACTCACTGTAAGCGACACAGTGATACTGAGGCCAGCCCATGTTTAGTTAGACAGGAAAGGAAGGGAGGGAGAGAGGGAGGGAAGAAGGGAGGAAGGAAGGGAGGAAGGAAGAAAAAAGCAAGCAAACTCAGTATTAATAATTGGAGGCAGAGCTGCAATGGTGGAGTACGGTAGGGGCAGGGAGGTGGGGAGGTGAGATGGTGAATTCTGGAATGAAGAAAGTAAAGATAGATTGGAATAAGATGAAACCTGGCCATTCCTATGAGAATTTTACTGATGTTATAAATAGCTCCTCCCCCCCAACTTTGCTTCAGAATCTTCAGTAGCACCCAGTCTGCTAGATCCAAGTCCTCAAGTGTCACAGGACACCTGCTGTACAATGTAGACCAATGAAGACTTAGCAACCTTCCCAGACCCACAGTGACCAGAGGACACCACTGCCAACATCCAAGCTGCTTGTTTGCTGTCCACCAAATGCAGTGTCCCTCCCTAATGTCAGTGTACTTCAGCTTGTCCATCGTCTCACATGAAACATCACAGCAAACCTTAGGATGACTGTCACTGCTCACCAAGTGCCATTATTAATAGCAAGATGGCCCATTGTGGACCAGCAGGGTCTGTACCATGGACTGTCAAGACATCCATGTGTGTCAGAGAGCTGGAGTTAACACAGCTCTGGTTTTAATCTCTCTATCATCTATCTATCTACATCTCTCATCTATCTATCTATCATCTATCTATCTATCTATCTATCTATCTATCTATCATCTATCTATCTATCTATCTATCTATCTATCTATCTATCTATCTATCTATCTATCTATCTCTACCATCTATTTATCTATCATCTATCTATATATCTTCTTTCTTTCTTTCTTTCTTTCTTTCTTTCTTTCTTTCCTTCCTTCTTTCTTTGGTCTTGATCTTCTTAACTGGTGATGATGAAAAGGGACACAACTTCTCTGATGAAAGAGCTATATACCAAGAGCTAGAGGATGTTTTAAATACTACAGTGAACACCTAGTTCAACTTAGACAGCACTTTTAAGAATTAATTGTCACCGGAAGGTGGTGGTGCACGCCTTTAATCCCAGCACTCAGGAGGCAGAGCCAGGCAGATCTCTGTGAGTGCGAAGCCAACCTGGTCTACAGAGCGAGTTCCAGGACAGGCACCAAAACTACACAGAGAAACCTTGTCTCGGAAAAAAAAAATTAACTGTCTCCACAATGGTCCATCTATTTTCACGTGGTCCAAAGACATGAGTGGAATGGAAAATGATGAGAACCATTACCTATGCATTTTAAAATTACTGTGTGGGTGTGTTCATTTCACATTTACTAGTATATTTATGCATATATATAAATTTTGCGGTGCTGGGGACAAACCCTAATGCTTCCTAGGAAAATGCTGAGCTACACCTTGGTTTTCTTTACGTCTTTAGTACTGCCCACAGCCATTGATATTTTTCCTGAGATGCTTTAATTTTAGGGTGAGAGATGTCCACATTATCCTCCCACTAATGTGAAGCATCTGCCAACTGCCCAGAGTAGTTCTCTCAATCACACCTGCAAGCCTAGGAAAGTGGATCCATGTGTACTGTACACATGACAAGCCAGCCTGATCCAGGGACTCACTCACCCTCGCCTAACTCCTCAGTCTAGCTGGAGAACAGGATGTCCCTCTACTTCCCTGGTGTCAGTATCAACCTAGTTCTTATACCCAGTGGTCATGGGAAAGACTGAGTTGGTCCCTCTCCCCATTGCACGTTACTCTGGTGAAAGTCTGTCTGGGGCACGATTAGGGGACCACCCATGGGACCAATAGTGAAGGTGCAATGACTTAGTGCAACAGTATTTGTTCTTACCCTCAATTATTGCTGCTTGAGTCCTGTATTAGTCAGGGTTCTCTAGAGAAGCATAACTGATAGAATGAACATAAATTCGGTTATGTGATATATAATAATAGATAATGAATATATATCTGGGATGAATTAGAGTGGCTTATAGGCTGTAGTCCAGCTTTTCTAACAATGGTAGTCTCCTGACAGAGAGTCCAAGAATCCAGGAGTTGTTCGGTCCGTGAGGCTGGGTGTCTCAGTTGATCTTCAGTGGATGTCAGAATCCAGAAGTAGGCTCTGGTGAATTCACAAGTCCAGTGAATGAATGGACTTGCCAGTGAGAGTGACGGCAAACAGGCAAGGTGAGCATGCTTCCTTCTTCCAAGTCCTTTACGTAGACCGACACCAGAAGGAGTGTCTGAAGTGTGTCTTCCAACCAAGGTGATCCAATCAAGAAAAATTCCTCACAGTGGTACCTAGTGGCTTGGGTTTTAGTTAATTCAGATGTAGTCAAGTTGACAACCAAGAAGCCATCACAGTCTGTGAGTCAACTCAGAGCAGAGACTTTGCAAGGGACTGTAAAATTCCATTGCAGTTTCTGATCACTTAATCCATATCACCCCTGTTCAGCGATCCACGTAGCTGACTTTCAGAACACCAAGATTTATCTGCCTGCCGCTGTGGCCCCATTGACCACTGTTGTATCTATGAGCACATTGCTCCACACTTTGGAATCCTAGCAAGCTTGTTGTCAATAGTCATCCCAGACCCACAGGAATATTCAGGTCTCAGAGGAGCTTTCTCAGCAAACTTCTCAAAAATGTCAACGCTTCTACCCAGCCACTTCCACCTGCCCCCAGTGCACTCCTTAATGCTCACATGTATGGGGTATTCCCAGGGCCTTCCCAGAGCACACAATCAAGTGAACAGTTGACTAACATTGCCTAATAAACCCATTCTAATATTCCCACACCTCTGACCCTTCCAGCTTCTTCCTCAGCACCATAAAAAGACCATTTTAGCATCTCTACTTCAATTACTAAAGTCCACCATTACAAACTTCAGACCCTATCCTGGTACTGAGAAGGCCAGGTCCACACATTACCAGGAACTGAATGTTGGACATGAATGGTACCTTTAATCCAATACATTTGCCTCTTCTAAGGTATTTGTTCCATCCACTCTGTCTAAGTTTACCACAAGCTCCCTCTGGCCTATTTCTCCTAGTTCCTGTAAAATTTTTCAAAATTTCTTTGTTATATAAGCTATTTTTTTCATGATGTACAGACTGCTCTCCCATTTGAGTGAAGCTGAAATCTAGCTATAAGTGGAAGGAAAAGAAGGATTCTGAGGTAAATCTTTCCTTGCTAGTCACTTTCCCCAGGTAAGGTCTTTGCAAATTCTCCAAGTTTCTAGAGGAAATTCCACTCTAGTAAATGGGAGCTTGAAAGTGTCAGAGTGGATAATTGGGGTTTAAGACTTTGGGGCATTGTCCTAGTTCCAGACCTACAGTCCTAGAATTTTCTTATCAGGACTGTGAATTTGGCGAAGGATATCTTTCCAAGCTGTACATTCAATGTCCTATGTGGTTTTGCCAATCTCACAATTAGATCATGCATATAACTTTCAGCACATTCTGCTCTTTGCTATCTGTCAAGAGACAAAAGGAAAAGACCTGTAGTCACGAATTTCCACATTTACTACGAGAAGACCCACAGGAATTAAGTGCCCACATTTACAAGCTGTACAAAGTTACAACCCATACAAAGAACTAGCCACTGTAACACAGCTGAGGCAGTTGGGTGAGTGTGTGTGGTAGAGAGCGTGAGAAATGACGCACACAGAAATTGCCAAGGTGCTGGCATGGAACTAGGTAAGTAGATCATCACAAACAAGAGACTGTGTTTGATTTGAGGCTACTTTGGCACTTCTCTTTTATAACTCCTGACTTTTAAAATTCTTTTTGATTCAGAATAACATTCAATGGAGGCTGGAGAGATGGTTAAGCAGCAGTTAAGAGTGCTTGTTGCTCTTGCAGAAGACCTGGGTTTGGTTCCTAGCACCCACATGGAGGCTCACAATCATCCTTACCTCCAGTTCCAGGGGACCTGATGCTCTCTTCTGGCCTCTGTAGGCACCTGTATGCATGTGGTGCAAAGAACCCCACACACATACACATAAAATCATAAAATAGCAATAAAAAATAAATTAAAAAAGGAATAACATTAAATGAAATTCATTCTCTAAGCACAACCAGACAACCAAACTGGGATTTAAGGAAAGTTTAACGTGTGTGTGTGTGTGTGTGTGTGTGTGTGTGTGTGTGTGTGTGTGTAGGCCAGAGGTCAATGTTGGGTGACATTTCTTAGGGACCAAACACCTGTTTTCTTGAAACAAGGTCTCTCACTGTGATCTTGGGCTCACTGGTTAGATAGGGTTTGGCTAGCCAGTAAGCCTCAGGGATCTACCCCGCTTACCAGCTTGTTTCTCATGGCTTTTCTCAGCTAGCTTGATACAACTTAGGGCCACCTGCCCAAGCATGGCACCAACCACAGTGGGCTGGGCCCTCTCATATCAATCAGTAATCAAGAAAATGCCCAACATGCTTGCTTACAGGCAAATCTGGTGGAGCCATTTTCTCAACGCGAGTTTCCTCTTCCCAGATATATCACCTAGATTTTTATGTCAAATTGACGAAAAACTAACCAGAACAAGCAGTGGTCAAAAAAGAAAAAAAAAACTTTCTTATACAATGGATATTAAAGATAACAGAAAATGGAATGATGACATTCAGTGGAAAACTAGGAAGTGAGAGGCGCTGTAGAAAAATCTGAAGAGGTCAGAAGTCAAGAGAATGATCAGGAGAGGGCCTCCTGGGAAGGGGATGTCAAGGAGAGACTGGGAGGGAAGACACACACATGTCTAGCTCCAGTGTCCAGGCATAGTGTGGAGCCCTGGAGGAGAGTACGCCCAGAAGAGTGTGGTCACCACCTGTACGGAGCAGGAGAGTGGGCCAAGGGCTGCAAAGGGCCACACTATGGGACACCTAAGAGGCATAGGACTGTCTTTGCTAGGAGTGGAGAGGCAGGAGGCCACTGTTTTGAGCAGAGCTGAAGGTGATGTTGGGGCTGTGTCTGAACATTGCAGAATCCCACATCAGTGTGAATGCTCCTGGGTCTAGTGGATACAGCTAGTATACACAGATCCAGGGGTGCAGTGCAGGTAGCGAGGACTTTGGTCACAGAGAGACAGGGCTGACGGTGGGGAATTCAAGGTGCAGGTGAGCTGCTAAACTGCAGAGGTGGCCCAGGTGGAGAGAGCCCTGGCTTCCCTCAGTGTTAGGCTCACACACGGAGTCTGTCACCCTTTCGGTGGCTCTGCTGTTCCTAGCAGGAGTCACTTCCCATGTCCTGCAGTATGTCTCCAGGCTTTTTAGCATGTGAGCTCTACAGCATTGACAAGCAGGCCAATAAAATCTCATTGTTCCTGATGGCAGCGGTCTGTTTTTGTAACCTTTGGCTTCTGTCTTCCCTGGTACTTTTGTACATCTGGTTCTGGTAAAGTAAAAAGATGCACTGAGTTTATAGCTGTACTTCGTGTCCAGCCCTAAACCCCTCCCCCAGCCCTGCCCTCTGCAGCCGAGGTGGAAGGGACACAGGCCTTTTTATAGTCTCCTCCCCACAGGATGGGATGGTGCCTCATTATGTGCAGAAGGCCATCTAAGGTCACCTCCTTGAGCCTGGGCCAATACACCTTCCAGGGGTCTCCATCCAAGAGAAGACCATTTAGGTGCCTAAGTTGTTCATGGACCCCTACGTCAGCCTTATGAGGACTGCAGACGGTATCAGTGGTGCTGGAGCATTGTCCTGGAGATGAGTGTTCTGTGATGTGTGGCTACTGCCCAGTGTCAGTCTTTGGTCTCCTCCACCCTTGTTGGTGCTCAAGCACAGGGTGTTCATGGGCAAAGCTACCTGCATATGCTCCGTGGGGACATCAGTGGGTGAGGGACAAGCATCCCTCCAGGGCCATTGTGAACACAACTCAGGGAGAAAGGGAGCATATTTGTCCCCTTGTCCCCTGGAGAGCATAAAGCAGAGTTCCTCATAAAGTTCCTCATAAAGCAGAGGAACTTGCTCCATGGAAGCCAGACCCCAGCAGGGAGTAGAGTGGAGCTGTAGCTGTCCAGAGGGCCCCAAGCCCCAGGACACAAGGCTGCAGACTTCCCTGGGATCAGGCTCTAGGCACATGTCTCCTGGCCCCTATAGGCTCCTGGAACCCAAAGGGATTTCAGTTACTACAGCTCACGGAGGGAGAAACTCCCTGAGACATAAAACAGTTTTCATAAGCTCCTGTGAGTTTCTTCACATGCATACACACACACACACACACACACACACACACACTCAAACACAACTCCTAGTCCTCACATCTACACGGGCAGCACACATGCATTACATAGATAAAGCATAGATACTTACATTACACATATACATGTAGACTCCCTATAGGCATGGGGAAAACATCTTTCACACACATGCACACATATACTATTCATACCTACATACATGTACTCACACATATGAATTATATGCATGCACAAATATATACTTCTTATATATATATGCACAATACAAGGTCTCTCAGATACATGCATATCCCCAACGCACACCTTTATATAACATATTTCACCAAGCACTACAGACACATCATCACATATGTGCACAGTACACATTCCCCCAAAACACAACAGAAGAGAAAGATGATTTTTAAAAATGTATTCGTATTTGAGCTGGAGGGACAGCTCATTTGGTTAAAGTGTTTGCCTTACAAGCATGAAGACCTACATTCAGTCTCCTGAAGACATGTAAAAACCATGGGCATGGGTACATGTATGTAATCCCAGTCCTGGGTAGGCAGAGACAGGAGGACCCCTGGGCTTGCTGGCCAGCCAGTCCAGCCAAATTGGTGAGCTCCATGCCAATGAAAGACCTTGTCTCAGAAGAGGTAGATGGCACTCATGAAGATGACATTTGGGGATATGCTCCATCCTCCTTGTCCATATGTGCACCCACATGCACACACATGCACACATTCCCATGTACACATTCATGCATGCACACGAAAGTATATTCACACTTACTAGAGTTTGTAAGATTAAAATGGAAAACAAACTGTGAATTGGTCACATGAATATGATGGAGAAGCAGAGCGGAATGGTTGAAAGCACATGCATGCTGGAGTCAGGCATAGGCTGGGCTCTGTCCCAAAAGAGGATGATGGTGCCCACTATATAGAGGCGGCTGTGAGGATTCAGCAAGCTTAACACAGCACATCCCAGCCACTCCTACCACTACCATTACATCACTCTTACAACTGAAGTGTCGCAGAAGGAGTCAGAGCCTGCTCCTAGGCTGTGGGAGGAGCCAGGAGCCTGCTCTTAGGCTGTGGAAGGAGCGCTTCTTGGGAAGAGAACTCTGAAGATTTATGTTAAAAAAAAATCCTTTGGTCTTTGCATGACCCAACAATTCCTTTTCCCTGCAGACGCGTGCAATGAAGGCACTCCTGGGTCTGTGCAGAAGGACACGCACGGCAGCATTCTGATCAGCACGAAGAGGAAGAAAGATGGGGAAAGCCTTGAGTTCTACCCCGGAAACTTGGCAGCAGGCTGTCTGCCTGGCCTCTCAAGCCTCGGAGCTTTCTGTGGCTCTTCTTTGACACCCCGTAAACAGGCAGGCGCCGTGGTGGTTTCCACCTCCCAGAACCAGACCACTTTCTCCAACGAGGCTGGGGCACCGGCTGGCTGCTTTGTCCGGTAGCGCGTCCGCAGAGCCTTGGCAGTGCCCAGCACACACCAGGTTCCCTTGCAGAGGAATGACCGCAGGAAAGGAGTCTATCTATGTGTTTCTGTGTACAACACACATGTAGGTGCCCGTGGAGCCACAAGAGCACCTCAAAGCCCGTGGAACTGGAGCTACAGGTGATTGTGAGTTGCCCAATGTGGGTACTGGGAACTGAACCCAGGTCTCTGGAAAAAGTGAGTGCTCTTAACCACCGAGCCATCTCTCCAGCCCCAGAATTCTGTCTTCCACAGTACTGTCCAAGAACCCATATGGTGAAATGCTCGCAAGAGTCTTAAATGAGAAAAGAGTCTGCAGAAATATAGGCATAGCATGACAGCAACATCCAGCCCCATCAGCACATGTGGGAAAGCCCAGATGAGAGGCACTACATTGCTAGCAGGCTTAGTCATGGCCACTTTTATTTTTTCCTCCAGGTATGAATCTATTTTCCAGATATTTAAAAATAACCACCCATTTCCTTTCTAATTGTGGGAAGTGAGTAAGATAGATGGAGACAGCATAGGATCCAGGCCTTTTGGAATGAACTGTAATGTGAACCAAGGGTCTGGCTGGTTGAAGCATCCTGAGAAATACCTGCATTTGAACTTGGCCACGATACATGTCTATTACGCCCATCGCTTCCAGACCATCTCTGCACAATCACCAGTGACCTGACAAATGGCTCCTTCCTTCCTTTTAGGGACCCATTAGACTGAATGCAGCTGAGATGGCAGGTAAATAGTTTCAGGGGGAAAATCTATCTTTTACTTAACAGAAAAACTGAGAATAAATGAGTGCTTCCTACCCTCCTCCACATGCCCATTCCCTAGATAATATCTTGGAAGCTCTTCATAGGATGGTTGTTTTCTTTGTACCCTCTGAGAATCTTTCACCACTCCCAGTAACAGTTGAGATTTGTCGATGAGACTGTCACCTGGCCAGGACTTCCTGCACTCGAGATCTGTGTGGCCCTGAAACTTGCACACAGCGAGGCACCCTCGGATGGGCCTGGGGAGGGGACCTCATGGAAACAGCATCCACAGCTCAGAGGGTGTCGAGTCTTTGATCTGTATTTGGGTTTTTTCTATTGCCTGCCTTCTCGGTACCTCAGTTTTACCATCTGTCTGGGTGGAATGCTGCCAGACCCATCCAGGTGTTTTCAAGAGGCGGTGAAACCTACAGTCCTACCTTTAGGGATATGCTGTAGTAGGAATCTTGTGTGAAGCCTTGCTGCCTTACTTGAGGCTCCGAGGAGGTGGGGGAAGGAAACCTCAAAATTTGGGACATAGTGGGAGGGGGTGAGGTCATTTGGGCTGTGCCTTTTTATGGGGATATTAAGACCCTTATTCTCTCCCTGTCTCCTTTTTCTTTCTAGCCACCATGACCCACCATGTTCTCCCTGATGTGATAGGCTGCTCACCAATCAGCTCATAGCAACAAGACCAACTGATCGTGGGCTGGAGCCTCTGGAAATGAACTAAAACAAACCTTTTCCGTTTTCAAGCTGTGATTATCTTGGGTGTTTTGTTATAGTAACAGAAAGCTGGCTAATACAGTACATACCCTTCTCCCTTCTGTCTGCTGGCCATTCATAGGTGGAAAGAACTGGAGAAGACAGGATGAGGACAGATTGGTTGAATGTAAGCAATGTCACGTGCACAAAAATCAGACTTGTCCCAGTGCAGAACTCAAAACGGGGGGTTGGTGACAGGAGACAGCCAGATTGTGTGTGTGTGTGTGTGTGTGTGTGTGTGTGTGTGTGTGTGTGTGTGTAATAGCTAAAGAATGAAAAAGTCAGCCAAAAGAAGGCTTCTTGGTAAGGTCACTCAGCTATGTGCGAATTGAAAGATGACTGGCCAGTCACAGCAGTACTGGGCATTTGTTTGCTTGCTTCTGCAGTGCTGGAATGGGGCCCAGGGCCTTGTGCTTGCTAGACACATGCTCTCCCCCGAGTCACATCCCCAGCTCATTGGGCAGCTTTGGTGGAGGAGCCTGGTGTTAAGTTGGAGACTGGACTGAGAAGCTCCAGCTTCCACCTGACCATTTCTTCCCCTTGACACTTCACCTTTGGGTCTAGCTGAACGTAATTTGTGATTCTTCCTCATGACAGTTTAGAGAGGCCCTAGAAGAGCTGATCACCTCCAGGAATGGACACTGGTCATGCTTATGACTACCTTCCAGCCTTATCACAGGAAAGGCTCACGGTGTCAGTCCTCACACAGTAAAACCTAAATCTCAGATTCCCAGCTCCCCTTGCAGGGAGGCTGAGGAGTTGTCTAAATTTTAACTTGGAAGTGAATAACCTGCAGTGGTGTGTGTGTGTGTGTGTGTGTGTGTGTGTGTGTGTGTGTGTGTGTGTGTTTAGGGAGTCCTTCTTGTATGTTAATATTCCTGTTTGTAGTGACTTCAGGGACACTGGCTTTCAGGAGTAATGACAGTCTCTGTTCCCCAGACATTGCAAGGTTAAGACTGGGGAGTAGAGATGTCATTAATTCCAGCACTGTTGGCATTTGCCAGGAGCAGGTTTGGGGTACCTAGTACCTACCAGTGGCAGAGGCAGCTTCAGCTTGTGCATCCAGTTTCCTGGTAGGGTTAAGAAACACTCCTGGAAACTGAGCCTTAACTTCAGCCGAACTTGCTGTGACCCTCTGAACTTCCCAAGGTCACCCAAAACCACACTGGCCAGACCTATTTTTCTTTTCTGCCTTGGGCACCCCAGAGCAAGAAGGCCTTTCCTGCCGGGTGGTAGTGGCACATGTCTTTAATCCCAGCACTTTGAAGGCAGAGGCAGGGGGATCTCTGAGTACAGAGGGAATTCTAGGACAGCTAGGGCGACATAGAGAAATCCTGCCTCAAAAAAGAAAGAAGGAGGAGGAGGAGGAGGAGGAGGAGGAGGAGGAGGAGGAGGAGGAGGAGAAGAAGAAGAAGAAGAAGAAGAAGAAGAAGAAGAAGAAGAAGAAGAAGAAGAAGAAGAAGAAGTCGTCCTTTCCCAGCCTTCTTTGCTTTTAGGCACAGCCGTGTGACTGAGTTCTAAGAGCGTGTAGTGAGAGGTGACACATAGACTTCCATGCTTTCTCCTTTAACTCTGGTGCAATCCTCTGTGTCCTATGTTCCATCAGGATGTAGAGGACACACAGTGGGATACAACAAGATCCCTGAAAAGAAGGAGCCCTGGGGGACAAGAACCGGAAATACACATCTTACTGTCCCAGGTGGCACTGTCTTTGTGATAGCCTCCATATGTGCTGACTGGTACACAAAATGTCCCTTCTGTCTATAACCAAAAGTGACTGCACTTTTGGGGACTCTGAAATCAGTGTTTTATATTCTCCTACGTGATTTGTCACCCGCAGGTGTGACATAGACCATGGTTCCCTCAGGGTTGGAGGCACAGGCCTATTATCTCCCCTCCAAATGGAGGGGTAGGAGTAAGCCAGAGGCCCACACAGGGAAGCCAGATGTCGCCACTTCTTGGCGCTCTGGTCACCCAGCAGGCCTCTGTTTGCCCTCTTGGTTCCCTGATGAACCTGGCAGACAGGCCTAAACTCCTAGGCCCCTGAACCCTGTATCAGGTATGTGATCCCTGCCCTTCATGACAACCTGATGCCAGCTACGGGTCAGTAGTTGAAAGCCTTGGTTTGGGTGCCAGGAAAGCACCCCTGGGGCAGGCTTAGGACAGCAAGTTTGTACCATGTGATCAGACCTCTGGTTTCTGAAGGACATTTTTAGGTGCTGATATGTGATGGGGTAGGCCAATCTTGTAGCACATAATCTGGTGCCCGTTGGGAAACAGGCGGCGGGGAGGGGGGGGATGGGGGGTGGGGGGGGTGGGGTGGGGGCGGGGGGGGGGGGCGGGAGCAGACTTGGAAGAAAGAGAAAGGAACAGCCCTGAAGGTAAGAAAAGGAGAAAGGATGCCACTGTGGCCCAGTTCTGTGTACTGAGTGGACCCTCCATCGGCAAAACACATTTTCTCTAGTCTGCTGAAGCTCGGGGCAGAATGCTTGTCAAGTCTAGGGTGTGAAGGCCTTAGCTAACTACAGGAGATGTGGAAAACATGAACTTATACTTTGACACCTCTGGAAACTTCAGCACCAGTGAGCTGTTGGGAACTGGAAACCTAAAATCATTCAAAACTCCGGAGATGATGGAGGTTGGAAAGCGCGTTCCTGTAGTGTCTGCAAGTAAAGGAGTTGTGAGTCTCTCTTACCGGACAGCTGACATTGTGTCAGAGCAAAGGATGTGCGAGCTGAGAGGTGGGGCGACTTTCCCAGCATCCCGCAGCCTGAGGGGCTGGGGTCTAGAACCCTGATCTCAACCTCCCAGCTGCGAGGCTGAGCAAAAACCCCCGAGCCTCTTTCGCTTAGTCAGCCAAGCGCAGGAGCCAGGCGCGGCGATCAGGCTAAGTAAGCACGTGTTGCTAGGCTGGCGACAAATAACGCGGCTAATTCTTCTCGCCTCGCTGGTCCCTGCGCACAGGGGCAGCCTCGGGACTGCGCCCCAGAAGCAGCTGCAGAGACCGAGGCCGCCCGGGAAGACACGGCGGGCCCCGGGCTTGGGGTCCCCGCCCGCCGCGCCTTTCAGAGTTAATTAGCCCTCATGAATATGGATGCAGCCGCCGATTTAATACGGTTGAGAGGTCATAACCTGACCTCCGCGAGGCGTGCAGAAAGAAAAGAGGACTTTTCTCAGCTCGCCTCCTAATTGAAAGGCTGAGTTGTAGACTGCGCGCGGTGGGTGTGATCGCGCCACCGCCCAGGCTCTGCGCGCCTAAGGAACAGTGGCTGGGGCCGCTGCCCTCGGCCACAGGGCCGCCCAGGAGCAGGGCCTAATTACCTACAGGTACGTGCGGGACGGCCTGCCGTGCCTCCCACCGAAATGTCGCTGCGATGCTATGGCACTGGAAATGGGTTCTGGACCCTTCCCTCTTCTCTGATGGTTTTCATTTCCTGTAATTTGGAGCTGGAAGCGTTTATGGAACATCACATGGTCTTCGTTTACACAGGAAATCAGCTGCAGTTGTGAGAAGATACTGTCTCACTTTTTTTGTTTGTTTTTTTGTTTAAAAATCCTTCCCCCCTCCCACCCCACCGGCCCGCCCCCCAAAAAAGAAGAAAAAAAGGGAAAAACCAGCTTGTGGCATTTGCTTTTGAAATAGCTTTCTGTTTTGATCCCAAGTCACTGTTCTCCAAAGTGGGCTGTGATTACAAGGGAAACGTGGTTTATTTCTGACACGTGGTAATCTCTCCATGTGAAGCAAGCCGGGTGCCAAAGGCTTTTCTCGAGCAAAGGAGCCCGTCTAAAAGGGCGGGGGCGGACCGGGCGCGCAGCTGCGCCTGCAGCGTCCCTTCTAGGGTGGGAACAATTTCCCAAGGCACGAAGGGAGAGAGGCAGAAATGCCCTGCCAGACTGAGCGCGAATCTTGGGAGTTTAGTTTACACCTCGTGCACTGCCAGCGTCGAGCCCTAAGATCGCCGCCCACACTTTGACTATAGCAAAAGTCTTCGCCACTCAGTCACATTCCCCAAATCTGTTCTCAGCCTAGTCCCGAGACGTCACCCCAGCAATCATCAGAGAACCGCCGGGCACTAACAAAGATTGAGAATGACGTGGAAAGAATTACGATATGGTTTTCGATCCGTGCCTTCCGGCTGCCCGGACTAGAAGCGTCCCCCCACAACCCCCTGCCGGCTCCCAAGCTTTCCCTGGGGCTGTTCCAGCCCTTTCACCCTCCACCCCCAGGACTGTGGATAACCAGTGCGCCCTGTGCAACAGCGCCACCTTGTGCTCAGCACCCCAAGCTCCTACTCACAGCCCTTTTCTGGGACCTGGAGAAGATAACCTTCAAACGTGAGGGTGTCCATGTCTGAACTCACCGTGGCACTGGAGCGCCTGCCGGGGGCTGGAATGGCCCGCCTCCTTTCTTTTTCCTGGAGTGATCCGAACACACAGAGAACTATGGCTCTCCCTTCATTTCCTTTCCTAAAACACCCCACAATTAAATATCCATTCCTTTTAGTTAAGGCTTGGCTCCCGATTAAATGATCCAGGCACCTATTTTATGGTGAACTGGTTAATTATCTTTTCCCTAGAACGGGTGGGATTCCAGAGAAGGGGAAAGAACAGAGATTGAAGGGCGGGCACACAAGACAGTTTTAGTTGTTGAAGGGCAGTGTGCTACTCACTTCCCGGGCCTAAGGATGGAGGGGGGTGGGGCAGGACACTATGACAAAGTCCTGCACACATTTCAGGGTTGGAGAAAAATGCCCACTTTTCATTGGGTCTCCAGGACCTGTGTGGATTCTGATGGTCACCGTGTCCCCAGCAGCGGAGACCCGTTTCCCTACAACTCAGACAGGTCACTCTAACCATCTTTCGCCCTCTCCCCCAGCCCATAAAACCAACAGCCCTTTGTGTGAACGCGAGCCTAGCTTGTGGTGGGCTCTCTCCTAGGCCTGCGGACTAGTGAAGGACAAAGGCTTACTCCTGCAATCCTTTCAGCCTCCGAATATAAAATCTCGTAACACGCCCCATTCTTTGAAACCAAATATTTGCAAGGATGCCCAGCAGGCCCCTGGCTACAGAATCTCTCCATGTAGCCATTCAGTCATCTGTGCTGTGGAAAGGCCACCTGGGGGTTTTCTGGGCTTCCTGGGGGTCCACACGCAACAGTCCCCTCCAGACACCGCAGCTGCTCCCGTAGTCACCGGAAGCTGAGTGAAGAATCCGATTCCTTCCTGCAGGTGGACTGTTCACTGTTCCCAGCCTCTGCACGCCCAGTTGGGTCGGCAGGAGGGCTACTTGGTGTTTCCTCAGGGGGCATGAGAGCCTGTGGGGAGCATTTGGCTCCCTGGTGCCCACTGCAGTAAGGTGGGGTGTTGTGAAGGGCGTGGTCTTGCTGTCATAGCCTCAGCAGAAGCCCTCCTCTTCTGCCCACCCTTCTGGAAATATGAACTTTATTGGTCCCCAGGAGTCGGGTAGGGGCATTAATAAACTTCATCACAATGTGGTTCACCTCTAACACGTTTGATTTTGAGAGTGGTAGGACAGTTCCAAGTGAGCATGGACACAGGCCTTCTCTGTCCTCTTCAGGGTTCTCTTGGCTGAACAGACCATCTGGAGAATGGGAAGATTTTTTTTTTCCCAGAGAGTAGGCGTTTGATGAAGAAAAGCAAATGCCTGAGGGCCTCTCTCTTGGAATGCACAGACATTAATGAAGGTCCCTGGCCAGGATATCCCTTAAGGGCCTGAGCTGGCAGCTGCCTGGGGCCTCACCCAGATGGCCTCTCCTTCTGCCACAGTGTGCTTTCTGGAAGAGTAGGCAGTCCTGAGTTCCTAAGCCTAGGGTTTTACATCCTGGGCACAATTGTGCATAAATCCACCTTTTGATATGTATTTATTCCTGTTGCATTCACAGTAGGAAAAAAAAAAAGCGTCGTTGGAAACAAGCCAGAACGAGATATATAATGATGTTGTTTAGCGGCAACTGTGTCTTTCGGTGTTGTTGACAGTAAAATAAATTAGCATAATAAACATAATTTGCTCCAAAAAAAGGGCTAAGGAAAAGCAGATGGTTAGCACATTCCTGCAGGACCTGTTGGTCCAAGTTTGCACGGATGTTTAGCGGTTTGTGCTGCCTGCGACAGATGCTCACCCGGGTTCCAGGTGCCTCCACGTGACGAGTGGGGGTAGGCTCATCTCGGCTGACTGGAGCCACTGGGGGATCCGGTGCCTAGAAAGTCCGCCCCAGCCCCCAGCACATCGGGGTGAATGATAGGGCCGACCCAGCCCGGAGCCGGCAGCAGGCTGGTCTCCCCACCGCGCAGAGCCAGGGCCTGCAAGCGCCCTTGGCCATTAGCATTCAGGGCCTGTCGCCTGCCCAGAGTCCATCTTTTGTGCACTGGGAACAAGGGAGCTTTCTTCCGGGGAGGATGGCGCCAAAACGCCCCAGCTTCTCCAGGCCAGCATCCAGAGGCTTCCGGGGCCAGCGGGCTTCGGCTCTCCTTCAAGGAGCAGAAAAGTTGTTTTTGCCAAGGGCTGTGGTGCCTGGAAGGTTTCTTTTCCTCCTCCGCTTGGAAGAGAAAGGACCTATAAGGTTCACAACCATTGCAGGCCCTCTTGTACCCTGTTTGCACTAGGCAGAGGCTCATTAGCAATCTCCCATGAGGCTGCACGTCTCCTGAGAACAGTGTGGAAAGCCAAGCAGAAAAGAGGCGGTGGGGAACTGCTCGGAAATCCTCCTCACGGCACAAAGCAGGTGGAGAAGCTGAGGGCTCACTGCTGGGATCTGCAGCCTCCCCGTTGAAAGGGAGAACTGGTCCCAGCTGCTGGGCACTCTGCTACTGCCTTGGCTATCTGTGTCAAAGTCTGGGTGATGGGTACTGGAGATTCTGAAGATGGCAGGGCAAAGAAGCTGTTTGGGGTGGAAAGGGGTTAGAATAGAGGGGCCAGTGAAACTGAAAATAACCAGAAAGAGTACACCCTGTCCGAGGGCAGCTTGCATCACACACGCCTCGGCTGTTAACACCAGAGTCAGCCAGAACCTGGAGGCCTAGACTTAGGGGAGCTTCCCTTGCCAAGCTGCTAGCCCAAGGCACTGCAGCCTCGTTACTTTGACAGCAGCATCCAAGAGGGTTTCTGTGGGTCAGAGGGTACATTTATTTCCACCCATGCATCCCAAGGGTCTTTAGAATAGAACGTGGACAAACTTGGAAATCTGTCCCCAGATTTCTGTGTCTTCTCTGTTCCGGTCCACTTCTGAGGTTTAGGGAAAAGTTGGACGTCGGTTTTGGTTTTCTTTTACCAACCCTCATATCAAATCCTTCAAAAACCCGTTATCAGCTCCACATCCAGAAATCACACTAAGTCCATCTGCTGCTCTTTGTGGTTCTAGCCACCGACCCCTCCACGGCTCTCCTCTCTGCAGACCCAAGGTAGAATATGCTGCCCTTCTCTTTCCAGGAAAGGCTCCAAAGCTACACAGGGAAACCCTGTCTCAAAACAAAACAAAGCAACAACAACAACAACAACAACAACAACAAAAACCCTGCTGTTGGGGGCCAGGTTCTCTGGGAAGCAGGAGGTGGGGTGGCGTTAAAGATGAGTGCTGGGGTCAGTAAAGGAGAGCAGAAACAGGTGACAGGAGAGAGCATGCAGACCAGAATGAAGAAGACGCCTCTGAAGGGAAGGCAGGAGCAAGATGGTAATGGAGAGCCTTACTCTGCAGTATAGCATGGCCAGGAAAGCATGGCCAGCCCAGTGGGAGCCCCATATGGGCCACGGCTCTTCCAACCCTGCACAGACCAATGGAGGCATAGACTAGCCTGGACTCAGGCACTAGGAGTGGGTCTCGTTGGCACTGGGGCTGGAGACTGCTGCCTCTCGTTGGGTTCTCTCCAGAAAGGAGAGCTGAACAAGACACCTCAGAGCTGCCACACTCACCAGGGGCCTGCCCTTACACTCGGGCTGGCACACCCTGGCTCACCAAGCTCTGCCTACCTTATTGTAATCACCTGAGGCCCAACCACAGTGCTCCAACCCCTGGGCCCTAACCATGCTAAGCTTCTCCCAAGGTTAGGCCTTCGGTCTCTCTAGAACATGTCTCCTCAACGTCCAAAGTCCTCTGCGTGTTACAGTTCACTCTTAGTGCAGATGCCCACAGAGCCGGGCCTTCCGGTCCCCATCCTTACTCCTGTCTTTCTGGACATCTCTCTTCAGCTTTGCACTCACGTGTCCCTCCCCTGTCACTGTCAGCTGTCTGTTTCTTCCCGTTCTAGTTCACATATATGTGTGCTCAGTGATACAGTCTTTAAGACTCAGGGCCTTCCTTTTCTGTCTCGGTTACCACTGTGTCCCTAACACAATGCTTGGCATACAGTATTGTTATGGGAAAAACAATGAATGGGTGAGTTAAAGTGAATGTTGGAGTCAAAATGGCAAGGTGGAGACCCCGAGGAAGGGAAAGAAGAGGGCATGTGTTAGGTATGAGAGAGCCAAGCTGACCAGTAAGAGGAAGGACAGGCTGGGGGGCAGTCCTGGGCTTGGCAGGCTCTGACTGATGCCCCTGAGACTCCCCCGAGGAGCCTTTCCAGGCACCTTGCTCTCTCACACATTCTTACACCTAATGCAGCTCATTGCAAGAGAGTAAATGGTGAGTAAAACTGACTTCTAAGAAAGCCTCCACCTGTTCCAGGAAGGAGACCATGTGGAGACGCCCCACAGGCAGGGAATTAGATGATGTAACCAAGGTAACAGCAGGTGCACCTTGGTAGTCCTGTCTCCAGACAGTTGTTGGGCTGATGCCTCTTTACAGCTAGACACATTTGCCCACACAAGCACTAATGTAGAGCCTGCATCCTCAAAGACTTGGCATCATTATAATATTAGTTTTGATACCCCTGCCTTTTTGTGGAGCTCATGAAAGGAAGGAAGATCTGTTCCATCATGATTTGGAATAAAAAATGGGTCACTTTATTGCATGAATGTGCTACCCATCTCATAAATATTCATACAACCTTCTTTAAAATCCACAACATAGAACCCAACATGCTGCTTACGACCTAGCCATAGCCTACTCCCATCTCTTGTTGGAGTGCTCTGCTTAGCTCTACTCAACTTCCACTTTGCTAAATAAGCTTCTGCTTAAACTGCCTGAGACTTAAACTGCCTGAATTCATTTCTTCAAGAAGAGGAGACCCGAGAGATCCTAGCACCATCACATCTGCCACAGTAGGCCCAGTACATGTGAGCTGCAGCCAGGAACACAGGATCTGCAACAGCTCCAGCATGGGGGATGAAGTGTTCTGGGCATGCTCTGGCCGCTTATCAGAATGTAAATTAGAAAGCTCTAAGTGTGGACCGTTTACAGGCATCAAGCCTTCTCTCATGGTGCCTTAAGGAAGACTGTGAGTCAAACTACTGTGGAAAGTAGAGGGGTCAAACACAGAGGTTGCTTATCCAAGCCATTCAGAGCTTTAAACATAACAACCAGTGTGATGCGCCAGCCTGCTAATGGATTGGAACCTCTTTCCCAAGTAGCTATTGAGAGTCCTGTCCAGGTGTGGAGATGCACACCTGGAATCCCAGCTGCAAAATGCTGTCTCCTGGGCAAGACACAGCCATTGCAATCATAAATTCACAGCAGCTGCAGATGTCTGCATTGGGTCTGCAAAGAGCAGGCCCAGCTACAGCCAGGCATGGACGGAAGAGGGGCTCACGGGACCGACCCACCCTTCACTGCTGAACTCCTGCTACTGAGAGATTCAGGGAAAATTGGAGTGTTGGCCTTCAATTGTGAACTCCTATGAGGAGTCTCAATCCAATGGACACACAGCTGGCTCTGGTTAAACTGAATGGGTCACAGAAGAGAACAAAAAGATGTGACTGGGAGGGAGGAGGTGGGGGAGGTGGTGAGCACGGGAGGGAAACAAAGAACTGACTTAAGTCATTGAAAAAAAAGAGAAAAGACAGTCTTTGAAACACAAAATGGGCCTTCACCAGCCACCAATGTGCTGATCCTTAATCTCGGGTTTCCTTCCCTCTAGACATGCGCAGTGAACTTCTCTGTTGTTTAGAAATTGCTCAGTCCATGGTATTTTGTCATAGCAACCCAACCGGAGTAAGACAACTGGTTCGTTCTGTGGCCTTGAGTCAGTCCCGAGTCCTCCTAAGCTTGTTCTCCAGCAACAAATGTAGGGATATTTTTTATTCTCTATCTACAGGGAAAAGGAGGAAGATGTCTGTAAATTTTAAGGGGTGAACAGCACGTCCGTTCTCTGTGGGGAACACAGTATTACATCATATTCTTTCTTTCTCATTGCCCCACAGCTGTGGCTGCCATTCCTGCGACCATCTCTAGACCAGGGATGAAGCATTTACGGAGTGGATGGTGGAAATAAGGAACAAGCCCCTTCCAACGCCCAACTTAAGGTACCCCAGGAAGGCACACTTTCTAGACTGATGCTTAGGTGGTTTTGTGGAGGTAGCAGGAGGTAGGACCTGTGCACAGATCTTTGTGACATTTACAAATGTTTCTGGTTGATCCGCACATACTCCTAAACAAGAAATACTTCCCTCTTGGACCCACACCCAACAA